>NC_045429.1:349295915-349610893 GCF_902635505.1 Sarcophilus harrisii | reverse complement strand
AGGGCTGGTGGGCCCTGCAGAAGGACGTGTGATTCTTCCAAAATTCTTCCTCTTTCCCCAATTTCCTATCTCTTCTTCCCTCCCTTGTTCTTTCAGGCAAATGGAATCATCCAAAAGGAAATAAATTGTCAAATAACCATCCCACATAGAAATCCCAAGAGTGAATTCCTACACATTTTATAGTTGGGTTTCCTAAAAATCATTCAAACATAACAGCAGGAGTTACAAATTTTAACAATCTCCATCCCAGTCTCAACACACAGTAATAAATTCAGGGTTTAACAGTCATTCATCAGCTATTGTCCAATTCCCCATATCAGTGTATCAGGGGCAGGGGCAAAGTGTCTCATCTAAAACGTGCTTCATGGTAAGGGGCAAAGACAGTCTGAGACAGAACGACTGGTCCAGAAGGACTGCTGCAAGATGAGGGGAGGCCAAAATAGACCGGCCAGCAGCTGCCCATGGAAAGAAACATGCTTGTCTCACAGGACGGCCAAATGACTGTCAGTTGTAGTCCCAATTAAAACAGCAGTTAGGTTTCATATCTAAGTAGGCAGTGTCATAAGTTGAACATTATATAAATCATTTTGCTTTAAAATACCCAATACATAAAAAATTCCAAATTACATATTGCCCATAACAGAAACATTTTCAAATAAAAAAAAAACCCTATTATTTTCAGAAATCCTTTAAATGATTTGTATACAATCAATAAAAACTTATACAGAATAGCTCAATACCACATAAAAGAATCTGAAAGATTCTTTAAAACACCAATTAAGCTTTTTAAAATAATTTTACCAAATCATAGATCACATCTATGACTTAACCTTAACCAAGGAAATCATTATGTGTCCAAAAAAACCCAAAAACAAATGTAGGCTGTCCCTTTAAAATCACAGTTGCTCCTGTCAGCTGGCTGCGACTTGATTTAAAAGAAAAAAAAAAGGCTGAAACACAGTTGGGGGGAGGAGGAGAAGAAGGGGAAAGGAAGGTCAGCTAAATCTGCACAAAAGATTCCCCCCTGTTCCCACCCAGGCTTCCCCACACAGAAATCCTTCCATTAAAACCTTTCCTTTTTCTCTTCCTACTTAACTCTTCTCTTTCCCTCAGCTACATACTATAAACACATTTTAACAATCCTAGTAGATGCTCCATTGCTAAAGTAGCAGAAGCTGGGGGAGTTGGGGGTGAGTTGAATCTTTACCTTTGAAGACAAAAGATCTTCTCCCATTTCTCTTTCCTCCCTCCTAAAACCCTTCAAACCTACAACTGCTCCTACAAACCAATCTTTCATACATCACGATCATTCTCCTTTCCTTTTCCCTTCAGAAGTTTTGTGATATAGTAAACCCATATGTTCAGCAATATAGTAAACCCATATGTTCAGCAAACATAACCCATAATGTTAATAAATTACCTAATGTTTCAGAAGCAAACCAAATAGTTTTTTTTAAGTTTTTCTTCCTTCTGTCTGAGTGTTTCAAAACCACTAGCAGAAACTTCTTTTTCCTAGGTGGCATTAAGCAGATAAGGTTTTATCGCCATTACTTCTCTCTAGCAGACTTTGAAAACCTGCTTTTCAGGGAAAACTTCCCCACCAGTTTAAAATAGTCAAGTATTTTTGTTCTTTCACTTACAACTTAGTACAACAGGTTAAAAAGTTTAAAAACACAAAAAATTTCTTTATACCAAGCATAGTTGAAACTTGGAAATAACCAATTGCCAAATTTCTTAACCATTGTTCTTAAAATTTAACAGAGCTCTTCAAATCAACACAACAGACAAGTTACAAACACAGAAAAAAAATCACACAGACATAGGGCACAGTTACAACATTAAACAAAACATTTAACATATACAGACTAGGGGCTACCCAGACACCATAGAATAGCCCTGAGGGACGTTGTTGCAGCTCAAGAGTCTTCCCTGCCAGTATCCAAAGGGAGATTTTTAGGCTTCTGAGCCTCAGTTTGGTGCATTTCTCTGCCTTCAGAGAGAATGCCCAGAGAACCAGATAGTGCCAAAAGGCACTCAGAACCAGAGAGACACAAGTATACTTAAACACAAAGAGACAATAGACAAACAATTCCGGAACACAAAAGACAGACAACCAGCCAGGGCACTCCTACAGCGTCCTGTGGAGGCCAGTAGGTGTGACTATTGCTGCGTCCAGCGTAACCACCTACTATCCCAGAGTACTCACCCAGAATTAAACCGGTTCCCAGAACACTCAAAGCCAATTGAGTCAAATTTATGCTCCTCTCCGGTCGGTAAAGACAGACTACCAGGTCTGAGGCCGAGGAATGTCTCTCTTTGGCCACCCTCTAGAGTTGGTAACCCTCCTTACCCCCACCAATGAAAGGGAATGGCTGTCGAAATAGAGCCAAAACATCTGCTACCCAAAATGAATGCCCAGGTAAAGAAAAATAGGGCTCTAATGAAGTTTTAAAGCTTTATTACGGCCAGGTGATCCCCCAACACCAAGACTGGAGGGGTAGGAATGGTCCCGGGATATATTTATAGAAAGAAGAGAGAGACATCAAAATATTTCTTGATACATTTGTTATAATAAAGGAATTTCTATTCTAAACAGGAGGCAAAAAGTTATCACTTTAAGGGGGTCCTTCTCAGGTAACAGCAGCAGTATTTCTTTCTTTTTTTTTTCATCATCATTATTTATTGTAGCAAGGATATTGCCTTAAGGTCAATATAATGCTTCTAATTCTATGACACTGGATAGTTGATTAAAGAGTGGTTCAATAGCCTGCTTTCTCTTGCATTTATAAATACCTGTGCGAATGTTTTACCCATAGTTCAGTAAGCTGGTGACATTTGTTTCTTTTTTCAATTTTTAATAGCTTTTTATTTACAAGATATGCATGGGTAATTTTCATTTGAAATTGCCAAACCACCCAATTTTCCCCTTTTCCCTACCTTCCCCAGATGGGGTTGACCAATATATTTAGATATTTATAAAATAAGTATAAATTAAAACAATGTAAGTATAATGTCCAAAAGTTATTTTGGTACAAAAAGAATGGACTCGTATTATAAATTAGCCTGTGAAAGAAATAAAATTACGGGAAAAAATATGGTTGGGAATTCAATGTAATGGTTTTAGTCATCTCCCAGAGTTCTTTCTTGGGCGTGCTGGTTCATTATTACTGCTCCATTGGAAATGATTTGTTGATCCCTTGTGAGGATGGCGAGGTCCTGAGAACTGGTCATCGTATAGTATTGTTGTTGAAGATATAATGTCTCCTGGTCTTGCTCATTTCCTCAGCATCATTTGTGTTCTCCAGGCCTTTCAAATCATCCGTTTCATTTTTACCGAACAATAATGTTCCATAACATTCATATACCACAATTTATTCAGCCATTCTCCAACTGATGGGCATCCACTCAGTTTCCAGTTTCTAGCCACTACAAAAAGGGCTGCCACAAACATTTGTGCACATACCGGTCCCTTTCCCTTCTTTATAATGTCTTTGGCATATAAGCCCAGGAGTAACACAAAAGCACCATTTCTTTAAGCTTATCAGGTTGTCAGGGTGTCAGGTCTCTCAGGACAGTACATCTGGGTTGTTAAAAATACCATCTGCATTAGGGAGTGAAGAACTAGTAATAAACTTCTAACTACAAAGATTCAAGATTATGTTTCTCATGATCCCATTTGATGTGTTTTTCCACTTCACCTGTGCTGGCTAAAGTCCTAAAGAAGTCCTCTGCTTCCTTCATTTTGCTCAACTCTTTACTGGCTGGCTTCCAATCTCATCAATAATTGCCCCAAAGTTCCATGGAATAGTCTTTTCTGAAACCTCATGCTTCTTGACCTCTCTGCAACTCTTCACACTCTTATCAATTATTCTTTTCACCTTTTACTTCTCCCACCCAGTTCGGGGACTCTGCTCTCTTTGATTCTCCCCAACCTTTTTCTGGGTCTTCTTTTTCTCTTCCTTTTAATAATTGAACGAACTCAGAGAGATAATTTTAGAATGGACTTATCAGATCCAAACTATTCTCCCCCAATGTCCCATCTCCAATTTACTGGTAGACATCTTAAATTCCCATGACCAAAACTTTCTTTTGACTGTTGAGAAGACCACACAAAATCACCACTTCAGTGAAAAGGGCCACAGACAGTGGGGGAAGTCTGGGTGAGGTAAAAGAGCTTTCAGCCCCCAGGGAAATTTCTGACAATGTCTGGTTGATTTTACCCCCCTTGGGGGTCTCACCCCGGAAAAGGTGGGGGGAGGTGGGGGGGAAATGTGTTCTCCAAAGCAGGATACTTGCAAAAGAGGCAACTCCAAAAATGTTACTTAGAGTCAGCAAATTGCAATTTCTAGTGATGTAATTGTACAAAGGTGTTGAAGGCCGAGGTAATTTGAAATAAACAGACTCTATGTTTGACCATCCACGTGGGTTCCTGCCTCTTTACTCCTCCCGATCAAGGACCGGCGGTAAGATCCTCCGGGAAAGATCAACACTGTCCCTTTGACCCCTCACTCCCCACAGCCCCCCGGCTTTCCAATTCTACCCTCAAAGCTGCCGAATATGGCTCCTCCCCAATGGGATAGGGACCGAATGTTCCATTTCCTGTCTCTTTTTTTCTGTTTTCTCCTGTTCCCTCACCATTTGCCCAGCCTTTCCCTCCAATCACTTACATTCCATCTTCTCAGAGCCTTGATAGACAGAAATGGGAAAATGGCATCTGGCTCCCTCCCTGCTCTAGTTCTTATTCCCTATTCCTCCAGTCCATTACCAATTGCCACCAAAAGCAGGAAAAGTGGGCCTCCGTTGTGTGCAATCCATCTCACCCACTGATTTTGAGGGTTCCCACCATGCCCTCCCCATTGGGACAAGTGCCCGGGGGGAAGGTTGCTCCTCCCATCTGACTCCAGCTGGCAGACCCAGCCCCTGCTTTCTCCCTGGTCCAGAACATTCAGGAACTCTCAACCACCGCCAGCATCCAGCACCAGATCCGACCTTTGCCATGTCCCGCCATGGCCCCCTTGGCCCAGCCTCCTCTTGCATGATGACAAATCCCCTTTCCCCACTCACCTCAGCCCCAAACAAGCTCCCAGCCTGAGCTTCCTGGTCACCAAACTGTACCCCCTGTGTCTTTGCACACAGGTCCCCCTCCCCATCCCCTGAAATCTTCTCCCTCTGGATTCCATCTTGCCTCTGGGGACCAGATCACATAATCCAGCAGTTTACTGGACAGCAGCTGTAACAACTGACCGACCTATGCTCACAATCTATATAAATGGCCTTCCATTGGATAGGAACAGGTGAAAGTGTTGGCAGGCCTTCAACAGCAGCCCTGCTTAAAAAACCGAAGTACTCATTTTTAATCCTAATTGCTGTAAAACGTCTGGGGACCCTAAGCTCCCACACTGGCTGAGCCCAAGAGCAGCATGTACGAGAGAACTTTCCCCATTTTCCAAGTCGGGAGGAACCCCAGCTTCTCTTTGTTGGTCACTGATGCTCAGCACTTTCCCTTGGCAGAAGGGAAGCTTGTCAGGGACAGAGGCCAGGTGTGGAGATGGGGGCTGGGGGGGTGGAGCTTTCTGTGCCGTTTCCCCAGCTCCAGAAAGTGCCTGACCCAGAAGGGACACTGCCAATGCCCCCCACCCAAGGTAACAAAGGGCCTTAGGGGTGCTTCCCAGGTGCTTTCCATGTGATCCATCAACTCCTCAAGGGGAGGACTATGCAGAGCAGGAGTCTGGCTGGGAGGGGTCAGAGAGGGGTCTCCCAGGGGGGGAATTTGGGGCCATTGCCCATTGTTCCAAGAGGGCAAAGCGGCCCATGGTGGGACCCAGGAGGGGTGCGTGACTTGTGGGGGAGGGGGGAGGTGGAAGTGACCATGAGTGAAGGACCGGGGCCTGGAGGGGTCGGGGGTGGCGTGGTGTAACCCAAGACTATACTTTCAGGGTCATTTTGTATGTGACTAGAGAATTGGGCTGAAAGTGGCAAGAGTAACCACGAGGAGGGCTGGACCCCTCTTCTGAGCTGAAGCCGGTTATGGTGCTGCTTCTCAGCAGCTGTCACTTGTCATTGATGATCGTTCTTCCCTCCCTTTGGGTAGGGTGAGAGGAAGGGAACGCAGGCTGAGTGGCTCCTCCCTTAATAACTCATGTTGGAAAGTTAGATATGACTGAGTTCCCTTGTCCTAGAACTTTGCTTCTCAAAAAACCCCCAAACTAGTGGACAGATTATCAGGAAGAGGTCAGGCACAATACCTTTTAAGATTTCAGAAGGTGTCAATTCACTAGTTAGTTTTTTGGGCAAAATGAAAAGTATTCTAGGAGAAATTTAGCTTCTAACTAGGTTTGAAAAAAACTCCTCAAAATAGCAGCAAACTTTATTTTTAAACAAACTAATAAATATCAAAATCAGTATAATTTTATATTGGATATGACTGGTTTTTATACTGCCCCCAATCTCTGCCATCAACCCCCAGCCCCATTATTCTTTCAGAATAACACTTCTCTCCTTCCATTGCCTTCAGTTCCTCCCTCTTCCCCTTTCTTCCCCCTTAATTCTTCCCTGTTCTTCCCTGTATTCTCTTCTTCCCTTTTTTCTTTCATGGTTTCAATGGACGTTATTTTTGCCTCTTTCCATTTTGGATTCTAATTTAGGATCAGAAAATCTTTTAAAGATTTCAATATGAATATTTACCTTGGGAGCTTTGGTCATTTTAGAGAGTTCATGAAATCTTGATTTCCATTCATCCATTTGTCAGGCCTTGAGATAGCTAATTTGTTTATTTTTTTCAGTCTTTGATTTCAACATTTTTCTGGACTCATAAAGGTTAGTTTCTTTGGCCTTTAAAACCACCCTTAGGGCTGTTGTCTGTATGTGTGTGTGTGTGTGTGTGTATGTGTGGCAGGTGGGGGGGGGGGGAGCTTATCTAGACAAAAGTTAGGTGGATATAACAAATCTTTTGTCCTAAAAAGGCTGGACCAAAAATTGAAAGTTTTACTACAAAAACACATTTCCTTCCCTCCACAGATTTCTGTTTGAGGACCAAACAGAATGTATTCAGAAGCAGAATGGGAAACAATTAAGATTCAGGAGATGAAAATTGACAAGACTACGATGATGGAAAGGGAATTTAACTGGCAGCCTCTAAGAACATCAGGGACAATAGGGAGAATAATAAAGATCAGACTAGTTGCCTTTGATGATCATTCTACTCTTTCCTGGAAGAGAGCTTTGAAGAACCACAGCTGGGACCATGTTACTTTTCCAGAGTTTTTTCTTCCTCATTGGGTTCCAAAACATTTTTCCCTGAACCCCCCTTCACCTCTGGACACCCACCTCAGCCTTTTTCGTTGATTCTTTGTATCGAGGTTTGGCAAGGTTCCTTTCATTGATCTTAATGGAGTCATGGTGTATACGGTTTCCCTTTGGTTGTTGTTTTACTGGCCATCAGCACTATACAAATCTTGCCCTGTTTCCAAATTCTCCTGTCCTTGTCTCACCCTACCTAGGGGTGGGGGACAGGGAGAATGTCTGTAATATCCAGCATCCCCAACCCCTGTTTCCTTCCTTCTTCTCTCACCCCTACTTTTTCAATCTTTCTGCTTCTTTGTTGCCTACAAATGTCTGGGCCCATCTCCACAACAAACCCCTTAATCCTTCTTCCCCAGTGACTGTCGATGCATTTGTCCTTGCCTTTTTGTAGCTAAAACCTGGAAAAGGGCCCCCCTTCCCTTTTTCACGTTTCTTGAATCTCCAGTGTCTGACCCAACTCACATTCAATGAAATCTCTCCCAAGTTAAAATGAATGGTCTTTCCTAAACCCATCTTTTCCGACCTCTTGCAGCTCTTCACCTTTATTTTCTTTTTCCTTGTTCCAGTTTTAGGGACCTAATCCCCGGGTCTCTTCCAACCTATTATTCTGGGTCTTCTATTTTCCCTCTGTTTTATTTGACTGCATGATTTCAATTCCATAATTTAATTGTTTTCACAAATAATCCAAAATATGATCCAAGTCAAACCTTTCTTTTATCTCCCATCTCCAATTTACCAGTAGACATCTTAAATCAACATGACCAAAACTTTCTTTTCACTGCAGAGAAGACCACCATTTATAAAGTGGCAAAAATTACCACTGAAGTGTCATCTTTGACTTACAGGGAATATTCCCTTTTCTAGAGGATGAACAATAATTTTAACTTCCTGTTTTTTTTCATCCTGTTGACTCTTGTACCACTCCCTCATCTTTATTAGTCTCTCCTCCCTTCCCCAACCACTTCCCATCTTCAGGCCTTTTAGAGAATGATAAGGGAACCGGCATCTGGTCCTTCCCCTCCCCCTCCCCCAGTTCTTATTCCCCTTCCCCCTTCTGCCAATCAAACCCGCAGGAACAGGGGTCACATTGTGCAATCCACTGAGAGTCCCAGGGTTACCCACCATTGCCCTCCCCCATTGTGGACAAGTACCCAGGGGAAGCAAGGTCGCTGCCTCCCCACCTGGCTCCAGTGGAGACCAAGCCCTGCTGCTTCCCAAGAACATTCGAACTCCGACCCTGCCAGCATCCAGCAACAGATCCAACCTTTGCCATGTCTGCCATGGTCTCACCTGAAATGCACTCCACCCTCAGCCCCAAACAAGCTCCCAGCCTGAGCTTCCTGGTCACCAAACTGCACCCCCTGTGCCTTTGCACCCGGCTCCCCCTCCCTATCCCCTGGAATCCTCTCTCTCTGGATTCCATCTTGCCTCTGGGGACCCCAAGCTCCCACACTGGCTGAGCCCAAGGGCAGCATCTATGAGAGACCTTTCCCCATGTTGCCAGTCGGGAGGGATCCCGGCTTCTCTCCGTTGGTCACTGATGCCCTTTCCCTTGGAGAAGGGCTTTGGGACAGAGGCCAGGTGGGACATGGGGGGCGGGGGAGGGCTACTTGCTCTCTTCCCACTGAGCCCAGAAAGTGCCTACCCGAAGGGACACCGCCAATGCTGCCCCCAATTGCTAACAAAGGCCGGGGGCAGAGGGGGCTTCCCAGGTTTTCCATGTGATCTCATCAACTCCTCAAGGTGGAGGACTCAAGGCAGGAGTCTGGCTGGGAGGGCCAGAGGGGGTTCCCAGGGGGGAACTTGGGTGCCGTGCCCATTGTATCCCGGAGAGGGGCTGGGCCCAGGTGGGGACCGGGAGGGGCCGGGTGACTTGTGGGGGGGGCAGGGAGGGGCAGGAAGTGACCAGGGGGACCGTGGGCCTGGAGGGTCGGGGGGTGGTGCTGGGGTAAGACTATCTTTCAGGATCATTTCTATAGTATGGACTAGAAATTGTGGCTGAAAGTGGCACGGAGGTAACCACAGGAGGAGCTGAGGTTCTCTTCTAGCGTGAAGCCGGCTTTGGCTGTTCTGTAGCTGTCACGTGCCATTGATGATCGTTCTTCCCTTCTTTTGGGTTGGGGAGGAAGGGAACGGGTAAGGGTTTCCCCTTTTCCAACTTTTGAAAGTTAGAGTGACGGTTTTTTGTCCTGAACCTTTTCCTTGAAAATGCTGCCGAAGTCATTTCTTTTCCTTTTTCTTACTCTCGGGTCTTCTCGACACCCTGAATCTGACCTTTTTTCTTGTTATTTCCTTTCCCCCCTTCCGGGGGAATGTCTGTTCTTCATCCAGCAAGGTTCCCCTTTCCTTTGTACTTCTCACTCCCCTCTTTTCAATCTTCCCATCTTTCTGCTTTTCCTTTGCCAAAAGATCTCAGTGTCCTCCTACAAACCTCCCTCAGTCCTGTCCCCAGTGACTGTCATCCCATTTCTCTCTTGCCTTTGAAGTGACCAGGGGAGAGAAAAACAGGGCTGCCAAAATAATGAAGTTTTAACAGCGTTTATTACTGGCCAGGACTGATCCCCCCACACCAAGACTGGAGGGGTAGGAATGAGTGGCCTCAGGGCCATATGTCTATAGAAAGAAGAGAGACATCAAAAATGTTTCTTTGAAATTTGTCATAATAAAAAATTTTATTCTAAAAAGAAGCAAAAGTTATACCTAAGCGGTCATTCCCAGACAGCAAAAAAGGTATTTTTATAGTTTTTATTTACGTTATAACATGGGTATTCTTTCAGCATTGACAATTGCCAAACCTTTTTATTCTTTTTCCCTTCCCTCCCCATCCCTCCCCCGATGCAGGTTGAATGGTAAATATGAAAGTATAAGAAATACAATATAAGTATACATGTCCAAAGAGTTATTTTTGGGACAAAAAAATTGAGTTTGAAATAGTAAATTAGCCTGTAAGGAAATAAAAAAAGAGGTGGGATAAATATAGGGATTGGGAATTAATGTAAGGTTTTATATCTCCAGGTTCTTTCTTGGGTGCTGGTTCGTTCATTTGCCCATTGGAAATGATTTGGTTGATCTGTTGTGGGATGGCGGGCCACAGAACTGGTCATCGATAGTATTGTTGTTGAAGTATATAATCTCCTGGTCCTGTCATTTCCTCAGCATCGTTGTAAGTCTCCCAGGACTTTTTGAAATCATCCCTTTTTCCAACAATAATGTTCCTCATTATATAACAATTTATTCAGCCATTCTCCAACTGATGGGCATCCACCAGTTTCCAAATTTCAATACAAAAGGCTGCCACAAACATTTGTGCACATACCGGTCCCTTTCCCTTCTTTAAGATCTCTTTGGGATATAAGCCCAGTAGTAACACAAAAGAACCATTTCTTTAAGCTTATCAGGTTGTCAGGGTGTCAGGTCTCTCAGGACAGTACATCTGGTTTGTTAAAAATACCATCTGCATTAGGGAGTGAAGAACTAGTAATAAACTTCTAACTATAAAGAATCAAGATTATGTTTCTCACGGTTCCATTTGGGGTGTTTTTCCACTTCACTCTCCCCTTTTCTTGAGGCCGTCAGGACTGGACCATCAAGGCCAGGGGAAGTAATGACTTTTACAAACAATTTAAACCTGGATCCCCTGAATACTTGGCCAAAAATTAATTAGGCACGGGGGCCATCAGTAGAAGAGAAAAGGAAAGGGGCCTATCGGGGGTCCAAGGGAGGAAGGGGCAATTGAAAGGATGGGACCCAAGACATGGATTGGCACGTTTTCCGTCCTCAATTCGGTGTCTAAAGCAGAGGGACCTCCATTGCCCCTTTTGGGCGAGCGCCCTGGGATACCCCCCCTCCGCAAGAAAGGAAAATCTGGCCCTGGAGGATTCTTGGGCCTTCGAAGGAATGTAGGGAGTTCTCCAAGAGGAATATGATTTCCCAGGCCCTTTAAATCCTGGCCCACCTGGGAACCCAGAGCCAGCAGCTGGCTGTCCCCATGGATTGGGGCAGGGTCCCCACAGCTGCGGAGCCTGCTACCCTCAACCCCACTAGGAGGGGGAACTAGACTAGGAGCAGCCCTCCTTGCCCTGTTTAACAGACCAGCATATACTTTGGCCCCTTCCTCAGAATACAGAGACCCCAGGGATTGCAGGAGGCAAAGCCCGGGATTTTCCAACCAAAGGAATTATATACAAGGGGTTAGTCCCACAGTGCATGCAAAAGAGGACCCTGCGGGGGCCGGTATTAGGGAGTTTACGGTATCCTTGTGTGGAGGGGAGACCCTTGGTAACTACTACATGGAGCTTCTTGTACAGGGAGCACTCCAGATCATAGCCCTCTGACTAGATGCACCTGCCTCCCCCTCCCTCCCAAAAAGTTACCCTGGGAACGTGGGCGGTGCTCTGGGGGGTCAGGTTCTGGGGACGCCCATGCCCACAAAGGGGGGGTCCAGGCAGAGCCAGCAGCTTGTGGTGAGGGTGGGGTGGTTCACCCCGATAACGCTGACATAAAGGTCCCATAGGGAGACAGCAGTTGGAGCCGCAGGGGGTGTCATGTTTCCCCCTCCAGAGGAGAAGTGGCCATGGCTGGTCCCTGGGTAAATGAGTGGGATTAATAACTGCATTAAGGCTTCTGGGGAGGCTTTCCCTTGGGAGGCTCCTTCTCTGGGTGGTGAGCAGGGCTCCCAGATCTCTTCCTGCCACATAGAACCTGACGCCCCGGGGCCTCCCTGGGAGCTGGCATAGGTCGGGATGGAACCAGGGCTCCCCGTGAGTCTCATTCCGGGCCTCCACCTCCCCCAGTAGTTCCCATTAGGGTCCACATCTATGGGGAGAATAGTGGCCGGGGTCCCCCAATGTGGGGGGAGCAAGAGGGAGGATCCGGCCACAACAGGGGATAAGATAGGAAACCACCATCTTCCTGAGTGTGTCCCACGGGCACGTGGGGAGCAGGGCAAGGTCTCCCAGAAATAGGCCCGAGTTCCCCACCCTGCTGAGGGGTTGGAGAGGACGGCCTGGGGGCTGGTCCCTCAGGGTTCCAGGGCAGGATCCCATCCCCCGGGGGGAGGCCCGGCCCAGCAGCCGGGGGCGCCAGGAGGCCGGGCACAGGCCGGGTACGGAGCCCTGACACTGCCCAGGGGTCCCGGAGGCCTGTAGGGACTTGAAAAGGGAACCATAAGCAACATCCTGAGAGCCCCCCTGCCCCATGTGGGGAAGGATGGGGGTGGAGAACCAAACAGGTTCCACCCAGGCCCTACTCCCCAACCGGGCCCAAAATGTGCTCCTTGTCCTCCTGACCTGAGCCCTGTGGTCCGGGGAAGTGGGGCCATGGAACCGGGGGTTTGGGCCTGAACATGAAACAAAGGCCGGGCCTTGTCAGACTTGAGGGAGAAAGGGAGCCCGAACCAGGGGTCCTTCCAGTCACAGGGTCCTTGGCCACAACCAAAGCAGATTCGGTTTTACAGGAAAGGGGCCTACCTCAGTTTCCCTGAATTGTTCTGCCTCAGTTCCACTGTTTCCAAACCCCCTTCTTTTTGGATGATAACTTAGGGCTAGTTATACATGTGCCAACCCGATAAGGGGGAGTTCAACAAAACCAGGCCGCTGACCCCTTAGGCCTCAAAGATCCTCTTGGTTGCTCATGGCCAGGGGCGGGGGCCCTGCAAAGGACTTGGATTTTCCAAAATTCTTCCTCTTTCCCCAATTTCATCTCTTCTTCCCTCCCCTTGTTCTCTAGGCAAGTGGAATCATCCAAAAGCAAATAAATTGTCAAATAACCATCCCATATAAATCCCAAGAGTGAATTCCTACACATTTTATAGTTGGGTTTCCTAAAAATCATTCAAACATAACAGCAGGAGTTACACAATTTAAACAATCTCCATCCCAGTCTCAACACACAGTAATAAATGACCCATTCAGGGTTTAACGGTCATTCATCAGCTATTGTCCAATTCCCCATATCAGTCTACCAGGGGCAGGGGGCGAAACGTCTCATCTAAAAACTGCTTCATGGTAGGGAAAAGAAGCTGAGACAGAAGCTGGCCCAGAAGGACTGCTGCAAGATGAGGGGAGGCCAAAATAGACCCAAAGCAGCTGCCCATGGAAAAAAACATGCTTTCCCAGGAGGCCAAATGACTGTCAGTTGTAGTCCCAATTAAAAAGCAGTTAGGTTTCAATCTAAGTAGGCAGTGTCATGTTGAAATTATAAATCATTTTGCTTTAAAATACCCAAAATAAAAATTCCAAATTAATTTCCCAAAGAAACATTTTCAAATAAAAAACCCAAAAGAAACCTTTAAATGATTTTAACAATCAATAAAACTTATAAGAATAGCTCAATCCCACATAAAAGAATCTGAAAGATTCTTTAAACCCAATTGCTTTTAAAATAATTTTACCAAATCAAGATCACATCAACTTAACCTTTCAAGGAAACATTTTGTCCAAAAAACCCAAAACAAATGTAGGGTGTCCCTTTAAAACGTTCTTGCACGGCGGACTTGATTTAAAAAGAAAAAAAAAAGGTGAAACACAGTTGGGGAGGAGGGAAGAAGGAAAGGGAAGGTGAGCTAAATTCACAAAAGATTCCCCCCTGTTCCCCAGGTTCCCCCACAGAAATCTTCCATTAAAACCTTTCCTTTTTCTCTTCCTTTAACTTTTTCTTTCCTCAGGACATACTTAAACACATTTTTAACAACCTTCATTAGATGCTCCATTACAAAGTAGAAACTGGGGAGTGAGGGGTGGATTGAATTTTACCTTTGAAGACAAAAATCTTCTCCATTTCTCTTCCTCCCTCCTAAAACCCTTCAACCTCAACTGTCCCTAAAACCACCCATCACCAAACTTTCCTTTCCTTTTCCCCTTCAAAGTTTTAAGATTCACAAACAGTATTTAATAACTCTATAAAACCCACATTTCACAAACATAAATAATATTAACAAATTACCTAATTTTGAAGCAAACCAAATAGTTTTTTTTAAGTTTTAGTTCTTCTGCCAGGTTTTAAAGGACTAGCAAAACTTCTTTTCTCCCAGGTGATAAAAGAGATAAGGTTTTATCCATTCCTCTAGTGGCTTTGAAAACCTGTTTGGAAAAACCCCACCAGTTTAAAAAATAGTCAAGTTTTTTTTGTTCTTTCACTTACAACTTAGTACAACAGGTTAAAAAGTTTAAAAACACAGAAAATATTTCTTTATACCAAGCACAGTTGCAACTTGGAAATAACCAATTGCCAAATTTCTTAACCATTGTTCTTAAAATTTAACAGAGTTCTTTAAATCAACACAAAAGACAAGTCACAAACACAGAACAGAAATCACACAGACCTAGGGCACAGTTACAACATTAAACAAAACATTTAACATATACAGACTAGGGGCTATCCAGACACCAGCCCTGAGGGAAGTTGTTGCAGCTCAAGAGTCTTCCCTGCCAGGATCCAAGGGAGATTTTTGCCTCTGAGTTCATTTTATTTGCCTTCAAGAAATCCCAGAGAACCAGACAGTGCCAAAATGCAGTCAGAAGCAGAGCTGTGCCACTGGCACAGAAAACCAGAAAGACACAAGTACCCTTAAACACAAAGAGACAGTAGACAAACAATTCCCAACACAAAACACAGACAACCAGCCATGGCACTCCTACAGTATCCTGTGGAGGCCGGTAGGCGTGATTATTTCTGGGTCCAGTGTAACCACCTACTAACCCAGAGTACTCACCCAGAATTAAACCGGTTCCCAGAACACTCAAAGCCAATTGAGTCAAATGTATGTCTCCTTTCTGGTGGGCAAAGGTGGATTACCAGGCCTGAGCCCAAGGAATGTCTCTCCTTGGCCACCCTCTAGAGCCGGTAATCCCCCTTACCCCCCCAATGTAAGGGAATGGCTGTCGAAACAGAGCCAAAGGTTTATCTCCCCTTCCAAAAAAGTCCCAGGTAGAGAAAAAATAGGGCATCAAAATAATGAAAGTTTTAACAGGTTTATTACTGACCAGGACATCCCCCAACACCAAGACTGGAGGGGTGGGAAAGGGCCTAGCCATATTTATAGAAAGAAAGAGAGACATCAAAATGTTCCTTGAACATTTTTATAATAAAGGAATTTTATTCTAAACAGGAGGCAAAAGTTATCACTTTAAAGGAGTCATTCTCACACAGAAAAGGTATTTTTTTTTTTTTCATCATCATTATTTATTTAAAGGATTTCCTTAAAGGTCAATATAACTTCTAATTTAACACTGGAAGTTGATTAAAAGTGGTTAATTCCTCTTTTCTTTGCATTTATAAATACCTGTGGGAATGTTTCCCAAACAGTAAGTGGAACATTTATTTCTTTTTTCAATTTTAATAGCTTTTTTTACAAGTTATTGGCTGGGTAATTTTACAGCATTGACAATTCCAAACCTTTGTTCCAATTTTTCCCCCTTCCCCCACCCCCCTGAAATGGAAGGTTGACTAATACATTTAAATATGTAAAATAAAAAATACAAAATAATTATTTAAGTCCAAACAGTTATTTTGCTTACAAAAAGAATGGACTTGAAATATTATACAATTAGTCTGTGAAGGAAATAAAAAAGAGGAGGCAAAAATAGAAGGATTGGGAATTAATGTAATGGTTCTTAGTCATCCCCGATTCTTTCGCTGGGGTGTGGTTTTGGTTCAATGCCCATTGGAGCTGATTTGGCATCTCATTGGAAGAGGCCACCATCAGAATATCATGACATCATATGTAATTGTTTTGAGTAAATAATGATCTCCTGGTCCTCCATTTACTCAGCATCAGTTCGGTAATCCTCCAGGCCTTTCTAAATCATCCTGTTGGTCATTTTATAGAACAAAATATTCCATAATATTCTTATGCCAAGTTTATTCAGCCATTTAATTAGGGCATCCACTCAGTTTCCAGTTTCTGGCCACTACAAAAAGGCTGCCACAAACATTCTTGCACATGTGGGTCGCTTTCCCTTCTTTAAGATCTTTTTGAGATATAAGCCTAGTAGTAACACAGAAGCACTATTTTTTTGAGCTTATCAGGTAATCAAGGTCTCAGGTCTCTCAGGACAGTACATCTGGGTTGTTAAAACTACCATCTGTATTAGGGATTGAAGAACTAGTAATAAACTTTAACACAAAGACAAATTATGTTTCTCATGATCCCATTTGATGTGTTTTTCCACTTCACCTGTGCTGGCTAAAGTCCTAAAGAAGTCCTCTGCTTCCTTCATTTTGCTCAACTCTTTACTGGCTGGCTTCCAATCTCATCATCCAATGAATCTGCTCTTTCCAAAGTTCCATGGAATGGTCTTTTCTGAAACCTCATGCTTCTTGACCTCTCTGCAGCTCTTCACACTCTTATCAATTATTCTTTTCACCTTGTTACTTCTCCTAATTCGAGTTCGTAGGGACTCTGCTCTCTCTTGATTCTCTCCCAACCTTTTGTTCTGGGTTTTCTATTTTCTCTCTATCCTATTTAATGAATTGAATGACCATCTCTAGAGAGATAATTTTAGAATGGACTTATCTGATCCAAACTATTCCCCCCCAATGTCCCATCTCCAATTTACAGTTAGACATCTTAAATCTCCATGAACAAAACTTGCTTTTGTCGAGAAGACCACACAAAATCACCATTTCAGTGAAAAGGGCCACAGACAATGGGGGAAGTCTGGGTGAGGTATAAGATCCTTCAGTCCCCAGGGAACCTGCTGACAATATCTGATTGAGCTCTCACCCCCTTGGGGGCATCTCAGCCTTCCTGCAAAGTCGGGGTGGGTGGTGGGGCGTGACAACCTGTGTTCTCCTTGAGGCAGAGGTACTTGCAACAGAGGTAACTCCACAATAAGAGCAAGGTGCTTACATACGCAGTGTGTTCTACTGATGTAATTGTATGTAGGTGTTGAAAGCCAAAGTAATTTGAAATAAACACCAGGACCATCCCGGGTTCCTGCCTCTTCTCCTCCCAAGATCAGGACTCAGGCTGGTGTCCTCCAGGAGCAAGATCATACCTTGGTCCTTTGACCCTCACCCCTCCCAAAATCCAACTTTCCACCCAATTCTACCCTCAAGAGTGCCCAATATGGCCCTCACCGGACAGACCAAAATTTCCTTTCCTTCTTTTCCTCTGTTTTCTCTCCTGCTGTCTCCTCACCATTTGTCCAGCCTTTCCCTCCAATCACTTACATTCCATCTTCTCAGAGCTTTGACAGAGAGAAATGGGAAAATGGCATCTGGGTCCCTGCCTGCTCTAGTTCTTATTCCCTATTCCTCCAGTCCATTACCAGTTGCCATCAACAGTAGGAAAAGTGGGCCTACGCTGTGTGCAATCCATCTCACCCACTGATTTTGCAAGAGGTTGCCCACCATTGCCCTCCCCCACTGTGGACAAGTGCCCAGGGGAAGCAAGCTGGCTGCCTCCCCACCTGGCTCCAGCTGGCAGACCCAGCCCCTGCTTTCTCCCTGGTCCAGAACATTCAGTAACTCCCGACCACTGCCAGCATCCAGCACCAGATCCGACCTTTGCCATGTCTGCCATGAGCTCACCAAGCCTGGCTCAGCCTCCCTCTCTGCATGATGACACACAGCCCCCTTCTCCACCTCCTGAAATGCACTCCACCCTCAGCCCCAAACAAGCTCCCAGCCTGAGCTTCCTGGTCACCAAACTGCACCCCCTGTGCCTTTGCACACGGCTCCCCCTCCCCATCCCCTGGAATCCTCTCCCTCTGGATTCCATCTTGCCTCTGGGGCCCCCAAGCTCCCACACTTGGCTGAGCCCAAGGGCAGCATCTATGAGAGACCTTTCCCCATTTTCCCAGTCGGGAGGGATCCCGGCTTCTCTCCGTTGGTCACTGATGCTCAGCACTTTCCCTTGGCAGAAGGGAAGCTTGTCAGGGACAGAGGCCAGGTGTGAGATGGCGGTAGGGCGAGGAGCCACTTTGTGCTCTGCTCTTCCCCTGAGCTCCAGAAAGGCCTGACCCGAAGGGACATAGCCAATGCTGCCCCCACCCAGGTGCTAACAAAGGCCATGGGCAGAGTGGGTGCTTCCCAGGTTCTTTCCATGTGATCTCATCAACTCCTCAAGGTGTGAGGACTATGCTAATGAGCAGGAGTCTGGCTGGGAGGGCTCAGAGAGGGGTCTCCCAGGTGGGGGAACTTGGGTGCCGTTGCCCTTTGGATCCACGACCAGGGGCTGAAGGCGGCCCATGGTGGGGACCGAAGAGGGGCTGGGTGACTTGTGGGGGGAGGCGGGGGAGGTGCAGGAAGTGACCATGAGTAGAAGGGCCGTGGGCCTGGCAGGGGTCGGAGCGGCGGGGGACTGGGAGGCAAGACTATACTTTCAGGGATCATTTCTATAGTATGTGACTAGAGAATTGTAGCTGAAAGTGTAGCACGGAGGTAACCACGAGGAGGAGGAGGAGAAGGAGCATTCCCTTCTGAGCGTGAAGCTGGCTTGTGGTGCTGCTTCTCAGCAGCTGTCACTTGCCATTGATGATCGTTCTTCCCTTCTTTCGGCTTGGGTGAGAGGAAGGGAAAGCAGACTGAGTGGCTCCTCTCTTATTAGCTAGTATCAAAAAAATAGATGTTACTAATTTACTTGCTTTGTTTTTGCTCCTGATATTTGGACTTTTGATTTCTAGCTAAAAAACCAATGTTGCCAGTGAGTTAATAACTCTTGGCAAACTAATTGAAAGAACCGAAGTGAGGTCACAAGCAGAAGTTATGGCAAAGGCTGATCTGGTGCTGGATGCTGGCAGTGGTCGGAGTTACTTGCTCCTTGACCAGGGAGCAAGCGTGGCTGGGTCTGCCAGCTGGAGTCAGGTGGGGAGGTGACTTTGCTTCTCCTGGGTACTTGTCCACAGTGGGGGAGGGCAATGTTGGCAACCCCTGGGACTATCAGTAGAATAATCACTGACCTAGGTGGCACCAGGCAGTGCCCGGAAGGGGGAGGAAGGTATAGGCAAGAGGAGGGTTTTAAGGTGGGGCCCAAATATCATTCTGCCCTAACTCCTTGGCAAAGACCTGAGGAGATGCAGTGGGTTTTGGGGATGGGAGGAGTAAGGGTGCAGGTGGGGAGTTATATGGAGAAGTGGAGGAACTAGGGGAAGGAAAAAGGAGCCCATCATCTTTAAATCAAGGTGAATGAAAGGATGAGTGAGATCAAACCTTTACCATCCCGCAAGACTGGTCTGTCAGTGGAGGGAATTTATCATATCCTCAGTGGGCCCCAGCTCCTTGACACTCTCCTAGATGTATTTATTCTGGCCAATTCTTTGCCTAGCCCCTTCTGCTGGTGCATGTTCCTCTCAAATACCAGCCTAAGAGGCAAGGTACCCAGTCTGAATTTGATTCTTTTCTCCCTGTCCTGACCTTGGAGATTAAATATTAGTAGGCAATTAATATTTTTGTTTTTATCAATTAACTTTGCTCATTATTTTCTCTTCCTTCTTCCTATATTTTTTCAGTTAAGAGTGTTATTATTCCTTATATGTAATCATTCTCTGGGAGGGATAGATGAAAGGTATTCTGGGAGAAATTTTAGTATTGTAAAAAAAAAAAACCACACAAAATAGCAGCCCACTTTAATTTTAAAAAATAATTAAAAGAAGCTAAGCCAACATGGCAGAGAGGAATCAAAACATTGCCTGAGTTCTCCCCAGGTTTCCTCAGAATCCATGCTAGGTCAAGCTTCTGAATGGATTTTGAAGTGACAGAACCCACAAACGTTCTGCGTGTAATAATTTTCCAGCTTAAAATATCCTGGAAGAACTTCAGGAAAGCTCTGTCTCATTGGGAAGAGGGAATACAGCCCAATACAGGCAAAGCAGGGAGAAGTGCCAAGCAGGGAGGCCCAGCAGGGAATCTAGCAGGAGGCTTAGTCAGATAAAAGCTGCCATACTGGAACCTGGTTCAGAAGGCCAGTGGATCAGCAGGCCAGTTCTGAGACCTCCAACTACAGAAGACAAATTGTGAGTCTCTGAACACTAGCATAACAGGTGAGACTTGGCCAGGTCCACCCAGAGCAGTGTGAAAGCTTGCAGCATTACCAGCCCAGCAGTGAGAGGCCCATGAGCCCTGAGAAAAAAGCATTTCTCCCATAGCCTAAGGGCAGAGCTAAACTTTTAAAAATGAGCAAAAAATGCATAAAGAGCTCTGATCATAGAAAGCTACTACAGAGACTGAGAAGATCCTAACACAAACCCAGAAGAGGATAGCAAAGAAAAAATTACTTCAGGTGAAGCCTCAAAGAGGAATATGACTGGACTCCAGCTCAAAAGACTCTCTTGGAAGAGTTCAAAAAGGACTTTAAAAGAGAGAGAGAAGAAACAAAAGGGAAAGAAATGAGTACTATGCAAGTGAAGTATGAAAGTTTGGGGAAAAGAGCCAACAGATTAGAAAAGGAAACAGACATTGACGGAAGAAAAGAACTCTTTAAAAATAAATTTGCCAAAATGGGAAAAGAAAATAACTTTTGGAAAAATAGAATTGGTGAAGTGGAAAAAGAGAATAGCTCCTTAAAAAATAGAATTAGCAAAATGAATAAAACAAGTCCTTTAAAAGTACAGTTGTCCAAATGCAAAAGCAGGTATTAAAAAAAAGCTAACTGAAGAAAATAATTCACTAAAAATTAGAATTGGACAAATAAAAGTGAACATCTCAATGAGGCATCAAGAATCAGTCAAACAAAACCAAAATGACGAAAACTTAGGAGAAAATGTAAAACATCTCATTAGAAAAATAACTGAGATTCAGGAGCGACGTCTAAGGAAAGCTATGATGAAAAAAAGAATCTGGAGAATATCTTTCAAGAAACCATCAAGAAAAAACTTCCCTGAAATCCTAGAAGCTGAGAGTAAAATAGTCATTGAAAGAATCCACCAATCACCTACTGAAAAGATACCAAAATGAAAATTTTAAGAAATAATGTAGCTAAATTCCAGAATTATCAGGTCAAAGAGAAAATATTGTAAACTGCCAGCCATAAAGGAATAATACAAATATTGAGGAGTCACAATCAGGATTATCCAGGACCTAGCAGTTTTCACAGTAAGGGATTGAAGGACCTGGAATATGATATTTCAGAAGAGCTTGTAGTCCACTCAAAAATCCACTCCCCAGCAAAACTAAGTATTATCTTTCAGGGGAAAAGGTAAACATTCAATGAAATAGGGGCTTTTCTATCATTTGTGATGCAAAGACCAGAGGTAAATTAGGAGAACAAGGAATGGCCTACCTCTCAGAACTGTGGAGAAGGAAGGAATTTATGACCAAAGAAGGGCTACAGAACATTATGAAATGCAAAATGAATAATTTTGATTATATTAAATTTAAAAGGTTCTGTACTAACAAAACCAATGCATCCAAGATTAGAAGGGAAGCAGAAAACTGGGGGAAATTTTTTACATGCAGTGTTTCTGAAAAAGGCGCCATTTCCAAAATATGTAGAGAATTGACTCAAATTTTTAAGAATATAAGCCATTTTCCATTTGATAAGTAGTCAAAGATTATGAATAGACAATTTTCAATTGAAGAAATGTGTCATTTATCATATGACAAATGCTTAAATCACTACTGACGGAGGAATGCAAGTGAAGACAACTCAAAGGTACTACATTATATCTCCTCAGATTGGTTAAGATGACAGGAAAAGATAATGATAAATGTTGGAGGATGGGAAAACTGGGGATATTAATACATTGTTGGTGGAGTTGTGAACTGATTCAATCCATTCTGGAAAGCACTGGGAACCAACCCAAAGGGCTATCAAACCTGCATACTTTGATCTTTCAGTGTCTCTACTGGGTCTGTATCCAAAAGAGATCATAAAAAAGGGAAAATACATTGAATTCAATCCCTATTTATGCCCACCTGCATTTTTTATTACCCTTCACAGTACACCACACCATTCAAACTCCAATTCTTTTGTCCAGCAAAATAACTCTTTGGACATGTATACTTATATTGTATTTAACTTATACTTTAACATATTTACCATGTCAACCTGCCATCTGGGGGAGGGGATGGGGAGAAGGAAGGGAAAAATTGGAATAAAAGGTTTGGCAATTGTCAATGCTGAAAGAATACCCATGTATATAACTTGTAAATAAAAAGCTATAAAAAATACTGCTTATTTGCTGTCTGGGAATGACCCGCTTAGAGTGATAACTTTTTGCTTCTTGTTTAGAATAGAAATTCCTTTATTATGACAAATGTATCAAGAAACATTTTGATGTCTCTCTCTCTTCTTTCTATAGACATATGGCCCTAAGGCCACTCATTCCTGACCCCTCCAGTCTTGGTGTGGGGGGATCAGTCCTGGCCAGTAATAAACGCTGTTAAAACTTCATTATTTTGGCAGCCCTGTTTTTCTCTCCCCTGGTCACTTCAAAGGCAAGAGAGAAATGGGATGACAGTCACTGGGGACAGGACTGAGGGAGGGATTTGTCAGGAGGAGAGACACTGAGATCTATTTGTAGGCAAAGAAAGAAGCAGCTAGAAGATGGGGAAGATTGAAAAGAGGTAGGGAGTGAGCGAAGTAGCAAGGCGGCAGCTTAACTCAAGGAGCAGAAAGAATAGACACAACCCCAAGGAAGGGGGGCGGCTTTGACAAGGACATGGGAAGCAAGAGAAAAAGGGTCAGATTTGCAGGGTGTCTGAGTAAAGACCCCAGAGAGTAAGAAAAAGGAAAGAAA
This sequence comes from Sarcophilus harrisii, assembly GCF_902635505.1. NCBI lineage: Eukaryota > Metazoa > Chordata > Mammalia > Dasyuromorphia > Dasyuridae > Sarcophilus > Sarcophilus harrisii. The sequence continues at coordinate 349,587,911 of NC_045429.1, read as the reverse complement.
TGACTCGTACAGGCAGCAGTTTTTCAAGGAGAAAGGAAGGTTCCAGGACAAAGAAACTCATCACATCTAACTTTTCAACATAAGTTGGAAAAGGAGGAGCCACTCAGCCTGTGTTCCCTTCCTCTCACCCAACCCGAAGGAAGGAAGAACGATCATCAATGGCAAGTGACAGCTGCTGAGAAGCAGCACCACAAGCCAGCTTCATGCTCAGAAGAGAACGCTCCAGCTCCTCCTCGTGGTTACCTCCATGCTATACTTTCAGCCACAATTCTCTAGTCACATACTATAGAAATGATCCCTGAAAGTATAGTCTTAGCTCCCAGCACCACGCCACCCCGACCCCTGCCAGGCCCACGGTCCTTCTACTCATGGTCACTTCCTGCACCTCCCTGCCTCCCCCCACAAGTCACCCGGCCCCTCCTCGGTCCCCACCATGGGCCGCTTTCAGCCCCTGCTCCGGGATACAATGGGCAACGGCACCCAAGTTCCCCCACCTGGGAGACCCCTCTCTGAGCCCTCCCAGCCAGACTCCTGCTCATTAGCATAGTCTTCACACCTTGAGGAGTTACGAGACTCACATGGAAAGCACCTGGGAAGCAATTCCCACTCCTGCCCATGGCCCTTGTTAGGCAATTGGGTGGGGGGCAGCATCATTGAGTGTCCCTTCTGTCAGGCACTTTCTGGAGCTCAGTGGGAAGAGCAGAGCACAGAGTGAGCTCCTCCCCCCAGCCCCCATGTCCACACCTGGCCTCTGTCCCTGACAAGCTTCCCTTCTGCCAAGGGAAAGTGCTGAGCATCAGTGACCAACGGAGGAGGCTGATCCCTGACTGGCAACATGGGAAAGGGTCTCTCTCATAGATGTGTCTTTGCCCAGCCAAGTGGGAGCTTGGGGTCCCTAGAGGTGATGGAATCCAGGAGAGATGGATTCCAGGGATGGGAGGGGAGTTAAAAAAGGCAAAGGGGCAATTTGGTGACCAGGAAGCCCAGCTGGGAGCTTGTTGTTTGGGGCTGAGGTAGAGGGGGAAGAGGGCCATGTGTCATCATGCAGAGAGGGAGGCTGAGCCAGGCTTAGTGAGCTCATGGCAGACATGGCAAAGGTTGGATCTGGTGCTGGATGCTGGCAGTGGTCGGGAGTTACTGAATGTTCTTGACTAGGAAGCAGCAGGGGCTTGGTCTACCAGCTGGAGCCAGGTGGGGAGGCAGCGACCTTGCTTCCCCTGGGTACTTGTCCACAATGGGGGAGGGCAATGGTGGGTAACCCCTGGGACTCTCAGTGGATTGCACACAATGTAGACCCACTGTTCCTGCTGTTGGTTTGATTGGCAGTGAAGGGGAGGAAGAGGGAATAAGAACTGGGGGAGGGGAGAGGGAAGGACCCAGATGCCGGTTTCCCTTATCATTCTCTAAAAGGCCTGAGAAGATGGAATGTAAGTGGTTGCAGGGAAGGGAGGGAGAGACTCAATAGAAGATGAGGAGATAGTACAAGAGTCAACAAGGATGAAAAAAATAACACAGGAAGTTAAATACTATTGTTCCAGTCACTCTAGAAAAGGGACCATATTCCCCTGTGAGGAGTCAAAGATGACACTTCAGCGGTAATTTTTGCCACTTTATAAATGGTGGTCTTCTCCACAGTGAAAAGAAAGTTTTGGTCATGTTGATTTAAGATGTCTACTGGTAAATTGGAGATGGGAGATAAGAAGAAAGGTTTGACTTGGATAAACATATTTTAGGATTATTTGTATGGAAACAATTAAATTCATGGGAATTGAAATCATGCAGTCAAATAAAACAGAGGGAAAATAGAAGACCCAGAATAATAGGTTGGAAGAGACCCAGGAGGGATTAGAGTCCCTAAAAACTGGAACAAGGAGAAGAAAGTAAATGATAAGAGTGTGAAGAGCTGCAGAGTAGTCAGGAAAGATGAGGTTTAAGGAAAGACCATTCATTGTAACTTTGGCGAGAGCAGTTTCATTGAATGATGAGGTTGGAAGTCAGACACTGGAGATTCAAGAAACGTGAAAGTATGAGAAGCGGGGGCCTTCTTCAGGATTTTAGCTACAAAAAGGCAAGAGACAAATGCATCGACAGTCACTGGGGAGAGAAGGATTAAGTGAGGGTTTGTTGTGGAGATGGGACACTGAGACATATTTGTAGGCAACAAAGAAGCAGCAGGAAAGATTGAAAAGAAGTAGGGAGTGAGAGAAGAAGGAAGGAAACAGGGGTTGGGGATGCTGGATATTACAGACATTCTCCCTGTCCCCCGCCTACCCCTCCCCCAGAGTAGGGATGAGACAAGGACAGGAGAATTTAGAGAAACAGGGCAAGATTTGTATGAGTGCTGATAGCCAGTAAAGACAATCAAGCCAAGGAAACCGTATACACCATGACTCCATTAAGATCAATGAAAGGAACCTTGACACAACCTCGATACAAAGAATCAACCGAAAAGGCTGAGAAGTGGGTTTGTCCTTAGAGGTGAGGAGGTTCTAGGGAAACCAATGTTTTGGAACCCCAATGAGGAGAGAAAACTCTAGGAAGAAGTAACAGATGGTCACCAGCTGTGGTTACTGTACAAAGCTCTCTTCCAGGAAAGAGTAGAATGATCAATGCTGGCAATCATCTGATCTTATTATTCTCCCTATTGTCCCTGATGTTCTTAGAGCGCTGCCAGATTAAGATTCCCTTTCCATCGATACGTAGTCTTGTCAATTTTCATCTCCTGAATCTTAATTAGTTTCCCATTCTGCTTCTGAATACATTCTGTTTGGTCCTCAGAGCCACAGAAATCTGTGGAGGGAAGGAAATGTGTTTTGTAGTAAAACTTTCAATCTTTTTGGTCCAGACCTTTCTTAGGACAACAGATTTAAGTTATATCCACCCTAACTTTTGTCTAGATAAGCTCACCCCCCCACCTGCCACACATACACACACACTAACACATACAGACACACACACAGCCCCCTAAGTGTGGTTCATTAGAATGGACCCAAAAGAAACTAACGGCTTTATGAGTCAACAGAAAATGTTGAAATCAAAGACTGAAAAAATAGAAGCAAATGTTAGGTATCTGAGCAACTGGCCTGACAAATGGATGAAGGTGAAGAATCGAAGATTTCATAGACTCTCTCTGAATATGACCAAATGTAATACACACAAGTGCAAATGTCTCATATTGAGAAATCTTTAAAAGATTGTTCTGATCCCTTAGAATTAGAATCCAAAATGGAAAGAGGCAAAAATAACGTCCATTGAAACCATGAAATGAAAAATAAGGAAGATAGAGGAGAGATACAGGGAAGAACGAGACAGAATTAAGGGGAGGAGAAGAAAGAGGGAAGAGGAGGAACTGAGAGAAGGCAATGGAAGGAGAGAAGTGTTATTCTGAAAGAATAGTGGGGCTGGGGGTTGATGGCAGAGATTGGGGGCAGTATAAAAACCAGTCATATCCAATATAAAATTATACTGATTTTGATATTTATTAGTTTGTTTAAAAATAAAGTTTGCTGCTATTTTGAGGGGTTTTTTTCAAACCTAGTTACCAAAGAAGCTAAATTTCTCCTAGAATACTTTTCATTTTGCCCAAAAAACTAACTAGCGAATTGACACCTTCTGAAATCTTAAGGTATGTGAATTGCCTGACCAATCTCCTGATAATCTGTCCACTAGTTTGGGGGTTTTTTGAGAAGCAAAGTTCTAGGACAAGGGAACTCAGTCATATCTAACTTTCCAACATGAGTGGTCAAGGAGGGTTTTCACTAGCCTGGCGATCCCTTCCTCTCACCCAACCTGGAAGGAAGCATCAATCATCAATGGCAAGTGACAGCTGCTGAGAAGCAGCACCACAAGCCGGCTTCTCACGCCTGAGAAGAGAACGCTCCAACTCCTCGTGGTTATCTCCATGATACACTTTCAGCCACAATTTCTTAGTCGGGATACTATGAAAATGATCCCCTGAAAGTATAGTCTTAGCTCCCAAGCACCACGCCACCCCTCGATCTCTCGCCAGCCCACGGTCCTTCTACCATGGTCGCCTTGCACCTCCCCGCCTCCCCCACAGTCATCACGCAGCCTCCCCGGCCCACACCATGGGCCGCTTTCAGCCCCCTGCCCGATACAATGCGGGCTTTGCACCCAAGTTCCCCACCTGAGAACCCTCCTCTGAGCCCTGCCAGCCAGACTCCTGCTCATTAGCATAGTCCTCACACCTTGAGGAGTTGATCAGATCACATGGAAAGCACCTGGGAAGCACCCACCTGCCCATGCCTTGTTAGCACTTCTTGGGTGGGGCAGCACATGAGGTCCCTTCTGGGTCAGCACTTGGAGCTCAGGGGAAGTTATAGAGCACAGAGAGAGCTCCACCCCCCCAGCCCCCATCTCCACACCTGGCCTCTGTACCTGACAATCTTCCCTTCTGCCAAGGGAAAGTGCTGAGCATCAGTGACCAACAAAGAGAAGCTGGGGTTCCTCCCGACTCGGAAAATGGGGAAAGTTCTCTCGTACATGCTGCTCTTGGGCTCAGCCAAGTGTGGGAGCTTGGGGTCCCCAGAGGCAAGATGAACCAAGAGGGAGAGGATTCCCAGGGGATGGGGAGGGGAGCTGCAAGTGCTGCACAGGGTGCAATTTGGTGACTGTAAGTCAGGGCTAAGCTTGTTTGGGGCTGAGGGTAGAGTGCAAGGGGGGGGGAAGGGGGCCATGTGTCATCATGCAGAGAGGGAGGCTGAGCCAGGCTTAGTGAGCTCATGGCAGACATGGCAAAGGTCGGATCTGGTGCTGGATGCTGGCGGTGGTTGAGAGTTCCTGAATGTTCTGGACCAGGGAGAAAGCAGGGGCTGGGTCTGCTAGCTGAGTCGATGGGAGGCAGGCGACCTGTTCACTGGCAATTTGTCCACAATGGGGGAGGGCAATGGTGGGCAACCTCTTGCAAAATCAGTGGGTGAGATGGATTGCACACAACGGAGGCCCACTTTTCCTGCTTTTGGTGGCAATTGGTAATGGACTGGAGGAATAGGGAATAAGAACTAGAGCAGGGAGGGAGCCAGATGCCATTTTCCCATTTCTGTCTATCAAGGCTCTGAGAAGATGGAATGTAAGTGATTGGAGGGAAAGGCTGAGCAAATGGTGAGGAGACAGCAGGAGAGAAAACAGAGGAAAGAAGAGACAGGAAATGGAAATGGATTCTTGGTCTAGTCCCACTGGGTGAGGAGCGAAGTATCTGGCAGCTTGAGGGTAGAATTGGCAAAGCTGAAGAGATTGGATTTCCCAGTGAGGGAGTGAGGAGTCAAAGGGGACACTTAAGTGTATGATCTTGCTCCCTGGAGGATCTGTACCAGCCTGAGTCCTTGATCTTGGGAGAGGAGTAAAGAGGCAGCAACCCACGTGGATGGTCAAACATAGAGTCTGTTTATTTCAAATTCCCTCGGCCTTCAACACCTTCGTACAATTACATCACTAGAGCACACTGTACATGTGCTGACTCTAAGTAACTTGCTATTATTATGGAGTTGCCTCTTTGCTGCAAGTATCTCTGCCTCAAGGAGAACACAGGTTGTCACGCCCCCCCCCACTCCCACCTTTTCAGGAAGGCTGAGACCCCCCCAAGGGGAGGTAAGAGCCCAACCAGACATTGTCAGCAATTTCCCTGGGGGCTGAAAGGTCTTATACCTCACCCAGACTTCCCCCACTGTCTGTGGCCCTTTACACTGAAGTGGTGATTTTGTGTGTCTTTTAAAATGTTGGTCTTCTCAACTGTCAAAAGAAAGTTTTGGTCATGGGGATTTAAGATGTCTACTGGTAAATTGGATATGGGACATTGGGGGGGAATAGTTTGGAACAGATAAGTCAATTCTAAAATTATCTCTCTAGAGATGGTCGTTAAATTCATTAAATAGGATAGAGAGAAAACAGAAGATCCAGAACAAGAGGTTGGGAGAGAATCAAGAGAGAGCAGAGTCCCTACAAATTTGAGCTAGGAGAAGTAATAAGTTGAAGAGAACAATTGGTAGTGAGTGTGAAGAGCTGCAGAGGGGTCAAGAAGCATGAGGTTTCAGAAAAGAACATTCTGTGTAACTTTGAAAAGAGCAGTTTCGTTGATTGATGAGACTGGAAGCCAGCAAAGGCAAGTGAAAAATGGGATGACAGTCACCGGGGACAGAAGGATTGAGGGAGGGATTTTTCAGGAGGAGAGCCACTGAGATCTATTTGTAGGCAACAAAGAAGCAGCTAGAAGATGGGGAAGATTGAAAAGAGGCAGGGAGTGAGAAAGCAGCATGGAAACGGAGTTTAGCCTTGCAGGATAGGACAGACATGTCCCCCCAAGGAAGGGCGGGCTGTGACAAGGACATGGGAAGTGAGAGAAAAAGGGGCAGATTTGCATGAGTGTCTGAGTAAAGACCAGAGAGGAAGGGAAACAGTGTAGGCTGTGACTCTATAGTCGAGAGATAATAAACCAGAGTTACTTATTTGGGGATACCTTGAGCTTCCCCTCCTTTATAAACCCATTATTCATTCATTAGTAAATTATTCTCCAGAGAAGAAAAGAAAAGTTCAGGAAAGCAAATTGTCAATATCTAACTCCTTTGACAATGAATCAGTAAGGAGGAGCCATCAGCCTGCGTTCCTCTCTCTCACCCAACCCGAAGGAAGGGAAGTTAAATTATCGGGCCCAGGTGTGACAGCTGAGAAGCAGCACCACAAGCCGGCTTCACGCTCAGAAGAGAACGCCCAGCTCCTCCGTGGTTACCTCTGGTGCTACACTTTGCAGCCACACCCCTCTAGTCATACCAGGTGAAATGATCCCTGAAAGTATAGTCTTAACTCCCAGCCCCACGCCGCTCCGACCCCTAAAGACTGGAGCAAGGAGAAGAGAGTGACAGAGTGTGAAGAGCTGCAGAGAGGTCAGGAAAGATGAGGTTTAAGGAAAGACCATTCATTGTAACTTTGGAAAGAGAAGTTTCGTTGAATGATGAGGTTGGAAGCCAGACACTAGAGAGTTGATAAACATGAAGGTATAAGAAGTAGGGACCTTTTTCAGGATTTTAGTCAGAAAAAAGCAAGAAACAAATGCACCGACAGTCACTAGGGAGAGAAGGATTAAGTGAGGGTTTGTTGTGGAGATGAGACACTGAGACATATTTGTAGGCAACAAAGAAGCAGCGGGAAAGTTTGAAAAGAAGTAGGGGGTGAGAGAAGCAGGGAGGAAACAGGGGTTAGTGATGCTGGATATTACAGACATTCTCCCCACCCCCCCTCCCTCCAGAGTAGGGATGAGACAAGGACAGGAGAATTTAGAGAAACAGGGCAAGATTTGTATGAGTGCTGATAGCCAGTAAAGACAATCAAGCCAAGGAAACCGTATACACCATGACTCCATTAAGATCAATGAACCTTTGACAATAACCCTCGATACAAAGAATCAACCGAAAAGGCTGAGAAGTGGGTCGTCTCAGAGGTGAGAGGAGGTTCTAGGGAAACCAATGTTTTAGAATCCAAATGAGGAGAGAAAACTCTAGGAAGAAGTAACAGATGGTCACCAGCTGTGGTTACTGTACAAAGCTCTCTTCCAGGAAAGAGTAGAATGATCATCAAAGGCAACTCGTCTGATCTTTCTTATTCTCCCTATTCTCCCTGATGTTCTTAGAGTTGCTGCCAGATTAAGAGATTCCTTCCATCAGCTTGTGTCTTGTCACTATCTCCCTGAACCTTAAATAGTTTCCCATTCTGCTTCTGAATACATTCTGTTTGGTCCTCAGAGCCACAGAAATCTGTGGAGGGAAGGAAATGTGTTTTGTAGTAAAACTTTCAATCTTTTTGGTCCAGACCTTTCTTAGGATAAGAGATTTAAGTTGCAATCCACCCTAACTTTTGTCTAGATAAGATCATTGACCTTCCCAAAATGGAAGGAAGGGTCAGCTTACCTGGACTGGCATCTGGTACCCCCCACCTGCCACACATACACACACACATACACACACACACACACACACATACAGACACACACACAGCCCCCTAACTGTGGTTCATTAGAATGGACCCAAAAGAAACTAACGGCTTTATGAGTCAACAGAAAATGTTGAAATCAAAGACTGAAAAAATAGAATCAAATGTTAGCTATCTGAAAGCAACTGGCCTGACAAATGGATGAAGGTGAAGAAATCAAAGATTTCATGTAAACTTTCTGAATGCCATGACCAAATGCATATACACAAGTGTAAATATCTCATATTGAGAAATCTTAAAAAGAAGATTGTTTTAATCCATTAAAATTAGAACCCGAAATGGAAAGAGGCAAAAATAAAGTCCACCAAAACCATGAAATGAAAACTAAGGAAGATAGAGGAGAAATAAAGGGAAGAAAGACAGAATGAAGGGGAGGAGAAGAAAGAGGGAAGAAGTGAGAGAAGGCAATGGAAGGAGAGAAGTGTTATTCTGAAAGAATAATGGGGCTGGGGATTGATGGCATAGATTGGGGCAGAGAAAACCAGTCATATCCAATATAAAATTATAATAAGTTTGACCTTTGTTATTTTGTTTAAAAAAAAACACTTGCTGCTATTTTGAGGGTTTTTTTAAAAAACCTAATTTCCAAAGAAGCTAAATTTCTCTTAGAATACCTTTCATTTTTGCCCATCTAAGAAGCATTACATATAAGGAATAAGAATACCTCTAAATAAAAGAAAAAATGAAAAAAGGAAACTAATGAGTTGACACCTTCTGAAGTGAATTGTCTGACCATCTCTTGAGAACCTATTCACACAACCAAGGTCTGATTTCCTTGATTATAAACCTGTCATGAAAATGCATTTCTTGAGAAAAAAAGCAAAGTTTCAGAGCAAGGTAACTCAGTCACGTCTAACTTTCCAACACAAGTTAGTAAAGGAGGAGCCACTCAGCCTGTGTTCCCTTCCTCTCACCCAACCTGAAGGGAGGGAAGAACGATCATCAATGGCAAGTGACAGCTGCTGAGAAGCAGCACCACAAGCTGGCTTCACGCTCAGAAGGGAACGCCCAGCCTCCCGGTTACCTGTGCTACACTTTCAGCTCCACCTCCCTAGTCACATACTATAGAAAATGATCCCGAAAGTAGTGTCTTAGCTCCCCCAGACCCACGCCGCCTCTAACCCTGCCAGGCCCACGGTCCCCACTCATGGTCACTTGCACCTCCTGCTCCCCCACAAGTCACCCGGCCCCTCCTCGGTCCCCACCATGGGCCGCTTTCAGCCCCTGCTCCGGGATCCAAAGGGCAACGGCACCCAAGTTCCCCCACCTGGGAGACCCCTCTCTGAGCCCTCCCAGCCAGACTCCTGCTCATTAGCATAGTCCTCACACCTTGAGGAGTTGATCAGATCACATGGAAAGCACCTGGAAGCACCCACTCTGCCCACGGCCTTGTTAGCACTGGGTGCCAGCATTGGCTGAGTGTCCCTTCTGGGTCAGGCACCCTGAGCTCAGGGGAAGAGCAGAGTTACACAGAGTGACCCTCCTCCCCAGCCTCCCCATGTCCACACTTCCGGCCTCTGTCTCCCGACAAGCCCTTCTGCCAAGGGAAAGTGCTGAGCATCAGTGACCAACAAAGAGAAGCTGGGGTTCCTCCCGACTCGGAAAATGGGGAAAGTTCTCTCGTACATGCTGCTCTTGGGCTCAGCCAGTGTGGGAGCTTAGGGTCCCCAAAGGCAAGATGGAATCCAGAGGGAGAAGATTTCAGGGGATGGGGAGGGGGAGCTGTGTGCAAAGACACAGGGGGTACAGTTTGGTGACCAGGAAGCTCAGGCTGGGAGATTGTTTGGGGCTGAGGGTAGAGTGCAAGGGGGGGGGAAGGGGGCCATGTGTCATCATGCAGAGAGGGAGGCTGAGCCAGGCTTAGTGAGCTCATGGCAGACATGGCAAAGGTCGGATCTGGTGCTGGATGCTGGCGGTGGTTGAGAGTTCCTGAATGTTCTGGACCAGGGAGAAAGCAGGGGCTGGGTCTGCCAGCTGGAGTCAGATGGGGAGGCAGCGACCTTGCTCCCACTGGGCACTTGTCCACAATGGGGGAGGGCAATGGTGGGCAACCTCTTGCAAAATCAGTGGGTGAGATGGATTGCACACAACGGAGGCCCACTTTTCCTGCTTTTGGTGGCAATTGGTAATGGACTGGAGGAATAGAATAAAGAACTGTTATGGGAGAGGGAGCCAGGAGTTTCTCCCCATTTCTGTCTAATACACCTGAGAAGATGGAATGTAAGTGATTGAGGAAAGGCTGGCAAATGGTGAGAGAGACAGCAGGTGAGAGAAAAACAGAGGAAAAAGAAGAGAAAGGGAAATGGAACATTCTTGGTCTAGTCCCACTGGGTGAGGAGCCATATTCGGCAGCTTTCTGAGGGTAGAATTGGCAAAGCTGGAGAAGAGATTGGATTTCTGTGTGAGGGAGTGAGGAGTCAAAGGGGACACTTAAGTGTATGATCTTGCTCCCTGGAGGATCTGTACCAGCCTGAGTCCTTGATCTTGGGAGAGGAGTAAAGAGGCAGCAACCCACGTGGATGGTCAAACATAGAGTCTGTTTATTTCAACCCTCAATTTCAACACCTTTGTACAATTACATCACTAGAGCAAACTGTGCATGTGCTGACTCTAAGTAACTTGCTATTATTATGGAGTTGCCCTCGGTTGCAAGTATTCTGCCTGGGTGAGAACACAGGTTGTCACGCCCCCCCCCACTCCCACCTTTTCAGGAAGGCTGAGACGCCCCCAAGGGGAGGTAAGAGCCCAACCAGACATTGTCAGCAAGTTCCCTGGGGGCTGAAAGGTCTTATACCTCACCCAGACTTCCCCCCACTGTCTGTGGCCCTTTACACTGAAGTGGTGATTTTGTGTGTCTTTTAAAATGTTGGTCTTCTCAACTGTCAAAAGAAAGTTTTGGTCATGGGGATTTAAGATGTCTACTGGTAAATTGGATATGGGACATTGGGGGGGAATAGTTTGGAACAGATAAGTCAATTCTAAAATTATCTCTCTAGAGATGGTCGTTAAATTCATTAAATAGGATAGAGAGAAAATGAAGATTCAGAATGAGTTGGGAGAGAATCAAGAGAGAGCAGAGTCCCTACAAATTTGAGCTAGGAGAAGTAATAAGTTGAAGAGAACAATTGGTAGTGAGTGTGAAGAGCTGCAGAGGGGTCAAGAAGCATGAGGTTTCAGAAAAGAACATTCTGTGTAACTTTGAAAAGAGCAGTTTCGTTGATTGATGAGACTGGAAGCCAGCAAAGGCAAGTAAAAAATGGGATGACAGTCATCGGGGACAGAAGGATTGAGGGAGGGATTTTTCAGGAGGAGAGCCACTGAGATCTATTTGTAGGCAACAAAGAAGCAGCTAGAAGATGGGGAAGATTGAAAAGAGGCAGGGAGTGAGAAAGCAGCATGGAAACGGAGTTTAGCCTTGCTGGATAGGACAGACATGTCCCCCCAAGGAAGGGCGGGCTGTGACAAGGACATGGGAAGTGAGAGAAAAAGGGGCAGATTTGCATGAGTGTCTGAGTAAAGACCAGAGAGGAAGGGAAACAGTGTAGGCTGTGACTCCCATAGTCGAGAGCACAACCAGAAGAGTTATTTATTTGGGGATACCTTGAGCTCCCCTCCTTTATAAACTCCATTATCTTCATTCATTGAAAGTAATCATTCTCCAGAGAAGAAAGAAAAAGTTTCAGGGAAAAGCAACTTAATAATATCTAACTTTTTGACACGAATCAGTAAGGGAGGAGCCACTCAGCCTGCGTTCCCTTCCTCTCACCCAACCCGAAGGAAGGGAAGAACGATCATCAATGGCAAGTGACAGCTGCTGAGAAGCAGTTAACCACGTTTGCTTCACGCCTGAAGAGAACGCTCCAGCTCCTCCTCGTGGTTACCTCCGTGCTACACTTTCAGCCACAATTCTCTAGTCTCATACTATAGAAATGATCCCTGAAAGTATAGTCTTATCTCCTAGATTCACGCCGCTCCCACCCCTGCCAGGCCCACGGCTCTTCTACTCATGGTCACTTCCTGCACCTCCCCGCCTCCCCCACAAGTCACCCGGCCCCTCCTCGGTCCCCACCATGGGCCGCTTTCAGCCCCTGCTCCGGGATACAATGGCACCCAGCACCCAAGTTCCCCCACCTGGGAGACCCCTCTCTGAGCCCTCCCAGCCAGACTCCTGCTCATTAGCATAGTCCTCACACCTTGAGGAGTTGATGAGATCACATGGAAAGCACCTGGGAAGCACCCACTCTGCCCATGGCCTTTGTTAGCACTTGGGTGGGCAGCTGGCTGAGGTCCTTCTGTCAGGCACCTCTTGGAGCCTGGGGGAAGAGAGCAGAGCACAGAGTGAGTTTCCTTCCCCCGGCCCCCATCTCCACACCTGGCCTCTGTCCCTGACAAGCTTCCCTTCTGGCAAGGGAAAGTGCTGAGCATCAGTGACCAACGGAGAGAAGCCGGGATCCCTCCCGACTGGGAACATGTGGAAAGGTCTCTCCTAGATGCTGCCCTTGGGCTCAGCCAGTGCGGGAGCTTGGGGTCCCCAGAGGCAAGATGGAATCCAGAGGGAGAGGATTCCAGGGGTTGGGGAGGGGGAGCCGTGTGCAAAGACACAGGGGGTGCAGTTTGATGACCAGGAAGCTCAGACTGGGAGCTTGTTTGGGGCTGAGGGTAGAGGGCGGGGGGGCGGAGGGGTCTGTGTGTCATCATGCAGAGAAGGAGGCTGAGACAGCCTTGGTGGTGAGGTCACAAGCAGAAGTTATGGCAAAGGCTGATCTGGTGCTGGATGCTGGCAGTGGTCGGGAGTTACTGAATGTTCTTGACCAGGGAGCAAGCAGGGGCTGGGTCTGCCAGCTGGAGTCAGGTGGGGAGGCAGTGACTTTGCTTCTCCTGGGTACTTGTCCACAGTGGGGGAGGGCAATGTTGGCAACCCCTGGGACTATCAGTAGAATAATCACTGACCTAGGTGGCACCAGGCAGTGCCCGGAAGGGGGAGGAAGGTATAGGCAAGAGGAGGGTTTTAAGGTGGGGCCCAAATATCATTCTGCCCTAACTCCTTGGCAAAGACCTGAGGAGATGCAGTGGGTTTTGGGGATGGGAGGAGTAAGGGTGCAGGTGGGGAGTTATATGGAGAAGTGGAGGAACTAGGGGAAGGAAAAAGGAGCCCATCATCTTTAAATCAAGGTGAATGAAAGGATGAGTGAGATCAAACCTTTACCATCCCGCAAGACTGGTCTGTCAGTGGAGGGAATTTATCATATCCTCAGTGGGCCCCAGCTCCTTGACACTCTCCTAGATGTATTTATTCTGGCCAATTCTTTGCCTAGCCCCTTCTGCTGGTGCATGTTCCTCTCAAATACCAGCCTAAGAGGCAAGGTACCCAGTCTGAATTTGATTCTTTTCTCCCTGTCCTGACCTTGGAGATTAAATATTAGTAGGCAATTAATATTTTTGTTTTTATCAATTAACTTTGCTCATTATTTTCTCTTCCTTCTTCCTATATTTTTTCAGTTAAGAGTGTTATTATTCCTTATATGTAATCATTCTCTGGGAGGGATAGATGAAAGGTATTCTGGGAGAAATTTTAGTATTGTAAAAAAAAAAAACCACACAAAATAGCAGCCCACTTTAATTTTAAAAAATAATTAAAAGAAGCTAAGCCAACATGGCAGAGAGGAATCAAAACATTGCCTGAGTTCTCCCCAGGTTTCCTCAGAATCCATGCTAGGTCAAGCTTCTGAATGGATTTTGAAGTGACAGAACCCACAAACGTTCTGCGTGTAATAATTTTCCAGCTTAAAATATCCTGGAAGAACTTCAGGAAAGCTCTGTCTCATTGGGAAGAGGGAATACAGCCCAATACAGGCAAAGCAGGGAGAAGTGCCAAGCAGGGAGGCCCAGCAGGGAATCTAGCAGGAGGCTTAGTCAGGATAAAGCTGTGTTGGCTACTCGGTCCTGGTTCAGAAGGCCAGTGGATCAGCAGGCCAGTTCTGAGACCTCCAACTACAGAAGACAAATTGTGAGTCTCTGAACACTAGCATAACAGGTGAGACTTGGCCAGGTCCACCCAGAGCAGTGTGAAAGCTTGCAGCATTACCAGCCCAGCAGTGAGAGGCCCATGAGCCCTGAGAAAAAAGCATTTCTCCCATAGCCTAAGGGCAGAGCTAAACTTTTAAAAATGAGCAAAAAATGCATAAAGAGCTCTGATCATAGAAAGCTACTACAGAGACTGAGAAGATCCTAACACAAACCCAGAAGAGGATAGCAAAGAAAAAATTACTTCAGGTGAAGCCTCAAAGAGGAATATGACTGGACTCCAGCTCAAAAGACTCTCTTGGAAGAGTTCAAAAAGGACTTTAAAAGAGAGAGAGAAGAAACAAAAGGGAAAGAAATGAGTACTATGCAAGTGAAGTATGAAAGTTTGGGGAAAAGAGCCAACAGATTAGAAAAGGAAACAGACATTGACGGAAGAAAAGAACTCTTTAAAAATAAATTTGCCAAAATGGGAAAAGAAAATAACTTTTGGAAAAATAGAATTGGTGAAGTGGAAAAAGAGAATAGCTCCTTAAAAAATAGAATTAGCAAAATGAATAAAACAAGTCCTTTAAAAGTACAGTTGTCCAAATGCAAAAGCAGGTATTAAAAAAAAAAAGCTAACTGAAGAAAATAATTCACTAAAAATTAGAATTGGACAAATAAAAGTGAACATCTCAATGAGGCATCAAGAATCAGTCAAACAAAACCAAAATGACGAAAACTTAGGAGAAAATGTAAAACATCTCATTAGAAAAATAACTGAGATTCAGGAGCGACGTCTAAGGAAAGCTATGATGAAAAAAAGAATCTGGAGAATATCTTTCAAGAAACCATCAAGAAAAAACTTCCCTGAAATCCTAGAAGCTGAGAGTAAAATAGTCATTGAAAGAATCCACCAATCACCTACTGAAAAGATACCAAAATGAAAATTTTAAGAAATAATGTAGCTAAATTCCAGAATTATCAGGTCAAAGAGAAAATATTGTAAACTGCCAGCCATAAAGGAATAATACAAATATTGAGGAGTCACAATCAGGATTATCCAGGACCTAGCAGTTTTCACAGTAAGGGATTGAAGGACCTGGAATATGATATTTCAGAAGAGCTTGTAGTCCACTCAAAAATCCACTCCCCAGCAAAACTAAGTATTATCTTTCAGGGGAAAAGGTAAACATTCAATGAAATAGGGGCTTTTCTATCATTTGTGATGCAAAGACCAGAGGTAAATTAGGAGAACAAGGAATGGCCTACCTCTCAGAACTGTGGAGAAGGAAGGAATTTATGACCAAAGAAGGGCTACAGAACATTATGAAATGCAAAATGAATAATTTTGATTATATTAAATTTAAAAGGTTCTGTACTAACAAAACCAATGCATCCAAGATTAGAAGGGAAGCAGAAAACTGGGGGAAATTTTTTACATGCAGTGTTTCTGAAAAAGGCGCCATTTCCAAAATATGTAGAGAATTGACTCAAATTTTTAAGAATATAAGCCATTTTCCATTTGATAAGCAGTCAAAGATTATGAACAGACAATTTTCAACTGAAGAAATTAAAGCCATTTCTAGTCATATGACAAAATGCTTTAAATCACTACTGATTAGAGGAATGCAAGTGAAGACAACTCAAAGGTACCACATTACATCTCTCAGATTGGTTAAGATGACAGGAAAAGATAATGATAAATGTTGGAGGGGATGTGGGAAAACTGGGGATATTAATACATTGTTGGTGGAGTTGTGAACTGATTCAACCATTCTGGAAAGCACTTTGGAACTAAACCCAAAGGGCTATCAAACTCTGCATACCCTTTGATCTTTCAGTGTCTCTACTGGGTCTGTATCCAAAAGAGATCATAAAAAAGGGAAAAGGATCCACATGTGCAAAAATGTTTGTAGCAGCCTTTAAGTAGTGGCAAGGGACTAGAAATTGAGTGGATGCTCATCAGTTGGGGAATGGCTGAATGAATTATGGTATATGAATGTTAAGGAATAATATTGTTCTACAAGAAATGTACAGCAGGTTGATTTCATAAAACCCTAGAGAGGCTTATATGAACTGATGCTAAATGAAGTGAGTAGAATCAAGAAAACATTGTACATGGCAACAGCTAGATTATGTGATGATCAATTCTGTTGGAATTGGTTCTTTTCAACAATGAGATGATGAAGGGCAATTCCAATACACTTGTGATAGTGAGAGCCATTTGCCTTCAGAGAGAGGACTATGGGTACTGAATGTGGATCACAACATAATATTTTCATCTTTCTTGTTGTTTGTTTGCTTATAGTTTTCTTTCTCATTTTTCTTCCTTTTATTTGATTTTTTGTGCAGCATGATAAATGTAAAATTATGTTTAGAAGAATTACACATGTTTAACTTATATTGGATTACTTGTTATATGTGATGGGGAGATGGAGGAAGGGAAAAATTTAAAAGACAAAAGTTTTACAGGGATGAATCTTGAAAACTATCTGTATGTATTTTGAAAAATAAAAAAAATATTCTTTAAAAAGAAGAAAAGACTAGAACTAAACAGAAATGTGATTACCAAATGGAAGACTAAATCACATTTCTGTGATTACCAAATGGAAGACTAAAAAGAAGCATAAGAAGGTATAAAAGAAAAAAACCCTTATGTTTTTAAACTTAAAATCTTTGTATCCCTACTTAGGAAGATGATACATGTATGTAACTCTTGAGAACTATATCATTGTCAGTTAGTTAGAAACGTTAAAGGGTACAGCTATAAGTTTACTTTAATGTGCTGATATAAAAAAGAAATTTGGTGTGGAAAAGGGATTGTACTGGGAGACAAGGAAAAGGGAAATAAAGTGGGAGAAATTACATAACATGAAAAGGCCTAAAAGTCATATTACAGTTGAGAGAATGACAGGAGGGAGATGATTATTGTTTGAACCTTAATCTTATCAGATTTGGCCCAAAGAAGCAATAACATACTTACTTTGTTATAGAATTTTGTCTCAAGCTATAGCTCAAGCTATAGGTAAGAGGGGAAAGAGGAAAGGAAATGGGAAGACTGATAGAAGGGGGCAGAAGTAGAAGGGGAAAGGGATAAAAAGGATGGCTGAAAAAAGAAAAGGTAGATTGAGGGAGATAGTGGTCAGAATCAAAACACTGGTGAGGAGGTAAAGGCTGAAAAGAGAAAGAAAAGTATAACTTGGGGAAAACTGGAAGCTATGAAATACAGTTAGTCATTTTAATTGTGAATGTGAATGAGATGAACACTCCCACAAAATAGAAATGGATAGCAGAGTGGATTAAAAGTCAGAATCCTACAACATGTTTTTTTAAGAAACATTTTAAGCAGAGAGATACATACAGAGAAAATGTAAAAGATTGGAGCAGAATAATTATACTTCAAATTGAGTAAAGAATCAAAACAAAATTTAGAAAAAAAAAAGTTAGCGATCCTGATTGCAAAAGCAAAAATAAATATGATTAAAAGAGATAAGGAAGCAAGCTATATCTTGATCAAGAGTACAATAACATATATGTTCCAAATAGTACAGTATCCAAATTCTTAGAGGAGAAGTTAAGAGAACTGCAAGAAGAAATAGCAAAACTATATTATAAGGGGATCTCAACCTCCCTCTGTCAGTGAGATAAATCAATTCAACATCAAAATAAATAAGAAATTAAGGAAGTAAATAGAATTTTAGAAAAATTAGATATGATAGACCTTTGGAAAAAATTGAATGGGGATAAAAAGGAATATAGCCATTAATGAACTCCCTATGAAAAAATCTTCAGGGCTACATGTCTTTACAAGTGAATTCTACCAGACATTGAAAGAACAATTAATTCCAATATTATATAAATGATTTGAAAAAAATCCTGCCAAATTCTTTTTATGGAACAACTATAGTGCTGATTCCTAAACCAGGAAGGGCCAGAAAATTATAGACCAATTTCCCTAATGAATATTGATGCAAAAATCTTAAATAAAATATTAGCAAAGAGATTACAGAAACTTATCCATTTATACCAGGAATATAGAGTAGGTTCAATATTAGGAAAACTATCAGCATAACTGACAATATCAATAATCACACTAATAAATAATGCAATTATATCAATAGATGCATAAAAACATTTGACAAAATACAACACTCATTTTTATTAAAAATACTAGAAAGCATAGAAAAATGGAATATATATTTTTAAAATGATAAGTGGCATCTATTAAAAAAAACCCCACTAATATGGATTATATGAAATGGAAATAAACCAGAAGTATTCCCAATAAGATCAGGAGTGAAATAAGATTGCCCGTCATCACCACTACTATTCAATATTGTTCTAAAAATGTTAACATTAGCAATAAGGGAAGAAAAAGAAATGGAAGGAGTTAGAGTAGGTAATGAGGAAACAAATTTATCACTCATTGCAGATGATATGAGGGTATATTAGAGAATCAACTAAAAACTACTAGAAGCAATTAACAACTTTAGCAAAGTTACAGATTATAAAATAAACCCATACAAATCATCGGCTGTCCAGCAGCAAGAGAGAAAAAGAGAAATCCTATTTAAAATATCTGTAGATAATATAAATTACTTGGGAGTCTGCCTGCCAAGAGAAAGCCAGGACCTATATGAACACAACTGCAAAACACTTTTCACACAATTAAAGTTAGATCTAAACAATTGGAAGAATATCAAGTGCTCATGGGTAGGACAAACCAGAACAATTTTACCTAAACTAATCTAATTATTCAATGCCATGCCAACAAAACGGCCAAAAAAATTGCTTTATAGAAGCTAGAAAAAATAATAAAATGCATCTGGAAGAAAAAAAGATAAAAAACTTCAAGGGAATTAATGAAAAAAAATTGGCCTACCTGTATAGATATAAAATCATATTATAAAGCAGTGTTCATCAAAACCATTTGGTACTGGCTAAAAAATAGAGTAGTGGATCAGTGAAATAGGTTAATTCACCAGTGGAATAAGATAGTCAACAACTATCTTAATCTTGTGTTTGATAAACCCAAACCTAGATTCTGGGATAAGAACTCACTATTTGACAAAAATTGTTGGGAAAATTGGAAATTAGAATGGCAAAAACTAAGCACTGACCAACACCTAAAACTCTACACCAAGATAAAGTTGATGGGTTTATAATTTAGACATAAAGGGTGATACCATAAGCAAATCAGAAGAACAAGGGATAGTCTACCTCTCAGATCTGTGGGAAAGGGAGGTTAAGGCCAAAATAGAAGGTGAGAACATAATAAACTGCAAAATGCATAATTTTCATTAAGTTAAATTTTAAAAATTTTACACAAACAAAACAAGTGCAGCCAAGATGAAAAGAGAGACAGAAAGCTGAGGGATGAAATTTACATACAGAATTTCTGATAAAGGCCTCATCTCTAAACTATATAAATATATGTGTATATATATAATATATATATAATTTATACTATAAGCCATTCCCCAATTGATAAGTGGTCAAAGGATATGAACAGATAATTTTCAGATGAAAAAGTTAAAACCATATCTAGTCATAAGAAAAATGTTCAAAAGCACTATTGATTAGAAAAATGCAAATTAAGACAACTCTGAGGTACGACTTCACCTCTCAGATTGGCTAAAATGATAGGAAAAGTAAATGATAAGTATTGGAGAGGATATGGGAAAACTGGGACATGAATACATGTTTAGCAGAGTTGTGAACTGAACCAACCATTCTGGAGAGCAATTTGAACTATGCTCAAAGAGTCAACAAACTGTGCATACACTTTGATCCAGCAGTGTCTACAGGGTCTGTATTCTAAAGAGATTATTAAAAAAAAAAAAAAAAAAGGAAAAGGACCCACATATACAAAAATGTTTGTAGCAGCCCTTTTAATAGTGGCAAGTAACTAGAAATTGCTGTATATCTGAATGGCTAGATAAGTTATGGTATATGAATGCAATGAAATATAATTATACTATAAGAAATCATTAACAAGATGATTTCAGAAAAGCCTGGAAAGACTAACATGAACTGATACTGAGAGAAGGAAATAGAACCAAGAGAATAATGTACACAGCAACAAGATTATGTGATGATCAACTGTGATGAACTTGGCTCTTTTCAACAATGGGGTGATTCGAGGCAATTCTAATAGACTTGTGATGGAGAGAGTCACCTGCATCTAGAAAAAAAACTATAGTGACAGAACGAGTATCAATGCATAGTATTTTGAACTTTTTATTGTTGTTGTTTCTTTGCTTGTTTTTTTTTTTCTTTCTCATTTTTTTGGTTCTATTTTTTCCTGGGCAACATGACAAATGTGGAAATATGTTTAGAAGAATTGCACATGTTTAACTTATTGTTTGCTGTATGGAGGTGAGGAGGGAGGGAGAAAAATTTGGAACACAAGGTTTTGCAAAGGTGAATGTTGAAAACTATTTAACGTATATTTGGAAACATAAAAAGCTATTATAATAACAATTTTAAAATGGAAATGAGTGTAATTTTATTTTGGATATGACTGGTCTTTATCCTAACCCCCTTTCTGCCATCAACCTCAATCCTATTGTTCTTTCAGAATAAAACTTTTCTCCTTCCATTGTCCCCTCTCATTCCCTCCTCTTCCCTCATTCTTCTCCTCCTCTTTGGTCTGTCCCTTTCTTTCCTTTATTTGTTTCTCTCCATCTTCCTTGATTTTGAAAGTTTTCATTTCAGTGGATTCTATTTCTTCCTATTTCCAGTCTGGCCTCTAATTCTAAGGGATTAGAGCAATTTTCTTTTAAGATTTCCCAAATTGACTTCCAGCCAAGATGGCAGAGAGGACACACACATCTATTTAAGCTCCGTCTTTGCTCTCAGAATACTTTATGTCATGACAAGGCCTTGGGATTAATTGCTTGACTGAAAAATACCACAAATAATTACCAACAGAAGATAGCCTTGAAATTCACCGGAAAAGGTCTGTTTTTGCTTGCAGGCAGGGATGGTCAGATTGGGCAGGTAGTGAGAGTACTGCAGGCTGCCCACACTGAGCAGACTGAAGCGGGGTGGGGTGTGATTTCATCTCTTTCTGGAGGGAGAACTTTACCATATTGTGGCTACTTTGCCCTGGCAGCAAGCCAGGCAAAGATCAGCAGAGAAGCTATAAATACAGGGGGTAAAGACCATAACCTCAAAAAGCTAGGGTCTCTCAGAACCTGGCCACACCCACCAGGAGTGTCTCAGCACATTCTCAGAATCTCAGAGCACAGATACAACACAGCCATTTCTGTCCTGCTCCTGGCTGGCTCACTGCTGCCCCTGCAGTCTATAGAGGAAGCTCAGTAATACCATCCAGCTCCTCCCCCCCCCCCCCCCCCCAAAAAAAAAGCAGACTGCATTTGTTTTTGTTTTTGTTTTGTTTTTTTTTGTTGTTGTTGTTAATTCATTTTCCTTGATTCTTCTTTTTGACAAAATGAGCAAAAAATTTAAATGGGCTCTAACTACTGATAGCTTCTATATGGATAGAGAGCAGACTTTAAACCCTGAGGAGACTAAAAACAGACTGTCTCCAGATGAATCCCCAAAGGGGGATATGATTTGATCCTCAACACACAAGACTCTCATAGAAGAAATTTAAAAGGCTCTCACAAGAGAGCTAGAAAAAATGGGAAAAGGAAAGGGAAGCTTGGCAAGAGGATCTGGATAAGTCATCCCACTCATTTAAAGATAGAGTGGATAAAGAAATCACATCCTTGAAAAACAGAATTAGTGAATTGGAAAAAGTAAACAACTCCAAGGAAAACAGAATTAATGAATTGGAAAAAGAAAATAGCTCTCTAAAAATAAAATTGGTGAAATGGGAAAAAAAATTCCATAGAACAAAACAACTCACTTAAAAATTCAATTGGATAATTAGAAAAAGATATTAAAATTTGAGTGAAGAAAATAATTCATTAAAAATCAGAATTGAACAAATGGAATTGAATAACTTGAGGAAACAACAAGAATCAGTCAAGCAAAACCAAAAAAATGAAACAATGGAAAAAATGTCAAATACCTTTCTGGGAAAACAACAGACTTGAAAAATAGATCTAGGAGAGATAATGTGAGAATTATTGGACTTCCTGAAAACTATGATGAAAAAAAGAGCCTAGACACTATTTTCCAGGAAAGTATCAAAGAGAACTGCCCAGATGTTATAGAAACAGAGGGTAAAATAGACATTGAAACAATTCATTGATCACCTACTGAAAGGGACCCTAAAATAAAAACTTCAAGAAATATAGTGGCTAAATTCCAGAACTATCAGATGAAGGAAAAAATACTACAAGCTGCTAGAAAAAATCAATTCAAATATAGAGGAGCCACAATAAGGATTACTCAGGATCTAGCAGCATCCACATTAAAGGATCGAAGGGTCTAGAATCTGATATTCCAAAAGGCTAAGGAACTTGGTATACAGCCAAAAATAACTTACCCAGCCAAAATGAGCATTTTTTTTCCAGGGAAGAAGATGGACATTCAATGAAATAGGTGAATTTCATCTATTTCTTATGAAAAAAAACAGAACTAAACAAAAAGTTTGATCTCCAAATATAGGACTCAAGAGAAACCTAAAAAGGCAAAAAGAAATCTTGGGAAGTATATAAAGTTATAGTTATAAAGATATATAAAGAACACATGTATAATTTGTTCTAGAGACTAGAGGTGGAAAAGAAATTGTACCAGAAAAAGGGTAAAGTGGGGGTACTACATCTCACAAAGAGGCAAAGGAAATCTATTATATCTGAGAGAAAGAATGGAGGGGGATGAACATAATGTGTATCTCATCAGAATTGGCTTAAAGAGAAAAATATTAGACATATTTGATTTATGGTGAAACTTCTCCCATCTCATTGAAAAGTGGGAGGGGAAAAGTGAAAAGGGGAGGAGTAAGCTAAGTTGAAGGGAATACAGAAATTGTGAGGAAAGGGGGTAAGATGGGGGGGAACTCTAAGGTGGGGGGAGGGATACTAAAAAGGGAGGGCTGTGAGAAGCAAGTTTAATACTGGGGAGGGCAATGGGGGGAAGAAAATGAGAAAAGCATAAGCAGGGGTTAACAAGATGGCAAGTAATACAGAATTGGTAATTTTAACCATAAATGTGAATGGGCTAAAGAGAAAGCAGTTAGCAGACTGGATTAGAAGCCAGAATGCTACAATATGTTATTTACAGGAAACATACTTGAAGTGATACATACAGAGTAAAGGTAAAAAGTTGAAGCAGAATCTACTATGCTTCAGGTGAAGTAAAAAAAACAAGGGTAGCCATCCTCATCTCAGATCAAGCAAAAGCAAAAATTGATCAAATTAAAAGAGATAAGAAAAGGCACTATATCTTGCTAAAGGGTAGCATAAATAATGAAACAATATCAATATTAATCAAATATGCACCAAAGGTGTAGCATTTAAATTCTTAAAAGAGAAATTAAGAGAGCTGCAAGAAGAAATAGATAGCAAAACTATAATAGTGGGAGATCTCAACCATGCACTCTCAGAATTAGATAAATCAAACCACAAAATAAATAAGAAAGAAGTCAAAGAGAAAAATAGAATACTAGAAAAGTTAGATATGATAGATTTTTGGAGAAAACTAAATGGAGACAGAAAGGAGTACACTTTCTTCTCAGCAGTTCATGGAACCTATACAAAAATTAACCACATATTAGGAGATAAAAACCTCAAACTCAAATGCAGTAAGGCAGAAATAGTATCGTTATCAGACCATAATGCAATGAAAATTACATTTAATAAAAAGTCAGGGGGAAATAGACCAAAAAACAATTGGAAACTAAATAATCTCATATTAAAGAATGATTGGGTGAAACAGCAAATCATAGCCATAATTAATAACTTCACCAAAGAAAATGACAATAATGAGACATCAAAATGAGTGGGATGCAGCCAAAGTGGTAATAAGGGGAGATGTAATATCTCTAGTGGTCTACTTGCATAAAATAGAGAAAGAGAAGGTGAATGAATTGGGTTTGCAACTAAAAATGCTGGAAAAGGAACGAATTAAAAGCCCCCAATCAAATAATAAACTTGAAATTCTAAAAATAAAGGGAGAGATCAATAAAATTGAAAGTAAAAAAACTATTGAATTAATTAATAAAACTAAGAGTTGATTCTATGAAAAAAACCAACAAAATATACAAACCCTTAGTAAATCTGGTTTTAAAAAAAAGAAAATCAAACTGTACTCGTAAAATGAAAAGGGAGAACTTGTCACTAATGAAGAAGAAGTTAGAGCAATAATTAGGAGTTACTTGGCCCAACTTTATGCCAATAAATTGGTAATAAATTGCACAGGGTTGCAAAGGGCAATGGCACCCAAGTTCCACCAACTGGAAGACCTCTATCTGAGTCCTCCCAGCCAGACTCCTCCTCATTAGCATAGTCCATACACCTTGAGGAGGTGATGAGTTCCCATGGAAAGCACTTTGGAATCATCCACTCTTCCCATGGCCTTTGTTAGCATCTGGGTGGGGGGACCATCAATCAATGGGGTGGCATTTGCTGAGTGTCCCTCCTGGGTCAGTCACTTTGTGGAACTCAGGTGGAAGAGCAGAGCACAGAGTGACCTTCTCCCCTCCAGCCCCCATCTCTACACCTGGCCTCTGTCCCTGACAAGCTTCCCTTCTGCCAAGGGAAAGTGCTGAGCATCGGTGACCAGTGGAGAGAAGACAAGATCCCTCCCGACTGAGAAAATGGGGAAAGTTCTCTTGTAGATGCTGCCCTTGGTCTCAGCCAGTGTGGGAGCTTGGGGTCCCCAGAGGTAAGATGGAATCCAGAGGGAGAGGATTCCAGGAGATGGGGAGGGGGAGCCGTGTGCAAAGGCACAGGGGGGTGCAGTTTGGTGAGCAGGAAGCTCAGGCTGGGAGCTTGTTTGGGGCTGAGGGTAGAGTGCAGGGGGGAAGGGGGATTGTGTTATCATGCAGAGAAGGAGGCTGAGCCAGCCTCGGTGAGGTCATGGCAGACATGGCAAAGGTTGGATCTGATACTGGATGCTGGCAGTGGTTGGGAGTTACTGAATGTTTTTGACCAGGGAGCAAGCAGGGGCTGGGTTTGCCATGTGGAGCCAGGTTGGGAAGCAGCGACTTTGCTTCCCCTGGGTACTTGTCCACAATGAGGGAGAGCAATGGTGGGCAACCCCTGGGACTATCAGTGGCTGAGATGGATTGCCCACAGCATAGGCCCACTTTTCCTACTGTTGGTGGCAACTGGTAATGAACTGGAGGAAGAGGGAATAAGAACTAGAGGGGGGAAGGACCCAGATGCCCTTTTCCCATTTCTCTCTGTCAAAGCTCTGAGAAGATGGAATGTAAGTGATTGGAGGGAAAGGCTGGGCAAATGGTGAGGAGACAGCAGGAGAAAAAACAGAGGAAAAGAAGAGACAGGAAATGGAACACTCTTGGTCTAGTCCCACTGGCTGAGGAGCCATATTTGGCAGCTCTCTGAGGGTAGAATTGGCAAAGCTTGAGAAGAGATTGGATTTCTGTGTGGGGGAGTAAGAAGTCAAAGGTGACACTTAAGTGTATGATCCAGACTTGCTCCCCGGAGGATCTGTACCAGCCTGAGTCCTTGATCTTGGGAGAGGAGTAAAGAGGCAGGAACCCACGTGGATGGTCAAATATAGAGTCCGTTTATTTCACATTCCCTTGGCCTTCAACACCTTCATACAATTACATCATTAGAGCACACTGCGCATGTAAGCACCTTGCTATTATTATGGAGTTACCTCTTTGCCGCAAGTACCTCTGCCTTAAGGAGAACACAAGTTGTCACGCCCCCCCCACCTCCACCCCACCTTTTCCAGAAGGCTGAGACGCCCCCAAGGGGAGGTAAGAGCCCAACCAGACATTGTCAGCAGGTTCCCTGTGGGCTGAAGGGTCTTCTACCTCATCCAGACTTCCCCCCACTGTCTGTGGCCCTTTACACTGAAGTGGTAATTTTGTGTGACTTTGAAAATAGTGGTCCTCTCAACTATCAAAAGAAAGTTTTGGTCATGGGGATTTAAGATGTCTACTGGTAAATTGGAGATGGGAGATTGGGAGGGAAATAGTTTGGATCAGATGAGTCCATTCAAAAATTATCTCTCTAGCGATGGTCGTTCAATAAATAGGATAGAGAGAAAACAGAAGATTTAGAACAAGAGGTTGGAAGAGAATCAGAAGAGAGCAGAGTCCCTACAAACTCATGTTAGGAGAAGTAACAAGTTGAAGAGAACAATTGATACAGTGTGAAGAGCTGCCCAGAGATTTCAGAAAAGACCATTCCCTGTAACTTTGGAAAGAGCAGTTTAGTTGAACTATGAGACTGACTGGAAGCCAGCCAGTAGAGAGTTGAGCAAAATGAAGGGAGCAGAGGACTTCAGCCAGCAAAGGCAAGAGAGAAAAGGGATGACAGTCCCTGGGGACAGGATTGAGAGAGGGATTTTTCAGGAAAGACATTGAGACTTATTTGTAGACAAGAAAGACAACTAGAAGACAGGGAAGATTGAAAACAGGCAGGGAGTGAGAGAAGCAGCAAGGAAACAGGGCTTAGCCTTGCTGGATAGAACAGACATGTCCCCCTCCCCCCCCCCAAGGAAGAGTGGGCTGTGACAAGGACATGGGAAGTGAGAGAAAAAAGGGGCAGATTTGCATGAATGTCTGAGTAATGACCAGAGAGGCAAAGAAGAGTGTAGACTGTTGACTCCCATAGGGGAGCACAACCAGGGCAGTTTTATTTCTCAGGGACGCCGCCACAGCTGTCTCTGCTTCTTGAACTTTTCCTCTATCTCACCTATCATTCAATGAAGCCGAGCTACCCTGGTTGGCTGACGTTGCCCCTTTTATCTGAAATCATTAGAAAAATGGATTTCTTGAGAAGGAAGGAAAGTTTCATAGCAAAGAAACTCAGTCATATCTAACTTTTCAACATGATTTATTAAAGAAGGAGCCACTCAGCCTGCGTTCCCTTCCTCTCACCCAACCCAAGGGAGGGAAGAACGATCATCAATGGCACGTGACAGCTGCTGAGAAGCAGCACCACAAGCCAGCTTCACGCTCAGAAGAGAACGCTCCAGCTCCTCCTCGTGGTTACCTCCGTGCTACACTTTCAGCCACAATTCTCCAGTCACATACTATAGAAATGATCCCTGAAAGTATAGTCTTGGCTCCCAGCCCCACGCCGCCCCGACCCCTGCCAGGCCCACAGTGCTTCTACTCATGGTCACTTCCTGCACCTCCCCGCCTCCCCCCACAAGTCACGCAGCCCCTCCTCGGTCCCCACCATGGGCCTCTTTCAGCCCCTGCTCCGGGATACAATGGGCAATGGCACCCAAGTTCCCCCACCTGGGAGACCCCTCTCTGAGCCCTCCCAGCCAGACTCCTGCTCATTAGCATAGTCCTCACACCTTGAGGAGTTGATGAGATCACATGGAAAGCACCTGGGAAGCACCCACTCTGCCCATGGCCTTTGTTAGCACCTGGGTGGGGGCAGCATTGGCTGAGTGTCCCTTCTGGGTCAGGCACTTTCTGGAGCTCAGGGGGAAGAGCAGAGCACAGAGTGAGCTCCTCCCCCCCGGCCCCCATCTCCACACCTGGCCTCTGTCCCTGACAAGCTTCCCTTCTGCCAAGGGAAAGAGCTGAGCATCAGTGACCAACTGAGAGAAGCCGGGATCCCTCCCGACTGGGAAAATGGGGAAAGATCTCTCGTAGATGCTGCCCTTGGGCTCAGCCAGTGTGGGAGCTTGGGGGCCCCAGAGGCAAGATGGAATCCAGAGAGAGAGGATTCCAGGGGATGGGGAGGGGGAGCCGTGTGCAAAGGCACAGGGGGTGCAGTTTGGTGACCAGGAAGCTCAGGCTGGGAGCTTGTTTGGGGTTGAGGGTGGAGTGCATTTCAGGAGTGGGGGGGGGGGGGGAAGGGGAGCCGTGTGTCGTCATGCAGAGAGGGAAGCTGAGCCAGGCTTGGTGAGGTCATGGCAGACATGGAAAAGGTCAGATCTGGAGCTGGATGCTGGCAGTGGTTGGGAGTTACTGAATGTTCTTGACCAGGGAGCAGCAGGGGCTGGGTCTGCCAGCTGGAGCCAGGTGGGGAGGCAGCGACCTTGCTTCCCCTGGGTACTTGTCCACAATGGGGGAGGGCAATGGTGGCAACCCCTGGGACTCTCAGTGGATTGCACACAATGTAGGCCCACTGTTCCTGCTGTTGGTTTGATTGGCAGTGAAGGGGAGGAAGAGGGAATAAGAAGTAGAGGGGGGGAGGGAAGGACCCAGATGCTATTTCCCCCTTTATCATTCTCTAAAAGGCCTGAGAAGATGGAATGTAAGTGGTTGCAGGGAAGGGAGGGAGAGACTCAATAGAAGATGAGGAGATAGTACAAGAGTCAACAGGCTGAAAACATAACACAGGAAATTAAATACTCTTGTTCCAGTCACTCTAGAAAAGGGACCATATTCCGCAGATATCTGAGGGGTAGAACTGGCAAAACTTGATGGGGATGGGGTTTGAAGAAGTGAGGAGTCAAAGATGATACTTCAGTGGTAATTTTTTTTTTTTGCCACTTTAAAAATGGTGGCCTTCTCCACAGTGAAAAGAAAGTTTTGGTCATGTTGATTTAAAATGTCTACTGGTAAATTGGAGATGGGAGATAAGAAGAAAGGTTTGACTTGGATAAACATATTTTAGGATTATTTGTATGGAAACAATTAAATTCATGGGAATTGATGAAATCATGCAGTCAAATAAAATAGAGTGAAAATAGAAGAAGACGCAGAATAGGTTGGAAGAGACCCAGGAGGAAGTAGAGTTCCTAAAAACTGGAGCAAGGAGAAGAGAGTGACAGAGTGTGAAGAGCTGCAGAGAGGTCAGGAAAGATGAGGTTTAAGGAAAGACCATTCATTGTAACTTTGGGAAGAGCAGTTTCATTGAATGATGAGGTTGGAAGCCAGACACTGGAGAGTTAAGAAACGTGAAAGTATGAGAAGCAGGGGCCTTCTTCAGGATTTTAGCCAGAAAAAGGCAAGAGACAAATGCATTGACAGTCACTGGGGAGAGAAGGATTAAGTGAGGGTTTGTTGTGGAGATGAGACACTGAGACTTATTTGTAGGCAACAAAGAAGCAGCAGGAAAGATTGAAAAGAAGTAGGGAGTGAGAGAAGCAGGAAGGAAACAGGGGTTAGCAGTGCTGGATATTACAGACATCTCCCTCCAGAGTAGGGATGAGACAAGGACAGGAGAATTTAGAGAAACAGGGCAAGATTTGTATGAGTGCTGATAGTGAGTAAAGACAATCAAGCCAAGGAAACAGTATACACCATGACTCCATTAAGATCCATGAAAGGAACCTTGACACAGCCTCGATACAAAGAATCAACCGAAAAGGCTGAGAAGTGGGTCGTCTCAGAGGTGAGAGGAGGTTCTAGGGAAACCAATGTTTTGGAACCCCAATGAGGAGAGAAAACTCTTACCAAGGAAGTGAGAGAAGGTAATGGAAGGAGACAAGTGTGATTCTGAAAGAATAATGGGGGTGGGGGTTGATGGCAGAGATTGGGGGTAGTGTAAAAATGAGTCATATCCAAAATAAAATTATAATCATTTTGATCTTTATTAATTTATTAAAAACACAGTTTGCTGCTATTTTGAAGGGTTTTTTTTTAAACCTAATTACCAAAGAAGCTAAATTTCTCCTAGAAAACCTTTCATTTTACCTATCCAAGAGAAGCATTATATATAAGGAATAATAATACTTCTAAATGAAAGAAAAAGAAGAAAACTAACTAATGAGCTGACACCTTCTGAAGTCTTATGGTCTATGTATTGCATGACCAATCTCCTGAGAACCTATTCACTAGTTTGGGACAATACGATGTAAAAGATGAGAGCAGGATAGAAAGGACAAGCCCTAATTTCCTTCATCACGAATCTGACATGATAACGAGAAAGAAACAGGTTGGCTCTATTCAGGAATATAAGCCCATTCAGTTTAGCTTCTTTACCTCATCTACCATTAGTGAAGGTAAGCTACTCTGCTTACTCTTCAAAAAGAATGAGAAAAATGGATTTCTTGAGGTGAAAGAAAAGCTCCAGGGCAAAGCAAATGAGTCCCATCTCCTTTCTTGACATAAGCTAGTAAGAGAGGAGCCACTCAGCCTGCGTTCCCTTCCTCTCACCCAACCCAAAGGGAGGGAAGAACGATCATCAATGGCAAGTGGCAGCTGCTGAGAAGCAGCACCACAAGCCGGCTTCACGCTCAGAAGGGAACGCTCCAGTTCCTCCTCGTGGTTACCTCCGTGCTACACTTTCAGCCACAATTCTCTAGCCACATACTATAGAAATGATCCCTGAAAGTATAGTCTTAACCAACACTGCTCTGATGCGCCCGCCACTGTCAGGTTCACAGCCCTTCTACTCATGGTCACTTCCTGCGCCTCCCCACCTCCCCCCACAAGTCACCCAGCCCCTCCTCGGTCCCCACCATGGGCTGCTTTCAGCCCCTGCTCCGGGATACAATGGGCAACGGCACCCAAGTTCGCCCACCTGGGAGACCCCTCTCTGAGCCCTCCTAGCCAGACTCCTGCTCATTAGCATAGTCCTCACACCTTGAGGAGTTGATGAGATCACATGGAAAGCACCTGGGAAGCACCCACTCTGCCCACGGCCTTTGTTAGCACCTGGGTGGGGGCAGCATTGGCTGAGTGTCCCTTCTGGGTCAGGCACTTTCTGGAGCTCAGGGGGAAGAGCAGAGCACAGAGTGAGCTCCTCCCCCCCAGCCCCATCTCCACACCTGGCCTCTGTCCCTGACAAGCTTCCCTTCTGCCAAGGGAAAGTGCTGAGCATCAGTGACCAACGGAGAGAAGACAGGATCCCTCCCGACTGGGAACATGGGGAAAGGCCTCTTGCAGATGCTGCCCTTGGGCTCAGCCAGTGTGGGAGCTTGGGGGCCCCAGAGGCAAGATGGAATCCAGAGGGAGAGGATTCCAGGGGATGGGGAGGGGGAGCCGGGTGCAAAGGCACAGGGGGTGCAGTTTGGTGACCAGGAAGCTCAGGCTGGGAGCTTGTTTGGGGCTGAGGGTGGAGTGCATGGGGTGTGGGAGGGAGGGAGGACAATGGGGAAGGGGGACAGGACACACACTGGTGGGCAACCCCTGGGACCATCAGTGGCTGAGATGGATTGCACACAACGGAGGCCCCCTTTTCCTGCTCTTGGTGCCAATTGGCAATGAACTGGAGGAAGAGGGAATAAGAACTAGAGGGGGGAAGGAGTCAGATGCCATTTTCCTATTTCTCTCTATCAAAGCTCTGAGAAGATGGAATGTAAGTGATTGGAGGGAAAGGCTGGGCAAATGGTGAGGAGACAGCAGGAGAGAAAACAGAGGAAAAGAAGAGACAGGAAATGGAACATTCTTGGTCTAGTCCCACTGGGTGAGGAGCCATATTTGGCAGCTCTCCGAGGGTAGAATTTGCAAAGCTGGAGAAGAGATTGAATTTCTGTGTGAGGGAGTGAGGAGTCAAAGGGGACACTTAAGTGGTAATTTTGGAGAATGAAGAATTCCAGTGATTTTTCTAGGATTTCAGTGATAAGATAAGCAAAGGCAGAAGGTGGAGAGCACTGGAGAGCAGGAACTTCTCTGGAACAGACCATAAATTCGGTTCTGACAGGTTGGGGGGGGGGAGGGGGGAACCATTAATTCTGATAACTTAGGAGGACCTAGCAGCCAGGATGTCTGAAATAGAAGATCTGCTTACCTATGGCTAAATAACCTATCTACAATTTATGGCTCTATGGAATGCTAATGGTCAGGGCTAGTTATCTTGATATAAATTAGTATCATTTCTAATGGTCAGGAAGGGGGATTGCAACCAGGGGGATTGAGGCAGAACAATTCAAGGAAACTGAAGTAGAACAATTCAGGAAAACTGAGGAGAATAATGTAGGGAAACTAAGGCCGAACAATTAAAGGAAATTGTCAAAGCAAAACTTTGATCAATTTTCTAAATATTTTAATAATTATTTTACTTTATAGAATTTTAAGATATTTTAAGTCAGTGTTTTTAATTTTCAAAGTCATAACAATTCTTTATCAGTAAGAAAAGGAAAACAAAATAAATTTAAAACATTATGGTCAATATCTTTCTCTAACCAATAAGATGTAAAATAAAAAAGAAGTCATATGTTTAATAATCTTATAAAAAGTAATCACTTTTTGGTCAAAAGAAGAAATAAAGTGATTGATTATATGCTGCTGTTATAAATTGTCAAAAATGTATGTCTATATAATTGTCCAATATACTACCTATGCTGTCTTTTTTCTGGGGATGTGATCAATGGATATTCCCTAGCTTCATTTAATTGCATCCATTAATTTTCTCATGATGTTGTAATACTTCAACATGACTTTTAGGGTGGACAACACAGACTCATTGCTCAGCCTCCCAAAGCTCCCACAATCAGTTTGCAAATGTGTAATATGTTCCTTCTAGACCAGATGCTAGCAAACCACCATTTTTTTTGGTTGTTGTTGATTGGTTGTTTTGTCTGTTTGTTTGGTTTGGTTTTACCAGCTGTGGTTATTTCAAAAGCAAAATATCCATTTTAAAAGTAAGTCACTGTCTTTGATGTGACCATTAGGTTCTTCTGATCTATAATTACAAAGTTTGATCTTAGCCTATGAACAATTAGCTTCACTCATCTATTTTGATATGAACTTTGAAATGAGCTTACTGTCTTCCCTTATCAGGAAGAAGCTCAAGTGGCTTTTATCAGCTATAACCAAATCCCAGACTGTCCTGTTTGTATAGAGTGATATAAGGATGGAATTTTTTATCAGCCTCCCTTGTCTATGCCTCCAATCTCTGAGCATTTTAAAACAATATTTGAGATATTGATTATGGTCTGAGACTGGTCAGCCAGGAGGATTCCACATGGCTCTTCCTTGATCACTCCATTTGAGCTGTCAGTGTCTTCCCTTCCTCATGCTCCCATGATACCTTATATTTCTTAAATGCATTTTTTCAAACTCCTTTCCTTAGTAACCCTATTGTTCTCCCAAATTTATTTCATATTTACCACTCCTGGTACCTGTTTTACCTCTTCATTCTGTCTGTAACTTCCCATAAATAAACTTATTTTTTAAAATAAAGAGAATAACCATTGTGAATTTATCACATGTATTTTGAACTAGGAATTGCTATCCTGATCTCATTATTGTTATAATGAAATATATATTGAATTGGAATATAATGAAATAATAAGAAATTTAGCCATTTCTTATTAACTTTACACATCTCTTTAAAATAGCCTTAAAATGGCAGCACCTCTGAAGTTATGATTACCTTCACTCAGTCAACAAGCATTTACTGAGTGCCAGGTATTGTGCTATGTGCCAAGACTTGGACTCTCAGTAGCTGTGTGACTCTGGGAAAGTCACAACCCTGTGGTCTCAGTTTCCTCACTAGTAAAATGAATTGAAAAAGAAAATGGCAAACTATTCCAGTACCTCTCTCAAGGAAACCCCAAAAGGGGTCACCAAGAGTGGGACACAACTGAAAAAAAGTGAACAACACAATTTACATATTTCTGCTCTAGTTGATTGAATCTCTATCCATGAGTTTTCTTATCTAATTGATATACTTATGGCTAGTTTTCAATTGGTCAATAGTTATTTGCCCAAATTTTGGTGTTAACGCAAATAATCTGAGGGGAAATTTTTTTCTTTCAAGCACAATTTGCCAAAGGAAAAAGTCTATATAACTAAATAATAAATAAAACTCAAGAAGTAAGTATTGACAAGTATTAGATGCTCACTAAGAAAATAGAGGGGAAAACCCGAATAGCACAATGTAAGACTTTTTGAAAAGAACAAGAACTAATCATTAAATTAAAAAAAAATGTCAAGTCCTTTATTTTAAAAAAGTATCAATAATACTCAAACAAGCTTTGGTAAAATGGGGGGAAAAGATTATTTAAGAATCAAAGAAATAAGAAGAATTAACAGAAGCTTTTCTAGACAACTGTAAGCCTACAAAACTGAATTATGAAAAGAAATGGAGCAATATCTGCAAAATATCCAGATTACAGAAATTGAAATCTATATAATCTCTTTACATTCTGTCTTCAAAGCCAGATTTTTGACTTGCATAGAATTCATGTATTCTTTTAATATTATTGTCCTTTGCTTTCTTTCTGCCAAATTTCCCTTCAGTTCAGTAGTTTTGTGTTCAAATCTGGTTTTTCTATCCGTCACAGCATCTGCCTCTGGATAAATTCTTCATTTCCATGATCAGTTTTTTCTACCTTAGCAATTGGATTTTTAAAATTCTACATGGAAAACTTGAATTTCTCACTTATGTTCATTCCTCATCTCTTTTTGTGAATGTTTTCTCTTTTGACCTTTCTGAAATTTCTTGCTACTTGATTTCTGGGGAGTCTATAGGATTCTATTTTCGCCAATCAAAAAAAAGTTCACTTTCCTTCATATTGTAGGAAAACAGAAGAATTGGACCTGTGATTTTATTGATATGAGGAATTCTTGATGAGGAAATTCCTTCTACCAACGTAAGTCTGTACTTTTTTGTTGTTGTTGCTCATAGATTAATAGAGTTGCTTAGAACACTGTTTAAGTACATTGCCCAAAATCATACAACCAGAGAGAAAATTTGAATCCAGGTCTTCCTAGT
Organism: Sarcophilus harrisii; assembly: GCF_902635505.1. Lineage (NCBI taxonomy): Eukaryota > Metazoa > Chordata > Mammalia > Dasyuromorphia > Dasyuridae > Sarcophilus > Sarcophilus harrisii. The sequence goes on along the minus strand of NC_045429.1, from coordinate 349,553,220 downwards.
TCTGGGATTAGCTCGCTAGCCCCTAAAACAGGGCTACCTCTTTCATATTATAATATTTGTCTGATAGGACTTGATTTCTTTTTTTTTTGAAAGCATAATGGAGGATTGGTCAATAAAAGATCTTCATAGGTGAATCAAAGGAGAATATCTATGGATGAAATTGCTAGTAATGGAAGGGCAGGTAATTGCCAGTTCATGGAATGAGGAAAGGGACAGAATTGACACTTGAATTGGCCAAGCCTTGCAGAGGGCTCCAGTTTCCAAAGGTTAGAAGAAAAGAAGGAGAGACTTCCTAGAACAAAGGGCCAGGTGAGGAAGTTGGAACATCTTGGTACTTGTAGGGATTAGCAGATAGGTCTCTTTTGCCTGTGGCTTGGATGTTGGAGAGGAGTAAAAGGTAATGTTGCCGACAAGTTAGGTAGAAGGCACATTGTCCATGTAAGGCTGGGCTTGTATTAGCCAAGGGAAGAATTAATATTTGATCCTAGTGGACATCAGGAGTCCTGGCCAGAATTGTTAAAAGGAATGGGAGGGTTAAAATTATATATATACATATATATATTCATATATACAAATATATATATATATATATATATATATATATATATATATATATATATATTCCTGAAAGGTCCTAGCATGTTTAGGATGTTCCTACTAAGTGATGTATTTTGGTAGTGCAAGTCTCATATCATTTTCAGTTTACCTACATACTATACTCTTAACCACATTTATTTAACAACATATTATTCATTTTTTTGTTAGAATTCTTATTTTAGCCAAAAATATCTCAAGCTAAGAGGAAGCACAGACTTTTTTTTTTTTTTTTTTTTTTTTTTTGCTCATGATCACATTTTCATTGGTCTTCCCTTTAAATCCTTCTTACTCAGCACCATTGATCCCTGACTTTTGTCACAGCCTTCCAAATTTCAAAATTCTTAATTTAACATATAGCCATCTTCCAGCAAATTTCAAGATGAGCTGAAAGTCATTCTGTTGAATTCAAGAATTTATTAAGCACTTGTTATGGATCCAACCTTGTACCAAGTAAGCTCAAGATGAACCTATTGCCATGGCCCTTGGATATAAAACAAGTCTTCAAGCAGACAATAGCAAAACGATAAGAACTTAACTTTTTCTCCTCTCTATCTATATCTATTTATATTTATATATAACATAGGAAGGATAGAAGATAGAGGAAACTTCCTCTACCAATACATATTAAAACCTCTGCAATTTTTCATCTCAGAGTTTTTCTATATATAGTGCTGAGGAATTAAGTGATTTGCCAGGAACACATATAGAGCAAGTATGAAACAGAGGGAGAACTTTAATTCAAGTCCTCCAGTCTCTGAAATCAACTCTATCTACTATGTGATGATACCTTTCACATGTATATTGACTATATATGCACCCAAGGTCCACAGATTATTTGAATTATTGTTGTAACACAGATATGAACTAGGCTATTGGGACCCTTCCTGGGAGCATGCACTAATATTCTCAGTTTGGTTTTAGACTCATGGTGGAAGCTTAGGGGAACTTACTTCCCTCCCTTCTCTGGTTAGTGAACCAGAAGACCTGATGCCTTAGGGGTTACTTAAAACAAATTCCTGGGCTCTTGAACTTGTCCTTTCTTATTCTGAAGACAACTCAGAGATGGTCCAGAGCTGATAATTAAACACAAGTGACTCTCAAGTGACACTAATTTTACATTTATCTTCTCCTTTTACAATATCTATTATAAGTTTGATGACTCAAAATATGCCCTACTTGGAGCTCTACGAACAGTTGCACAAACCATCTCATACGAAGTCTCCTTAGCTATCATCCTCCAATCAATCATACTAATCAACGGCTCATTTACACTAAAAACACTCTCAATCACCCAAGAAAACTTCTGATTAATCATTACAACATGACCCCTTGCTATAATATGATATATCTCTACACTAGCAGAAACGAACCGAGCACCGTTTGACCTAACCGAAGGAAAATCCGAACTGGTATCAGGCTTTAATGTAGAATACACTGATGGCCCTTTCGCTATATTCTTCCTAGCAGAATACGCCAACATCATTGCTATAAATGCCATCACAACTATCCTATTCCTAGGACCCTCTCTTACACCAAGCTTCTCCCATATGAACACTCTATCGTTTATACTAAAAACACTTCTCCTCACCATGGCTTTTCTATGAGTACGAGCATCATACCCACGATGTATTTTTAGACATTATAATAGATACCACACGGTGCTTATAGTAATATGTGTATATATATATATATATATATATATATATATATATATGTATGTATGCATATATGTTAACCATATATAGCATATAGCTATATGCAGCATATATATTTGTTGTATATATTGTATATGTGTATGTATAATAAATACATACACATGATTAGTGAGGAGTCAAAAAAATTTGGTGACTCCCTTTCTAGAATTCATAACCCATAAAGTTCTCCTTGTTCGGGCACTCTCCCGAGGCGTGGTTTGTTCTGGCAGCCAAACTAGCTCCCTACTCACTGATCACTTAGGATGACACCATTTCTTGGACTACCAAGTGTCTGGTGGCTGTTCCTTCTGTGGGACAATCGTCATCTGGGAAGACTCATCAGCTACCTATCTTGTACTTGCATAGTACAAGTACTTACGAACTATTGTCATATATATTATTAAAACTTTCTGAAAAGTAAAAATGAAAAACAACAATGAAAAAACCCATCTCACTCATGTAAACTGATGGTGGAATGGGATAGACTAGGTTTTAAAAGCAACAATTGAGGAATCACTGATTTGGAGACTCCCCTATCAAAAGATGCTTTGGAACAACCTGTTGTAAAAGTGTCTGGGGGGCACTAATGACTTGTTTAGCCAGGATGGATCAGATACACGTGACTTGAACCCAAACATTTCTGATTCCACTACACCCCACTGGCATTCAGTCCTTATATAGCGGAGGATTAATGCTGTAGACTTTGTGGACTTTGTGGATTTGACCCTATTTGGAGGTCCCCTTTTTGTGTGAAGGTCTCCAAGAGAATTCCTAGCATTTGATTATTTGGGGAAGGGAAGGGAAAACCTGGAGTCTTCACAAGGCAACAAGAAGATCCAAATTTGCACAGAACCCCTGCCCCACCCCCGCCCACGCCCTGGATGGGAAAATGTCTAAGACAATCCCCCTCCTCTAACGTTTTAATTCTCTCATCAGCTTTGAGGTTCTTCTCCACCACAAAACGAGTTGGAGGCTTGGGGGTTTCACTAGAAAGCTCCCTCCTTTGTGACATCACTAGGAAGAGAGGTAGCTAAGGGAACCGATGATTGAGCCTCTCTGGGAACAACAGTCAAGATCAGCAGCTCTTAAAACTGAGAGTAAAGATTCACATGCAGCAGGGCCCCTAATCCAGAGAGTGAAACATGGGCTCTACCCAGAAAGGCTCCATGTCTCAGGCAGCCAAGATGACTAAAGTCCCGCTTAAAGTTTCTGCTCCCATGCAGCGAGGGTCTGAGGTCACCCAACGAGGCCCTTGTGTTGGCCACAGAGGTGCAGATTTGAACCGGAGCATGTCCCCCCAACGTGGACTGGAAAGCCGTCAAACTGTTGCCTCCCAAAGAGGGCTAGAAGTCCCTCGAGCTGTTTCCCCCCAGTATGGGTTTGAATTCTCCCGAGCTTGCTCTCCCCAAGGGTTTGAATCTGGTTCTAGCCATCCAAAGGCCGAAGCGACCCGTCATGGCTCACCTCAACGCAAACCTGAATACAGCACAGCTTCCCATGTGAATTTGCTTGCCCCGCCAGGGAGAGTGCAGATGAGATCTGATGGTCCTTGCCATGGTAGCACCCTTAGGACCCACAGTCCAACAATACAGGAACAAACACAGAAAAATATGGTTGCCCCAAGGCAAGAGAGCCATCGGAGCTTATTTCCCTCAGATGTCAAAATCTCTTCCCGGGTACCGTGCTCGATTCCTTCGGTTACTATATCGAGCTGTCAGTGGGATGCGGAACCACCACCTTCCAGGGTTACAAACCCTCAAGGGGTCCGAAGCCCTCGAAGGCGTTCAGTTCAGCCCAAGGATGAGTGTACTCAGACTGATATCAAAAAGAATTTGGTCTATTCTGAGAGTAAAAGTGTCTCAAGGAAAACACCCTGCTCAGATGCAGCCCATACTGCGCTGGAGACCAAACCAACCCAAAGAATTGTGCAAGACATTCATCCATGTGCCCGCAGCATGATCCATGCAGAAACGAAGGCATCCCACAGAAACTTGGGGTCTTTAGAAGTAGAGTCAGCTGTGAAGGTTTCATTCCGAAAGGATCCTGATCATTCACAAAAAGTCATAAGCCGATCAGAAATTGAAACAGTTCAAAGGCAGGTTCCATCTCCCACCAGGGTGGCAATATGCCAGGAGGCAGAGTCAGCTATCAAGACCATCCGTCCGGGGCGAGACTCACGGAGAGTCACCATCCTAACAGAGTCCGAGTCCTCCTCTCCGTGTCCTTGCAGGCAAACGAGCGATCCTTGCCACAAACCTCCAATTAAGCCACCATGTTCTGAAGTCCCCCCAAAGGTTGCTGCTGTTACAGAGCCAGAATTAACCCCTCGCCCTCTACCACCCAGGTCCTTACCCAAGTACGGTCCTGAGTCTTCATGGTGGATCTTGTTCCACCCAGAACCTCCCGAGCCTCCAAAGTGTGAGACCCTCCTGACGCAGTCTGAACACCGGTCATCTCATCTGGACCTTTTCATGTCCCAGATAGAGATAGCCTCGGCTTACTGTGAAGAACTAATCATACAGAATGAGAAGGCAACTTCTCCTGAACCACAGTGTCCATGTAAGCCTTCCAGTAGAGTGTCATCCAGGGATTTGCTGAAGTCTGCTCTGCAGCCCTTGGAGTCACCCGAATGCATGGAGGATGGAACCATTCAAAGGTTTAGTGCTTTCTTCCTGGGTATGTTTTGAAGAAGTCTGCCCAGGTGCAGCCCCGATTTAGTGAGGTGGAACACTGGTGGGTGGGAATAGATGGCAGTAGATCACAGTGGGCTGCCTGCCTTTCCCCCAGCACGAGCCACCAAGCAGCCTCTCTTGTGACTTCTTTGCTTTGGATCAGAGTTGGCTGAAAGAAAAGTCAATTTCTTCCAAGGGCACTGGCTCCACCTTCATCCCTCTTGCTCCCTGGATCCAGAGGAAATGAAATATCATAGATATCTAAAATATTGGGTCTGGTCTTAAAAATGTGATTTACAGAGTTAGAGATTGGGGACTGAACTCGGGTGGGCTAAGGGTCTTCCATGTGGATGTTCTTAGAGATAAGATGGAAAAAGCAATGGGGCGGGGATTGATGTATGAAAAAATGGAAGGATATGAATGAACCTTCTCAACTGTAGTTACCTTTCTTTGTGTATTTTTGGTGGATAAAGGTAAAAGATGGGCAGAATCCAATGGGCCAAATGAAGGGGACTGGAATAGTTGTGGGGATTACCATCTGGTGCTAGAAGAAAAGCAACGATTTTCTCTGTTGCTTTCAGATGTTACCGATGAGATGCTTAATCGGGTCATCTGGTGGTTGAAAGGTTTGTGTTTTTGGCCCATTTTTGTCATTTGGAAATGGGGATAGTGATGGGTGTGGGAGGAGAGATTGGGACAATCCATGTGACTTATTTCAGGGAGCCATTTAAAGTATAACAAGATGGTTCCTATGTGTTGAGATATGAAGGTCCCTATCTATATCTGACCCAAATTTGACCCAAGGATTTTTAGCCTCACGGATAATCATTAAAGGAGATTAAAATTAAGGAGAAAACATAGCTTGGTGTGGTGGAAAAAGTACTGGATTTGCAGTTAGAGAATCTGGGTTGGAATTCCGATTCTGCTATTTCTTATATGTGTGGACTTGGGCAAATGTATTTGCCTTCTGTGGAAAATGGAAAAAGTCAGGGGGAAGGGGGACAGACAAAGTGTTCTAATATTTTTTCTGCAACCTTAATCTATTTAGTTAACACATTTGAAGAGGTTATTAGTTGACCTCAACCACTTGGTTGTGAAGCAGGAAAGAATTAGCCTCAGTCCCTTTCCCTTTTCTTCCAGATGTGTGGATATTTGGAGTTAAATAAGGAGAAATAGGATGGTTGCATTATCTTTAAGACACTTAAAATGAGCCATACCCTCCACTGCCCTTTGTGGCCACCCAGAGATATTGCTTTTCTTCTGGTTGGATTCTGCCTCCTCTGATTCTTCTTGCTCTCTTTGGACCTTAGCGATATATAGAGTTGCAAGGGATATTTCCAGTTTATCTAGTCCAATCCACTATTATTTTCCAAAAGAAACTGAGGTCCAAGGAGGCTAAGAGGCTTAAGGTCACATAGGTTAAAATGGCAAAATCTATATTTGAACTGGGATCGTCCATCTGCATGTCTGACATTTTTTGCTATCTCTAGTTTAGACTTAAGTTGTAAATGCAGGTGGCCCAAGTGGTTGTTTATAGAACCTCCTGAACTTTCTGTGGCCTGGAGCACAGGTACCTGCCCAATGAATACTAGAAGCTCTGTTATTAGAGAATTTTGGATGAAAGAAAACCTTGAAAATTTCACTTTTAATCCTGTACTACCTCCCCACAGAAAATGCAAGGAGATGGGAAAGAAAGGGACCAGACTGTCTTGGAGGATGCATTAAAAATACTATTGAGGAGTATCTTTCCCTCCAGTAGGAGAAGAGGGGGCCTTCCTTTGGGGGCCACCTAATTTAAGAAAATTGGGCCTGGGCTCTATTGCTAGATATTGAAGTTTTATAAAACATTATAAATAAAATTCTATCCTCCCTCCCCCTCCTTTTTATGTCCACCGGCTGTTTGAACTCCCTTTGTGGCCCTTGGAAACTGCCCATCTTCTAAACTCTCCATTTTGACAGATGATGAGGTAAGGTCACATCCTCTACCCCTTTCCACCTTCCCTTGTCCCTTCCTTTGCTCTCTCAATTGGTGGAGAACTGGGTTGTATGAAGGGTCTCCCCTATTCTCCTAGGATGAAAAAAATAGTTACCCCAAATAAGAAGTAGCGTCTCACTTAATAAAAAACTGGACTGATAGGTGAATAGATAGAGAAAAGCATTTATAAAGTATTTATTGTGTGCCAGACATTCTGCTAAATGTTGGGAAGATTTTTTAAAAAGGCAAAGAGGATAGTCCTTATCCCTCAAAGAGCTTACATTCTAATGGGGGGAAGGTCATCTATAATGGGGAGTTAGAAATCAAGGGAAGAAGGCACAAAGTGAGGGAAGCTGGGGGGTCACACATGAAATGGTAGTCTGGGATGGGGACTCGCCCATCAAAATATCAGAGCCTCAGGACAGAGGCATCTCCTGGCTGAGAGGGCTGAGAGGTAAAGTAAACAGAGATTATGTGAGGGGTCTCCCCTATTTTCCTAAGATGGAGGACAGTTGCCCCAGATTTGTCTGGGAAAGTGGAAATTCCTGCAAGGCTCTTGAACAGAAGAGAAATGGGGCAAGTTGAGAATCCCTGTTGAGATCATTTGACTCTGCTGTCAGGTTTCTTTGGAAGAGTCTCTGGCTTAATGTACTCTATTCTAACTTGCAACATCCTACAATAAGATCTTTCCCCTGGGTTCTCCTCTGGCCACTTGGGACCACTCTCTGTAATGCTTCGAAGGAGGGTTATTTTTTTTTTTGAGTTTTACAAATGAGAAGACTTGAGCAGTTTTGTATATTTCAATCCCTACAAATGAATTTGGAAAGAAAGAAGAAAACCCATATATAAGCTCATTTGTCCAAATGAAATTTCTCAAAGGTTGTTCTGTTCAGGGGCACTAGCACTAGGAAGGATACTGTGGCCTTCTAAGTCTGCATTCAGATAGCCTCTTCAAATAAGGCTTTCTAATTTTCCTCTTGTTTTCAGTAAAAATACCACTTCTGACAAATATGAGATCAGACATTCAAAAAGTATTTATTAACCATTTACTATGTATTTTACACTGTGCTAAATGCCAAGAGTTCCAAAGACTGATCCTTGTGCTAAAGGGCTCATCTCCTAATGGGAAAAACATGCAAATAAATATGTAGATACAAGATATATAAATAGTGTAAGTGGAAAGTAATTTCAGAGGGATGGCACTATCTAGAAGCTAAAGGGATCAGGAAAGGCCTCATACAGAAGGCAGGACTTGATTTTAGTCTTAAAGGAGGCCAAGGAAACCAGGAGATAGGAGAAAGACAGGAAGTAAGGAAATTGAGTATTAGGGATATTCCTTTGCTTTTGTGGGTTTATAGGATGGTGATTGATGAAAAACCAATAGCTTATCTGTTATAAGTATTCCCAAATCTATTCATTTGAATTTTTGAGTCATAATTGGGTGATGGGTAAAGGAAAAAGAAAGAAAAAAGTGGATGAGAATCTTACTTGTTCCATGGATGTTCTCTTAGAGACAAGATCCTGCTCTTTATGGCCTTAGCTACATTTCTGAGGAACTCTCCCCTACAGAGGTAGTTTTGGGATCATCCAAAGAACAAAGCTGCCAACGTTTGTTGATGGTCTGAATTTTTGATTTAACTCTTGACACTCTTGTTTTTTATTGCTGTTCATTTGTTTCAGTTGTATCTAACTCTAATTGAAAACTTTGGGTGTTCTTGGCAAAGATACTGGGATGGTTTTCTATTGCCTTCTCCAGCTCATTTTACAGATGAGGAAACTGAGGACAACAGGGTCAAATAACTTATCCAGGGTCATACAGCTAGTAAGCATCTGCAGCTGGATTTGAACTCATGAAGATGTCTTCTTGATTTCAAGTCCAGGATGCTATCCACTATATCATCTAACTATCCCAAAAGGAACTTACAGAATATCTAGCTATCTAGTTCAATACCCTCATTTTATTTTTTTCTTCATTTATATTTTAATAATATTATCTAATATATATTTATTATAATATAATATATAATAAATAATATATTTAATAATATTATTATTAAATGCATTTTCAAATGCATGCAAAGATAGTTTTTTAACACTCACCCTTGCAAAACCTTGTATTCCAAATTTTCCTCCTTCCCTTTCCCCCACTCCCTTCCCTAGATAGCAAAAAATCCAATATATGTTAAACACATACAATTCTTCTATACATATTTCCACATTTATCATGCTGCACAAGAGAAATCAGATAAAAAAGGAAAAAATGAGAAAGCAAAAAAAGCAAATAAAAAAGGTGAAAATACTAAGCTGTGATCCACATTCAGTACCCATAGTCCTCTTTCTGCAATCCCCTCATTTTTATAGGAAAATGAAGCCCAGAGGAATTAAACAAGGTGCCTGAGGTCACACAGGTAGACTAATGAGAGGGATTGGGCTTCAAACCAGGCCTTTGATGCCAAATACAACATCCTTTCCATAACCATTTAAAAAGGAAAGATAATAGCCTGGGTTTTGGGGCAGAGCAACTGAGGTAGACCTTTATCTCATCAAACATTAAGAGGGAAAGGTTATAACCTGAGGCAGAATAACTAAATAGGACAATTGGAGAAACTGGGTCACAACATTAAAAGGGAACTTTGGCACAACACTTTCCTCCCCCAGAAGTATAAGGATTTCAGTCAAGGAAGTAACATCAGTGATCCCTTGATGTAGATCACTATTTGCTGATGCAGTGGAGAAAACAGCTAATTCATTCTTGCATTCTGTATACTGGATGTCCTAAAAGTCTTAATACCATTTAAACAATTAAAGACTTTTAGAAGACACCCCGTATGATATTTCTTCTGCAACAGTGCCTTATTCTGTTGTATACCCCTCTTCTCCTATCCTCTACTCATTCTGTTTTGCAAGTTAAAAAAACAAAAAAACCACAAAAAACCTTGGCAGCAGGAAAGCTCCTTCCTAAAATATCTCTTATCCTATCTCAATAATTATAATTCTTATGCCTTGCTCAGCTGCAGAATCTGCCCAGGAAAGGGAGGAGAATTCTCTCAAGCAGCTATGAGTCTGGTTCACCCCTGGCACTCTAGAATCCCAGCTATCATACAGGTGGTCCCAGTACCCTCTTCCTAAGGAGAAGGGACGAGTCTGCTCCTCTAAGTGGGGAAAAGCCCCACTTTCAGAATCACAAGCGGAAAGCTGGGCGACCACTTCTCCAAATTTGGGACTCTGGTTTATATTCAAGTATAACTTTCCCCTCAGGTTGGAAGGCTATGTGTGGGTGAGTTTTCCCCAATGGGCCTTGGTTATCTTTTCTGTGGAAATCTGAGTAATTTTTAGGTGGAACCTCAGGCATTATTTATTGCACAGTAGAGATCAGATAGAATAATCCCCTTCCTAACCCACTTCCCCTCATCTCTTTTTTTCTAAAAAACAAAGCAAAAAACAAACAAACAAGAAAAACCCAACACAATTTTTAGAATTTTAATTTCTAGTACTTTTTGACCTTTGGCTAAAGAAAGACATAGGGACTATCTATGACCCTTCATTCTTTATTGAAGGGAAAACTGTCTCCTCCAATGCCTGAAGGGATTTCTATCACAATGCTCCACTTTCTGCTGGTAACTGGAATCTCCCCAGAGGCTAGTTCACTGGGATCAAGGAAAACACATTCCTGATTATTATTATTATTATTATTATTTTGCTCGGATCGTAAGAATAGATATAGTTCAACACTTTCATTTGACAGAGAAAGAAACTGGTCAAGCACTTTAAAAAAATTCAACAGGAAGGTCTTAGAGGACCTTCACAGAGCTATGAAATCTGGGAATAGGTATGAGTGGCGTAATTTAGTTTAAGATTGTAGAATCATCTGATAAACTGCAAGATCCAAGCTTTTGGGACAGCTCACTCTTTGACAAATTATTAGGAAAACTGGAAAGCATTTTAGCAGAAACTAGATATAGACTAATATCTCACACTAGATATCATAATAAAGTCAAAATGGGTTCATGATTTAGACATATAGGGTGATATTAAAAGCAAATTAGAGGAGCATGGAAAATCTTACCTGTCAGATTTATGGAAGAGTCTATGACCAAATAAAAGATAGAAAACATTAAAAGATTGTAAAATGGACAATTTTGTTCTTTGTTTTCTTTTGCAACATAGCAAATATGGAAATATGTTTTACATATGTAATCTATATCAAATTGTTTGCCTTCTCAAGGAAGAGGGTGGGGGGGAAGGGGAGAAAAGAACTGGAAATCAAAATTTTATTTTTTTTAACTATAAAATAATGTTTTTCTTTTTCCCAATTACATATAAAGACAATTTTTAACATTCATTTTTAAAAACTGAGTTTAAATTATCTCCCTTCTTCCCATCTTCCCTCTCCCTGAGGTGATAAACAATTTGATATAGATTATACATGTACAATAATGCAAAACTTAGGAAATCAAAATTTCAAAAGATGAATGTTAAACTTTTTTTTTTTTTTAACCTATAATTGAGAAAAAATAAGAGAGTCTAAAAAAAGGGTGGTGGTGTTCGTGGTGGGTGGAATTATAATTTAAAGCTCAAAACCCTAGAATCTCTTTGGGTAGTTTTTCAAAAGACAACTTTTTAGGAAAGTTATGATGTGACAGAGCAGGTTTTTGCTATCAAGCTCAAATAGAAAAGAGACCACTGGATTGACTTTAAAATATGTATTGTTATGTTTTATTTTGTTTTTATTTATTTTGTTAAAGTATTTTCCAATTATATTTTAATTTGATTTAGACACAGTCTTGTAGGTGCATACAGCTGGCTAGTCATATGTTTGACACCTCTATAGCAGACAATAATTCTTTAATTATTCAAAAATTCTGGCCTCTACTACCTATATTATCTTAAGCAAATTTCTTCTCCTTTCTGGGACACAACTTTCTTATCTGTAAAATGAATGTGTTGGAATAGACAATTTCTCAAGTCTCTTTCACTTTTTAATTCTACGAATCACGTTAACAGGTTAAAAAATTTAGTTTGATAACACAAGCATTTAATATACAAGTATTGCATGCTAAGGATGTAACAGTTGTCTGCAAAACTGAACAAAACTAACTGACCAGTATAGGAATTTAATCAAAGATGATTGGATTCAATAGGATAATTAAATTTGAACCCAGGTCTACTGCCTCTGATCTAATGATCTTTCCACATCATTGTATTGGAGGATCATAGATTATGAAATGGTAAGAACTTCAACAACTACAATAACAGAGCCTTCACCCTTTCATGTGAACCTCTGTGGCCTGAAGGATAAAAAGACAATTATCAGTGAGCAATATCTGGGCAGAAACATTTTGGGAGATAACAAGTTTAGGAAAACCTTTGTAGGAGGAGGCAATTAATTTAATTTAATTAGCATATGCAATTAATTTGATAAAGTGCCTACTAAATAGCAAGTATGATGCTAACTAGGGATAGATACAAAGATAAAAATAGCCTAGTACTTGCCCTTAAAGAGTTTATGTTCTATTAGATGTGATAGGAATAGCATGTTCATACATAAGTAAATACCAAAAAACAGGCTACAAGGGGGCCCAGTAGATAGAATACTAGTCTGGAGTCAGTATTCTGACATCTTTCTGAGTTCAAATTAACCTTAGAGACTTAGTAGTTGTGTGATCCTGGGAAAGTCATTTAACTCTGTTTGCCTCAGTTTACTCATCTGTAAAATGAGCTAGAGAAAGAAATGACAAACCACTCCAGAATCTCTGTCAAGGAAACCCCAAAGGGAGTCACAACAGAATAGCAATAACAAAATTACAAAAAAGTACACAGAAAATAGAGGAAGCTATTAATAATTGGAGATATCGGAAAAGGCTTTTTGAAGGAGTTGGTATCTCTAAAGTCCCTTCCAGTTTTTAATTGATTTACCTAATCAGGTAAGAAATTCAGATCAATACCACAAGCATTTAATATGCATGTATTCCGTGGTAAGGATGTGACAAGGCAGCAAAGCTGAACAAAGATAGAAATCCAACCAAAGATAGTTGGATTCAATAAGATGGTTGAATTTGAACCCAGAGGAAAAAAATAACTTTCAGTAAACAATGTCTGGGAAGAAACATTTTGGAAGATAACAGGCCTGGGTAAACTTTGTGGGAAAGAAGCCTTAACTTACTTAAATTGAATTCTGAAGGGAGGGAGGAGCTCCAAGAAGGCTGAAGTCAGGAGGGAATTCCTTCCAGGTATAGAAAGTACAAAAGACTTGGGGTAGAAAGACGGAATATTATCTCTTAGGTATCCGCAAATAGACTAGCTTGTTCCTAGAATGTAGAGTATATGAGTGGAAGTGTTGCATAATCATCCTGGAAAGCTAAGTTGGAAACATAAAAATAACAAAATTTAAAAATAAAGAAATTTCGGTTGGGGTCACAATGTGTCTCTCATTAGGACTTTCTCTCTTTGTATCCCAAAGCCTGGCACTAAGTGCTTACTGAATGTTTGTTGATAATTTGATTGATTGACTTTAATTTAAAAATTTTATATCCTAAAGGTAATAATGAATCACCACGTTTCTTGAGCAGGGAAATGACATAGACCAATATTTTAGGTTTAATCAATTTGGTTACAGTTTGAAGGATCAATTAGAGTTGAGAATGGAGGCAGGAATACCCATTGGGAAGTTTATCACAATAGTTCAGGTACAAGGAGAGTGAATGAGAACGATGTCCATGTGAGTGGAGAGGAGACTGATTCGAGATATTTTGGATGAGGGACTGAGAATGATTTTGTAGCTGATCAGATATGGGTAATGAGAGAAACTGAATGCAAGCATGCTAAGTTGTAAGCCTGGGTAATCTAAAAAATTAAGGTGCATTGGATAGAAATAGAAGAGTGTGCAGGATGATTAGGTTCAGGAAGAAAGATGAGTTCTTCTAAGGACATACTGGCTTTCATAGGCCTGTGGGACAACTCAGATGGAGATATTCAGGAGGCTGTTGGATGTGTGAAACTGGATCAGAGGCAAGGACTAAATATGAGGATATGGGAATCTTCTATAGAGAGATCATAGTCAAACCTCCTTGGAAGCTAGTGAGATGAGAAAGAAAGACACGGAGAACAGATAGCAGACAGACAGACAGCTGGAAAATGGAGGCTGAATGATCATAAGATAGTAGTTTATTTTTTAATAGCATTTTACTTTTTTCCAATTATATATAAAAATGTTTAACATCCAAATTTTTGAAATTTTAAGTTCCAAATTTTCTCCTTCCTTCTCTCATTTCCCCTTCATTGAAAATGGTAATTTGATATAGATTATATATGTGCAATCATATAAAACATATTTCCATATTAGTCATACTGTGAAAGAAAAAAAACAGGCTAAAGAGGTGAAAAACATGAAAAAAAATCAAGTTAAAAATAGTATATAGCATAGTAATTTAAATGGACCGCAAACTCACTATGAGTCAGTAGTATGATTTAGCAGCCTTAAGCTGGGGCAGTCTTGGACTACACTGAGAGAGGAGGGGATAGCTTTCAGGAACTGGGAAGTGATAATTGCTTTGTACAGTATTCTACTCTTAACCAGACCGCATATAGAGGATGCATTCAATTCTGGGAACCAGAAGAGGGCACCAATGCTGGGGAAAAGCCTTGAATTCACTTCATGTAATAACAGTGGAAGGAACTGGGAATGAGTAGTCTGAAGGGAGAATTGTGGGGCTGTAGGTAAGGGTGGGGTGTCTTCTGTGATTGGCTGTCATCAGGAGGAGGGATTAAAATTGGTTTTCAGGGAGGTGGCTCAGTGAATAAATCGCTGACCCTCAGAGTTAGGAGGACATCAAATCTGATCTCAGACATTATTCCCTCACATCCACTGTAATCTCCATCTCTATATTTGTGCTTGTGGCAATAACACAAGTACAACTTAAATAAATTTGCTTCCTCCTGGGAGAATTAATCAATAATCATTTATTAAGATGTAAACCTCTTAAGATCAGGGACTGTTTCTTTTTTTTTTTTTAGACCTTTTAAAAATGTTTTTATTTTCCTTAGCTATATGTAAAACAACATTTTTTTTTTTTTTTGGTGATACATGTACATTCATTTTTTATATGTATTTCCTTATGAATCATGTTGGGAGAGAAAAATCAGAATGAAAGGGAAAAACCATGAGAGAAAAAAAAAAAAAACAGAAAAAGAAAAAAAAAAGGGAACATAGCACTTGTAGATTTACATACAGTCTTCACAGTTCTCTCTCTGGATGCAGATGGCATTTTCTGTCCAAAGTTTATTGGGATTGTGTTGGATCACTGAACTGCTGAGGAGAACCAAGTCTGTCATAGTAGATCATCGCACAATCTTGCTGTTACTATGTACAACATTTTCCTGATTGTTTCGCTCAGTTTCAGTTCATGTGAATCTTTCTAGGCCTTTCTAAGATCAGCTTGTTCATTATTTTTTTATAATAATAATTCATTATCTTTTTATTATCTACTTTATAATTATATATATATAATTATCTATTTTATAATAATAATTCATTATCTTCATATACTATAACTTGTTCAGCCATTCCCCACTTGATGCACATCTATTCATTTTCCAATTCTTTGCCACCACAAAAAGAGCTGCTACAAGCATTTTTACACTTTTATGATTTCTTTGGGATACAGACCTAGTAGTGACACTGTTGGATCAAAAGGTTTACACAATTTGAGAGCCCTTAGGGCCTAGTTCCAAATTGCTCTCTAGAATGGTTGGATCCGTTCACAACTCCACCAACAATGTATTAGCGTCCCAATTCTCCCACATTCCCTCCAACATTTATCAGTATCTTTCCCTGTCATCTTCACCAATCTGGGAGGTATGAGGTGGTACCTCCAAGTTGTCTTAATTTGCCTTTCTCTAATCAATAGTAATTTAGAACATTTTTTCATATGACTAGAAATGGCTTTAATTTCTTCATCTGAAAATTATCTGTTTATATCCTTTGACCATTTGCCATTTAGGGAATGACTTGTATTCTTATAAATTTGACCCATTTTTTTATATATTTTTAAAATGAGGCCTTTTATCAGAAACATTGACTATAAAATTTTTTCCCCCAGCTTTCTGCTTCCTTTCTAATCTTGGATGTGTTGGTTTTGTTTATTCAAAAACATTTTACTTTAATGTAATCAGGGTTGTCCACTTTCATAATGTTCTCTAGTTCTTTGGTCATAAACTTCTCTCTTCTCCAAAGATCTGACAGGTAAACTATCCCTTGCTCTCCTAATTTGCTTGTAGTATTCTGTTTCACATTTTTTTGATCATTATATCTCTAAAAACCTAAAACATAGTAGGTCTAGTTCTGGTTTCGGTAGCACTTGGAGGCAGTGGAACCTCCCAGGGCTTTTCATCTGCTGGACAGCAAGTGTCCTAGCTTAGTAAAAGATATTTACAACTACCTCCCATGTCCTGATCAGTCCGATCTCTTAACAAAACACTTTCCCAATGCCAATGGTATTCTATCCCCCATTATTCAGTTGGGTGCTTCAATTATTGTCTAGTTGGGTCTCCTTGTTGACCAGGCCTGAAATATCAGGCCTGTAGGAGGTCTGGGAAGATAGCTAGGACATAGTGTTCCCCCGTTCTCCCTTACTGCCCCATTCCATGCTTCGTGTGCCTTCAGCAGAGCCAATTAACAACTGGATGAGTGAGTAGCCAAGATCTCCAGGTTGTGCCCATGGACCTTTAACTAGGGAAGCTTTGGCGCTTATTGGGTCAACCTGAGGAGACCAGCAGCTGTTGGCTGTGGGTGGAATGAAGCTCTGGCCTGAGGGTAGAATGTCAGGCAGTTCCTGAAGTCTCTAGATGCCATTTGAAGCTTTGAAAAGGAGCAGGGCCTAGGGGACATGGGTAGGTGTCATCCGTGGGAGTGAGGGACATGCCTCCTTGTTCATGTACTGGACAGAAGCAGCTGTCCTGCATCTCAGGGACCTTTATTCTTAGTGTTTCCAAAAAGTCCTACTTGCTTAATAAGAATGAGGAGGCTTGCTTGGAGTCACAGAGTCCAGTTATGCTAGCTATAAACTCCCTCAGGGCAGGGCATTTCAAATCCAGTCCCCTATTCCACAACTAATTTATTCTTTTTTTTAATTTAATTTTTTGGGATGCATTTTAAAGTTCCAAAATGTCTATCTTTCCTCCCCACCCACACAGAGAAGGCCACCATTTGACACAGATTTATAAATATACTATGTAGACTTCTATTTATCACTTTTTTCTCTGGAGGTGGATAGCGTTTTTCTTCATAGGTCCCTTGTAGTTGATTTGAATATTTATAATACTCAGAATAACTTGGTTGTTCTTCAAAAAATATTTGTTACTATATTCGATGTTCTTTTGGTTCTGCTCATTTCCTTTTCCCGCTCATTTCATTTTCATTGTTTCATGCTAGTCTTTCCATGTTTTTCTAAAATCAGTCTGCTCATTGTTTTTTTTACAATACAATAGTATTCCATCACAATCATATAGCACAACTTGTTTACTGTTCTCCAAAAATTGATGAACATCCACTCAATTTCAAGTTCTTTACCATCACAAAGAGAGCTGTTATAAATCTTTTAAAAACATATAAATTATTTTCCTTTTCCCAGATCATCTTGGGAAACAGACACCTAATAGTGGGATTGCTGGGTCAAAGGGTATACCCATTTTTACGATTCTTTGGGCATAATTCCAAAATAGTTGGCTCAGTCTACAATTCTATCAAAAGTGTATTAGTGTCCCAATTTTTACACATCCCCTCTAACATTCCTCATTTTCCCCTCCTATAATTTTAACCAATTTGGCAGACCTGAGATATCTCAAAGGTGTTTTAATTTGCATTTCTCTAGTTAAAATGATTTAGAGAAGTTTTTCATATGACCTCATTTGGAATTTTCTTTGTAAATACACTGGATGGTTTGCAATTTCCTTCTCCAACTCATTTTAAAGATGAGGAAACTGAGGGAAACAATTTCGATTTTTTTTCATCAGAAAACTGCCCATTCATATCCTTTGACCATTTATAACTGGGGAATGATTTATATTCTTATAAATTTAGCAAACTTCTCTATATATTTGAGTTATGAGATCTTTTTCTGAGAAGCTATCTAAATTTTTTTCTTCCAATTTTCTGCTTTCCTTCTAATTTTGGCTGTGTTGGTTTTATTTGTACAAAACTTTTAAAAAATAATATAATCAAAAATATACATTTTATACTTCACAATGCTCTATTTCTATTATTTATTCATAAATTCTTCTGCTGTCCAAAAGTCTGATAGGTTCTATGTTCTTCTGTGTTCTTTTAATTTTCTTATGGTACCTCCTTTTATATCGAGGTTAGACATACATTTTGACCTTATCTTGGCAAATGGTATAAAATAATTGGTCTACACCCAAGTTCTGTCAGACTGCTTTCTAGTATTTCTAATATATTTTTTTAACTAGTTAGTGTATTCTTATCCCCAAAGCTTAAATCTTTACATTTATCAAGTTCAAGATTACTAAAATCATTTGTTACTGTGTATTATATGTAATTTATTCTTTCATTTCAGCGAATGCCTAATAAACACTTTTCTTTTTTTCTAAATAATTTTCCTATATGTTCTAATATAATCACACTTTTTTTTTTTTGTTCTTCAGTTGCATCTGACTTTTTATGACTCCATTTGGGTTTTTCTTGGCAAAGATATTGAAGTAGTTTGCTATTTCCTTCTTCAGCAAATTTTTACAGATAAAGAAATTAAGAGGAATAGGGTTAAATGACTTGCACAGTCTGTGGCTGGATTTGAACTCAAATCTTCTTGTTATCTGCAGTGGAATAATCATTTTCATATGGAGCTCAGTCCTCTAATTACTGGAGACCAAGTTTGAATCAGAAAGGGCTAATTTAGAACTTTTGAGTCCTTTTTTTTTTTTTTTTTTTAAACTACAGTGTTATGAGACTGCCAGATAGACTGGAGAAATGACCTAGTTATTGTTTATCTGGATTTTACAATATTCCATCTCCTGTTTCTCTGCTTTCTTTAATGGAGGTCCCCTTTATGCCTAGAATGGATTTCCTCCTCCCTGCTATATCTTAAAAAAACAAAACAAAACATTAATTAATATTTTTTTTTTTGGATGAGCAGAAATCCTTGTTCTCTTCCTCACCTCCTTCCATTGGAAAAGAAAAGCAAAAAAGAAAAGTCATCCTTTTAACAAATATGCCATGTTATAAAACAAATTCCTAAATTGTCCGTGATTTAAAATATCTTTTATTCTGTACCCTGAGTCCATCCCCTTCTCTGCCTTTGCCAAGGTTAGGACTTATGAGCTAACATAGTATAGTGGAAAAATCAGTTGATTTTTTTTTAAGGTGAATTCTTTAAGTTGAAATCTTAAATTGTTATTAGCTGAATGATCCTGCATAAATCATATAAGTCTTCTGAGCCTCAGTTTCCCTATCAGTAAAATGGGAATAATAACAGCATCTATCTCACAAAGTTGTGAGGAAAACTGAGAATAACACTAGTGCTTTTCAATCCTCAAAGGTCTGAACAAATGTTAAGCCATTAATATTAGACTAGGAACTTTCTGTTATGCTCAGCTAGGTCATCCTAGGCATAAAAGGGGAGAGAAGGTATAAAAAGGTAACTATTTAGAGATGTGCTAAAAGCATTGGGTTAGTTGTACTAAGAAACCTTTTTCCATGTCTTGCTGACCTGAGAAGCCACAGGCAGGAAGTGGTATCCAGATGAGAAATATGAGTGGGTACCAGGAACAATAACGCCTTGGGGTGAGCACAAAGGTGATGTTGGAGTGAAGCAAAAAGATTTGATATTAGAAGAGAAAAGGTCTGAGTACCAGACAGAATCCAATTCAAATTGTGCACTTCTTGAAGCCATGGGTTCCTTCAGGTATGAGCATATTTGAATTGTTAGTGAACCTCAAGGCTCATCAGTGCTTCCCAGCCACAGACCAGTGGGTCCCAAACTGACATAGGTCTCTGGCAAATGTTTCCAGTCCATATATCATTTATTAGCAAAGGTCTTTTTCCAAATCCTGTAAACTCAAGAGCCCAATTGTTTCATTTGCACCCTGTGTCCTCCCAACCAAGACTCCCTCTCCCCTTGCTCCCAGCCTCCATCAGATTCTATTCAATTCCTAAGACTGAGAAGCATTGCTGCATTGATAAGGAATAAGAAAGAAAGTTTAGACATTTTGCTGTTATGAATTATAGTTTTGTTTGTGTTGGAAGACATCCAACTCTATTTTTAAACAATTTATTATTGATTTCTTTAATTTTTTTCATTGGAAATTCATGCTTATAGTTTCATTTCTGATGATTTAAATTCTTTTGTTTTTTCCCTTTATTTTTTTAAAAATTAAGTTTTTATTGATATTTTCTGTTTCTCATATCACCACAATATCCCATGTATCCATTCTTTTACCCGTTCTAGATTGCTAATCTACATATGACAAATGCTAATCTATATATGACATTTTTGGAGGGGAAAAAATTCAACATAACTGATCAATGCATTGAAAAAATTCAAAAACATGTGCAATCTGGTGATTCTCCTATTTTCATGAAGGATAGGTTGGGAATGTCTTCTTATGTCTTTGCATTTGAATCTTGTCTGATCTTTATAATTTTGTTGTATTTACTTTTGATTTTTTCATGTCATTGTACTTTCCATTTACATTGTTGTAGTAACTATATTGTTTTCTTGGCTTTGCCTAATTCACTCTGATTAGTTCACTTATATCTTTCCCATGCATCTCTGTATTCATCATATATATATATATATATATATATATATATATATATATATATATGGAATTTCTTGCAGCACAGAATTTTCCGTATATTGACATATCACATTTTGTTTATCCTTTCTCCAATTCATAGGCATCTGCTTTATTTCCAATTCTTACCTATCACAAAAAGTGCTGTTGTAAATATCTTCGAGTATATGGAAACTTTTCTTATTGATGGCTTCCTTGGTATATAAGTCTAGTAATAGGGTCTCTGATTCAAAGTATATGGATATTTTAATTACTTTACGTACATAGTTCCAAATTGATTTCTAAAATTGTTCAGCTTCACCAACAATGTATTGGTGTGTCCTTCCACAATCTTGTTTCTCGCCCCCTTAATTTTGATTGTGGCCATTTTTTGTTATGAATTCTCCTTTTCAATTTTTTTTTCCTAATGGAAATTTGATTTTCCAGTTTTTTCCTCAGATTAGTAAATAATTAATCTATTTTCTTAGTTTTTTTTTTAGTCCAATTGACATTTTTACTCATCAATTCAATATGGGTTTTCTTGCTGTCCATTTCCCCATGTGATTTCAGTAATGTTTCCTCTAAATAGTTAGATGCTATGCTGTTTAATGCAAATATTTTAAATATTGATTATTTCATTATCTTAGTAGTTTTAAGATGGATTCATGATTACTATTTTTGAGTTTGTCTCAAGATATGATAAATTTTGTATCAGCTCCTCATTTTGATTGTGTATAGATTTTTTTCAGTTGTGTTTCTAGTAAACAATATTATTAACTTGATAATCCATTTTGCTACCCTCTTCTATTTTATAGGTGAGTACATTCCATTTATCCAATCAACTACAATTGTTAACTGTATATTTCCCTTTATCATATCATCTTAGATTTTTTTCCTCTTTTTATCCCTCCATCTATCTCCCTTTTGACTATCAACGAAGAATTTTGGATTTCTTTTCTTTTTCTTTTTCTTTTTTTTGGCTGAGGCAATTGGGGCTAAGTGACTTGCCCAAGGTCATACAGCTAGGAAGTGTTAATGTCTGAGACCAGATTTGAACTCAGGTTCTCCTGAATTCAGGGCTGGTGCTCTATCCACTGCGCCACTTAGCTACCCCTCTTTTTTTTTTTTTTAAACAAAAGTGATGAGAAAGAAGAAATGTGACAAATGCTAATAATCTATAATTGAAGTCTGCTTCTATAGGGCTCCATAGTCCTTTCTTTCACTCTTAATCATCCCTTCATTTCACCTAGACTTGATTAGTGGTTCTTATATTTCCCTTTATTTTTTTTAATTAAAGCTTTTAATTTACAAAACATATGCATGGGTAATTTTTCAACATTGACCCTTGCAAAACTTTCTATTCTAAATTTTTCCTTCCTTTTCCCCATCCCTGCTCCCTAGATGGAAGGTAGTCCAATACATGTTAAATATGTTAAAATATATATTAAATTATATTTTCCTTTTAATCCAGCTTCCAAAATTAAAGTCTGTTTTGCCTATTTTCTTTTTGACTTTTATCTTCCTTCCATTTTAAATTATATTCTTTCCCCTCCCTGTCTTAATCTGTTTCCCTCATGACCTCAATGTATTTTTAGGCCAAACTGTGTGTGTGTATGTGTGTGTGTGTGTGTGTGTGTGTGTGTGTGGTGTGTATGTTCAATTCTTTTATGGACTGAATAAGCATGAAATCCAAGTGATTCTTTCCTCTATTCCATACTCCATTCTTATAAATTCTTTTTCTCACGTGCCCCAATTTTTAGAAATACTAAATTCCTCCTCTTTCTGCTTTATTTTTTTCTTTTCTTTTCTTTTTTTCTCTCAAAACTATCAAAATAGAACAAATCATAATCTCCAATCATAACTCTCTCCAAGATCTTTCTAGGCAGTGGGTTTCTAAAAGGACATTTGTCTTTTCTTTGCCCTATTAGAAGCACTGGGCCTATTAATACAAACTACTTGCCTGCAAGGATTTTATATTCTAACAGGGAAAGCCAGATATGTAGACATATACAAAACACAGACTGAAGAGAGACAAGATTTTACAAAGGGATATATATAAAGTTGGCATAAAACTTCTTCCCCAAAAGTTTGTCCTACACTCACATACACATACAGAATCCCAAGGAAAAGATGGACTCAAGCTTACAGAACATTTGGCTAAGACATAACTCACAGTTTTTGGTTGCTGTAATTCCTTTTCAATCTCATTTCCTGGGAGGTGCTCAAGGAAGTGTTCCAGGGGGAATTTGTGTCCATCTGCCTCTGGCTCCTGATGAAGACACTGCCATTATCTGATCTGGGAATTTTGTTAGGACACTATTAATGGGAAGATGGGAAATCCAAAATCCTCTGGACCTTTAGGAACTCACAGAATTATTATCAAACCAAAGGAGGTAGAGGGAAGAGACAAAGCAATAGGGGTTTTTAGCTTTGATACCACATGCTCTAATTTCTGGAAATGAGCTCCTCATTTTACTTGATAATTTAGAGACATTCCCTGGCATGTGGCCTACTTTCCTCAGCCTATTCAGAAACAATTTTTGTTCATTCTCATTTCAGTTCTGAGGCCTTTTCACATTTAATCTCAGATCTATGATTTAGTTGATTGGTTGGACATCTTATCACTTGCTTTCAGGGGGGAGGGTAAATCATTTTTTCCCCCTTCCTCCCCACTCCATCCTTAAACTATCACACATAACATTACTTTTTTTTTTTTTAAATTTAATAGCCTTTTATTTACAGGTTATATGCATGGGTAACTTTACAGCATTAACAATTGCCAAACCTCTTGTTCCAATTTTTCACCTCTTACCCCCCACCCCCTCCCCCAGATGGCAGGATGACCAGTAGATGTTAAATACATTAAAATATAAATTAGATACACAATAAGTATACATGACCAAAACGTTATTTTGCTGTACAAAAAGAATCAGACTCTGAAATATTGTACAATTAGCTTGTGAAGGAAATCAAAAATGCAGGTGGGCATAAACATAGGGATTGGGAGTTCGATGTAATGGTTTTTAGTCATCACCCAGAGTTCTTTCTCTGGGCGTAGCTGGTTCCATTCATTACTGCTCCATTGGAAATGATTTGGTTGATCTCCTTGCTGAGGATGGCCAGGTCCATCAGAACTAGTCATCATATAGTATTGTTGCTGAGGATGGCCAGGTCCATCAGAACTAGTCATCATATAGCAGCATCAGTTCGTGTAAGTCTCTCCAGACCTTTCTGAAATCATCCTGTTGGTCATTTCTTACAGAACAATAATATTCCATAATATTCATATACCACAATTTATTCAGCCATTCTCCAGCTGATGGGCATCCACTCCGTTTCCAGTTTCTAGCCACTACAAAGAGGGCTGCCACAAACATCCGTGCACATAGAGGTCCCAGTCCCTTCTTTATAATCTCTTTGGGATATAATCCCAGTAGTAACACTGCTGGATCAAAGGGCATGCACAGTTTGATAACTTTTTGGGCATAGTTCCAAACTACTCTCCAAAATGGTTGGATTCGTTCACAACTCCACCAACAATGCATCAATGTCCCAGTTTTCCTGCATCCCCTCCAACAATCATCATTATTTTTTCCTGTCATCTTAGCCAATCTGACAGGTGTGTAGTGGTATCTTAGAGTACACACAACATTACTTGATAAAGGCATTATAGAGGTGCAAGACAAGGTGTTGTATGACATCTGAGAAGGAAATTTCATTGTATGGAGGGGAAAGCACTGAATTGGAAGCCAGAACAGGTCTGAATCCTTGCTCTGTCACTTAGAGATCTGTAAAATGAGGGGAGAGATTCTTTTCTAAATTCTTTGCCAAACCTGAAGATTAAAGAAAGGCTTCATGGAGTAAGTGATGTTTCAGTAGTAGAAGGCTCAATATAAGAGCAATCTTCCTAATAATTAGTGATGGCAAAAGTAGCCATAGAAGATAGTACCTTCCTGGTGATTGGCAGTCTTTGAAGTGTTGATGGATGACTATTATTTTTTTATTATAGCTTTTTATTTACAAATATATGCATAGGTAATTTTTCAGCATTGCCAGTTGCAAATCCTTTTGTTCCAACTTTTTCCCTCCTTCCCCCCCATTCCCTCCCTCAGATGACAGATTGACCAATACATGTTAAATATGTTAAAGTATAAGTTAAATACAATATATGTATACATATGGATGACTATTATTGAGGTACAAGATACAGAGGGAATACTTCAGGGATGGATTAATGGCCTGTAAGACCACCTCCCAATTCTGAGAACCTGTGAGTCCGTAATTTGTTATTAATGGATAGGAAAGAGAAGAGAGAGGCAAGTCAAATCAATAAGAATTTGTTAAACACCTACTATGTGCCAGGAACTGTGCTAAGTGAGAAAGTATAGATAAATAACAATAGAATAAAAACATATAGAGGTGGGTCTGGCATGTTTAGGGGGCAGAGAGTAATTTATGTTTGCTGGAACAGAGAGTGCATGATAGAGGTAATCTGAGATAAGGCCAGAAGTGAAGAACAGCACCATATTGTGGAAAGTTTTGAATGATAGACAAAGGAGTTTGAACTTTAACTCAGAAAGCAACTGGAACCATTGAAATGCCCACCCAGAAAGATGGACTGGGTATTGAAGAACAATGTCAGCTAGATAAAGGGTTCTTTTTCCACTCTCAAGTCATTTTTTCACCTGGGAAACTTTTATGTGACCCCCAGGTGTATGGGTATATAATCTAGGTATGCAAATCAAACACATGATGACAATAAATCATAATTTTGCAACCTCCACCTTCAGTTAGGAGCAGCCCTCACATGTGGTTGTGACTCACAGCTTAAGAAACTATGAGCTGGGAGGAGGATGGATTGGAAGACAGAGAGAGGAGGCTACTTGTAATGGTTCAGGAGGATGGTGATGAAGATCCTATTACTAGTGTAGTAGTAGTGAGCATAGGAAGGAAGGAGCAACCAGTCTTCTAGAGTCAGCTAGATCCAGCACTTGAAAGCTAGTTGTTATATTTTCATTATGAGAATTTATATCTCAGAAATGAGAAAATGTTACAAATCAGAACTTGATTCATTGTTTAGATTTAATAAAGGGATGGAGAAAATGTTGAGGTAATTTAAATTTTAAAAAGCCATCTTTGTATATAAATTATTATTGTTGTTGTTTCAGAGACAGTTATTAAACATTTACCCTCAATACAAATGCCAGAGATTTTTCAGAGGTGGAAAGGACAAGGTTTGGTAAATGATTAGACTTCAGAAGTGAGAAAGAGGAAAGAGTAAAAGATAATTCCATGGTTTAATGCATGAGAGACTGTGTGAAATGTGGTGCCAGAGGCAGAAATAACGATAACAGAAAGAAGATTAGGTTTCAGAGTGAAAATAATTAACCCAGTTTTAATCATGTTGTGTTTGAGATACCAGTGATACATCTAGTTGGGTATCCAATTGTCCTATATGCAGTTGGATTTGTAAACCTGGATCTTAGATTAGAGATAGATTAAGATTAGAGATTAGAGATAGAGTTTTGGAATTCATCTGCAAAGGAGTAGGAGTCAAAATCATAAGATTGAATGATTGTTAAGGGAGATAGGAGAGAGAAGAGCAGAAAGCCAAGGACAGACCCTTGGGGAACATCCATGAAGAAGAAGACAAAGGGCTATTCAGGCAGACAGAGGCTTGGTTAGAGAGGTGGGAAATATGAGAATGGTGTCTCTGGAGTCAAGGGAGGAGAAGGTATCCACTTTGTGGAGGAATTGGCACCTCCACAGAGTCTTGAAGGCTTTCAACAGCCAAAGGTATGAAAGGAGGCTATTCTAGAGATGGGGGATGGAGGAAAGAGAGCAGGAGGGTAAGATTAGAAACACTGGTAGTCCCTTTGACCAGATTATAGTGTGCAGAGAGGGAAGTAACTATGAATAAACTGGAAAGGGTAGATTGAAGCAAGATCCTGGAGGGACTTGAAGCCTTAGTAAAGGGTTTGCATTTTATCCTATCATTTTCTAAAGAGAACCACTGAAGATTTTAAAGCATTAAATTCAGACCATGAAATAAAAGATTCTGGCCTCTGGGTGATAAGATGATAGAAGGGATATGGGATATAGGGGCTAAATTAGGAGGCTATTATATTAGTCTCCTCAAGATCTTTCACTACACTTATTAGAGCAGAGCCAGCTTGCAGGTAAAGCTCATTTGTGGCTTATGGTCAGTAGGGATTTCAGTGTGATTGGAAAATGACCTGTAGTTGCCGGGGTCCCAGGATTCTCTTCCCAAGAGACTCATACTCCCAGGGTAATGGTCATCTTTCTGGGCTCCAGCTTCCTCAAAAGCTAGCCCAGGTCCAGTTTGCAGCTGAACACACGGCCCCATCCAGGCCTTGGGCAGCAGGTGCTCACCGTGGCAGAGAGCAGGATACCGGGCACAGCTGGGGAATAACAAGCATAACTTATTCACTTGTTTTCTGAGAGGTTTCTGTGTCCAATTTTGGACTTTGGCCCAGGGTTAAGAGAAGAGAGGGGGAAAAAAAAAGGAGGATCTCATGAGAGGGTCCATCTCTCATAAGAAAGGCCTCCCCACTACACTGTGTGCTTCTCTTGCCCCTACCCCCACCCTTGGCTCCAGCAACTGTGGAGACCAGTCCCACACTGTCTGTGCCAGCTACCAGGTGGAAGTGCTTGGAGGTATTTTTATATGATGATCTGAAATCTCTCTGAGGCCGGCTGCCAGCTGACTAAAAGTGGGCTTTGTGCATCACAGGGTTTAAAATTCAGGCCTGGCAGCAGCTGCTGCTTCCTTTTCTGCGGCCTTCAGACAGGCTTTAATTTCATTGCTTCTCAAGGATTTTGACTTTGCTGGCTATTCTGGTTAACACCTCAGCTCCTCTCCCTTAGCTCCTGCTCCCCTGCTGAGCCTTGGGCTTTAGTTTTCCTCCCTTCCTCCTTTCCTTCCCTCCTTCCTTCCTCTCTCTTTCCCTCCTTCCCTTCTTTCCTTCCTTCCCTTCCTCCTTCTTTCCCTTCCTCTCTCCTTCCTTCCCTCCCTCCCTTCCTACTTTCCTTCCTTCCTTCCTTCCTATTTTCCTCCCCATCTTCCTTTTTTTTTTTTTTTTCTAATGCTTTTTGTTGGTTCGTTCCCAGATAGATCCCTTATTCCCAGTTAGGCCCCTTGAAATAAAGAAACAAAAACAATTAGAACCAACACACTAAACTTATTTGACAATGTAGGCAATACTCCTTACTCACAATTGTCACCTGAAGAAGAAAGAAGTGCTTCTTCATTTCTCTTTGAGGTCAAAATTGGTTGATCATTGTAATCTCCCTCCCCCACCCTTTTTTTTTTCTTCAGCAACTCCTGGTTCTACTTTCTTTGCTTTGCTTTACTTCCTAAAGAAGCTTTTCTTTAAATTTCTCATATTCATCATTTATTATTAAAGCAAATAGTAATCAAATCAGGACAATAGAAAGAAGACTGAATATGGAGCTGAGTTCTAAATCCAACTCTGCTAGTGATTGTCTGTGTGATGTTGAGCTAGTCATTCAGTGTGTCTGGGCCTTTTGATTCTCATCTGCCAAATGAAAGGGTTGGATTTAGATGATTTCTAAGATATCTTCCTTCACTGAATCTTTGCTCCTGTTGATTTACCATAATTCAGCCACTTCAGCTTTTTTTCTCCTCTAATATCTGAGCCTTAACTGTTCATGTCATGACATTTCTTTTCATCTCACTCAAGATTCTGGGCTCCCACCCTGGGTTTTCTCTCCATTCTCCCCATTCCTGGGACTTTTCCTTGGAAACTAGCTTTTCCTCTGCTCTTCAGAAAGCTGGGAGAAGATCAGCCACTCCTCTGTGGGGCTTTTGCTTGCTCTGGACCTCTAAGTCTGTCTTACTTTCTGATTCTCTTTATCCTCTGAGCCTCTAGCTGGTAATGTCCTTTAAAAGAGCCTACAGTAGGACCTGCCTCAGTAGAGTCACAGAGGACAGAAATGGTCATTTCCTTTTTCCGTACCCCTCCATGGCTAGCTACAAAATCCTTTCAGGGACATTATCTCATTTCATCCTCCGGGGAGCCATGTGATACTATGGAGAGAGTTTTGGAGTGGGAACCAGAGGAGCTCATTGAGCAGCTCTGCCACTGACTGCCTTGGCAAATGACTTTGGAGCGGTCACTTCTCAATCCCTTCATTTATAAAACGACAGGTTGGATTAGGGAATTTCTAAATTTCTGACGCTATGAACAATCATTATGTTAGTGCCATTATTAGCTTCCTTATCTGTAAAACGAGGAGGTCAGATGCACTGGTTCCCAGCATCTCTTTTGACTCTGAGCTCGGGGGTGTGGTTTTGGTTTTGTTTTTTTTTTTCATTTCCATTTTAAGGATGAAGAAAAGAGACTCGGGAAGGCCCGGTGATCTGCCCAATTACCTGCCCCTCTTTTTTAGGGGGCAGGGTAGGAATTCCTTTTTGGTGCATTACTTTAATGATTTGCAAAGAGAAGGACGGTAGAGGGGATCAGGCCAGCCTCAGAGTCACGCCACGGACACATACTAGCTGCGGGATCACGGGGAGGCTATTTCACCTCTTTGGGTTCGGAGCAATCTCAAAGTCCATTTCCAGGTGGGGAAGGGGGCTTGTTGCCCAGGGAGATTTCCGCTACACCATTCAGCCCTGTGTCTTCTCGGGCGTGTTTGCAAGCCTCCTCCTTATCCTTTGCGTGTCCCCGCGCTTTTGCTCCCCGGGAGTCCTCCTCCCGCTGCTCAGGCCTCTGGCCTTTCTGCCTGCCATCTGCTGGGGCTATGCTGCCTGCCTCTCACCCCCCCGCCCGCCCCCTCCCAGGTGGGGAGGACGAAGGAGAGTCCCTGGGCTCTGCGCGTCCCTCAGAGCTGAGATGCTGGCTCTCCGCCCTGGCCAGCCTTCGGGCTTAGCGGGGGGAGGGATGAGAGCAGGATACGCTCAGCTCTTGCAGACAGTCGATCTGCGGCCGGGAAGCTGCCAGGAGGGAGGAGCCGCCCTCTCCCTTGCAGGGCTCCCCTCCCCCCCTCTCTCTGCCTCGGGGAGAGCTACCCAAGGTCCTGGCCTCCGGGCGCTGGCTCGGGAGCATCCTACAGGCTACCTGCCTCCCTTCTTCCTGGGCGCCTGCTCCGATCCCCTCGGGCTTAGAGGCTGGCAAAGCCGGCGCGGCGGCCGTCCCCAGGGAGCTCGCCCGCCTTTCTGGGGCCCCGGGGCGGCGGCGTGGATGAGGGGGCTCTGCAAGACAGACTTTCCCCAAAGACCTTCCCCCCACACTTCCAGAGGCCCCCCAGGAAGGAGAGGGTGAGCCGCTGGTGGCCGCGAAGCAAGCCCCCGGCAGTCGGGGTTCTCACAGGAGACCTCGCCCTGACCCGCTGGCTCAGAAAGCCGAAGGGGGGGCCCTCCGGCCCTTCTGGCTGTAAGAGAGGAGCGCGTTCCTTTGGGGGGGCGAGGTCTGTCCGGCCTTCAGCTATTGCTCAGCGCCGTTCTGGGGAGCAGCGACCAGCGTTGGAGGGGAGGGTTCGGCTTTCCCGCAGGGCCCTCCAGCGCCCCGGGAGGCGGCAGGGAGCGAGTGCAGAGTTTCTTTGGCGGCCTGCGCGACTTTCGGGAAAGCGCGTTGCTTCTCCGGGCCTCAGTTTCCCCCGTGTGGAACGAGGGAATCAGGGTACCACCAAGCTCCCTTCCAGACCTTGAGCGTAAAGCGCTCCGCCCCCGGCCGCAGACCCGGCCCCTCGGCGGGGCGAGGGCCGCCCCCGGGGAGCTCCCGGCTGCAGGGCCCCGCCCACCCGGCTGCCTGGCCCCGCCCCCGCCGGTCCGCACTCGGGGCGGCAGGAGCCGGGCTGGGGGGCTGGCGATGCGGAGTGCGGTCTGCAGGCAGGCAGGCGGCGCAGCTGGCGGCGGGGAGAGCGCGGGGCTGCCCGGGAGGAGCCGGCCCGCGCCGGGCCGCGGCCATGGTAAGGCGCACCGGCTCTGGGGCCGGGCCGGGCTTGGGGCTCCGCGGCCTGGCCCCCGGGGCGCCCGCCGGGGACGCGAGCCTTGCCCGGGGGGCGTCCTGCCGCGCCGCCCCACGTTCCGGCTGCCTCCCCGGACCCCGAGGGGTGCGGGCCGGGACGCGGAGGGAGAGGTGGCCGAGGAGGAGGGGGCAGGCGCGCTGACGGTGGGAACCCGGGGCTTCGCGGGGAGAGGAGAACAGCAGGAGGCCCGGAGCGAGCCCGAGCTGGGCACCGGCCAGAGGGTCGCTCTGGGCCACTGGGAGACCAGAAGCGCGTCAGCCGCGACCCGAGAGCTTAGGAGCTTCAGGCAGGCGGGGCTGGGGAGGGGAGGGAAAGGCCACCCGGTGCCCGTGAGGGCTCTCTGGCCTCAGTTTCCTCCTCCGTACCATGGTGCATTTGACCTCTAAGGTCCCTTCCGGCTCCCACTGCGATTCCTCCTCCGCCACCGCCGGTGGACACAATGGAGCAATAATTGTTTGCTGCTCTGTACAGTTTTATATAGCTCTTCTCGGTAACCTTGCGAAGAAGGGAGCGGGAACATTGCTCCCATTTTACAGAAGAGGAAACTGAGGCTCAAAGAGAGGGAATATAAATCCGAACTCCTCAATTCCAAGTCCAGTGTTCTATGATGCCACATTGCCTAAATATTCTGGGAAGGAGCAACTAATTTGGAGCCAGAGGACCTGGATTCAAATGCTGCCTTTATTAATGACTTAGCTTTATGACCTTGGGCAAGACAGTTTTACCTGACTTGGCTCCAAATCCTTTATTTGTAAAATGAGGCTGTCAGACTAAGATGATCTCTAGGATCTCTTCTCTAAACCCTACGATCCTTCTACTTCAGCTCCCACCTTTTCCCTCCCCCAATGAAGGAACAAATGTTATATCCCTGTCCCCACTCCAACCAGAAATTCTTGCCGCCTCCATTCCCCCCAGCCCCAGCCCCAGCTCTTCAAAAGGACTTCACAAGGAAACACTGGCTCTTTCCTTTCTAGACAGATGATGGTCAATTCACTGGGTTATGTTCATGAGCTCAATCTCCATAGCCTAGTTCTCTTGGGGAAGAGAAACAAAATCTTTCCCCTCTGAGCTACCCTTGGAGCCGGCCCAATTTGTGCCATAGGCACCAGCTTGCTTCTCTGGACTTTAGCCAAACTCCCCTTCTCAGCAGGGAGAGAAGCTCCCCTTCTAGGGGGGAGGTGGGTGAGGTTAAAGGGAAGTCCAGTTCTTTGGGGGGCTTCTCAGGGCTCTAGTTGCTTCTTCCAAGCCCAGGAAACGCATACATTGCTTTTTCTTCTTCTTTTGACAACCACCTCCTCCCAAGTTTTTTGTACTCCCTCTTTTGGAAAGGATAAGTGATGAGCTGATGGCTGGAGGACAGAGTTTACAGCAGCACTGGGAACCAGCTCCTGACAGCAGGATCGGAACTGTGGGCAATGTCCAGAAGGGCAGGGTCTGAGAACCCCATTGAATCTGGAGCTTCCAGGTCTGGGAAGAATAAACATTTTCTGGGACCCCAGAATGGGCTGTCAAGCTTTTTCCAGGCTTGGCCCGGAAGGCCCTCAACCCTATGACCTTCTCTTGTTCGGTGGAGGCCCTGGCAGTGGCAAAGTGGTGTCCTTTCCCTTCCTCCTGTTGTCCCTGTAAGAGTGACAGACAGATTGATTGTCCCAGTAGTGGGAACCCTGGGGGAACATTGATTGTCCTGGATTCTAAGCCTGGCTGGGGCCAGAGAGGGGGACCGTTCTTGGCCACACACTGGGCTCAGTTCATTTCAGGTCCTGGCCCTTGCAACCAGTTCAGTCCCCAGCCAGTGAGAGGTGGGGGTGGGAGTGAGGAGGGAGAGCTCTTAGGAAGCCTATTTAGCCCCTCAAGACTTGGCCTACAAACTTTCAGGCAGCACTTCATCTTCACAATGGGAGAATATGACCATTACCTTGGTTCCCTGCTTCATCTCAGGCAGTTTATCTGAAGAGATCTCTCCTTCCTTATGAATGGGAATTTCAGAATCTTACTTTTGACAACTGCCCTTTCCTTCTCTAGACTCAACCTGCCAGAGACAGCCTTGGTTTTATCTCCCTAGATTCCCTCTGAGGGAAGGAGAAGCCCATTTCACATCCAGAAAAACAGATTAGGCCCTGACATTAAGACCTGCACAAAAACTCACATGGGGCAGTTAACTGTCATACTGGAAACCCATGTCTTCCAGGCTTTTCTCTCCATTTCCCACCTCATGTCTAGCTCTGGGGGTAGCTGGCTATTCTACACTGACCTTATGCTTCGATTTCCTCAATCTTAAGGACTTCCTAGAGGGAAAGAAGCTAGTAGTCAGCCAAGGCAAATTCTCCCCCTTCTTACCTTTCTTCTCCCCATAGCCTGCTGTCCTTGTGGAATAAGATAAAACTGGCATCAGACCCTGAGCATCAGGGTGTTCCAGGGACTAGGAGATTCCAGAGTGCATTCTCCTAAGATAAAGGCCTAAGGAATCTCTGTACCTCTTTGGCATTCTGGAAAACTTACAGACCACTTCTCAAAATCATGTTTTTTAAATACCGGATGTAGGATTATAAAGGAAAATAAACCATGTTCAAAAATAGTTATCAAAATATTAAACAATACAAAGCAAAATCATGGACCTCAGGTTAAGAACTTCTGCGCTAAAGAAAATCAGTCTTTGGGAAGAGAAGACATCTCTCTGCTTAGAGGACACAAGGGGTCACTAAGGAAGAGAGCCAATTGTTCCCCAAAGCTTCTCAACCTAGGGTTAGGGAATCAGGGGGCAGCCTTCCTGGGCCGCTTTGGTTGTCATATATTAGGCAATTGAAATTGGGGGAAACTGGAACAGGAGCAAAAAGGGAGGGAGGGAATGTAGGAGTGGGTTTGGGCCAAGGAGTAAGGCTAGGGTGTGGGCTAGGAGATTTTTATCACTTCCTGCCGTGGTAGGCTCTTTGTTTGGACCTCGGTGTCCTAGGATGGGTAAGGGTTGAGACTGATCTGAGACAGAAATTAATGCTGCCAGCGGGACTCAAGAAGCTTGTGTTGTGCCCACCAGGGATAAACAGGAGACAGAGCATCGTGGGGTGGCCAATCAGAGCAGGAGACTGCAGGGGAGCCAAGTGATACTGCTGCTGCAGTCCTCCGAGGGTGGGGTGCAGAGTTGTCGGGGAAGGGTGGGGCGGGATGAGGGACGGGCTAAGGGGACTAAAGGGAAAAGGGAAGAGTGGGGAGAAAGACATTCCACAGGCTTTGTTGGTCCCTGCCAAAGGCATAGGATCAAAAAGAAAGGGAAAGGAAGGGGCAGGGGCAGCCAGATTGCAAATAAGAGCATTGGGACACAGCTGGGTATGTCTGAGGAACTTTGCTTGCCTAGAAGATAAAATTAGATTCAGCACTTGCTGACAGGGAGCTTTGAAGCCTGGGAGAATGATCGCCTCTGCTGGGATCAGATGGGAATTCTGCTGCTGAGGATTTGGCAAGGTGCTTAGAGATTAGAAGAACTGGAAACAGACTTCAGCAAATAGTCCTCCCTATTCATTTTTATAGCCCAAAGCATCCTGGACTTAGGGTCTGTATGGGTTCAAATTTTGCCTTCAGTATTTATAAGTTATGGGATCATTGACAAGTTATTTTATTTCTGAACCTCAATTTCCTCATCTGTAAAATGGAGATCAGAATATCTAGGTCTAGAGTTGGCAGAGACTTCTAAGGCCATGTGGTCCAAGCGTTTCATTGTTTTAGATAAACTGAGTAATAAATATTTATAGTATCCATCTCACAGGATTGTTTGGAAGTTTAGATGAGATAAAGTACTTCAAAGCCCTAAATAAATGGCAATTCTTCACTATCTTCAGATGAGAAGACAGAGGCTAGGGTTAGGAAATAATTTGGCCACTGACTCGGGGATGAGAGCCCAGAGGCTTAACCTTGGGAAAATTCCTAGTCTATCATTTCTTTCTACATCCAGACTAATTATTTCCAAAGCAGAGAACAAATCATTTTGTTGTCTCCTGTCTCTCTTACCTCCTCACCACTAAACCCATCATTGCTACCAGGAAGCCAGACTAAACTGTGATGCGCTGGTAGATAGGGATAAAAGAAGAGTCAAAAAGCCCCAACAAAAACAAAAACAAAAACAAAAAACAAACCCTAAATCGGGCCTCTTAGTTCAGTTCTGGGCCTGGTTCTTCCTCAGTCTTGTTAGGGGACTTCAGAGCTGGTCATCTTCCTTGGCATCCCCCTTTCTAGAGGTAGCTAGTGGCACAGTGAACAGAACACCCGAGTCAGGAAGACAACCTGATTTTCAATTTACCCTCAGATGGTTCTGAGCAAGTTATTTCACCTCTATGCCTGAGTTCTCTCATGTGAAACAGGGACAATAGCACCCCCCTCACAGGGTGTTGGGAGTCTCAAAGGAGGTATTTGTGAACTGCTAAGTAGTGTTTGGCACACAGCAGATACTTAATAAATGCTTGTTGCTTTTTCTCCCCTTCCCTCCCTTGGGAAAGAGAGTCTGCTTTGAGGCTAGTAGCCCAGATAGAAGTCAGACCTGGCAATTTTGCCACATCTCTCCCACACGCACTCCCTTCAGTTCCCTCTCCAAGCCCTTCATCAGGGCCGGCTACTCAGTCACAGTGTGGCTGGGCGGGAGGACAGGACAAGGTCCTCATAGGAATTCCCCAGGATTTTGGGCTGCCTGCCAGACTGAGCCTGCTGTCCACTCCCTACCCCCCCCCCCTTCTTCTCTCAGGGGCATCACAAGCATCAGGGATGGAAAGAGCCTTTTTAGGTCAAGTCCTACCCCCAAACCAGCCTCTTTCTATCAATAAATTCCCACATTCTGGGATCCAGCTAGAAATGGTCTTAGGGATGCAGTTTCCTCGGTTTTCCCATCCTCCCCTCCCCCAAGGTCGCTAGTGGCCATAGCAACAGGCAGGTTGTAGGGGTTTAAGCCTGGAGAGCCTGGGGACTCCTTTCCTACAGTGTTTGCCTCTTACTTAGAACTGAGCAGCAGTGGGATTTGGGAACGGGCTCACTAGGTCTTTCTCCTTCAGTCCTCGTCTGTGAGAGGGGGACAGGGAGAAGGGGGATTCTTGGGTGTCAGCTCTACCTGCTCATGGCTCTAGGCTCTGGTCATTAGGGGCTCTGCAATCACCTCCCACCTCTCTGCCCAGGTCCTTGGAGAGTGTTAGTTTCCATGATGACATTGGCCCAGAGGCCTTTGTCCTTTGTCTGAGGATGGCACGTGGACCTCGTAGGGCAGGGTTGTGCCCAGCACCACCAGGCTCCTGGCAGAGGGCACTGCCCACCAAAGAAGAAGGGCAGTGGTGGTGGGGAAAGGGGGAAGGGTGGTAGCTGGGAATGTGGCCCCCCCAGTCTGGGTTGGGGCTTAGGAGGCAGGCCTATGTATATTAGCCTCCAGCTCGGCTCTACTCTTTGCCAGGGGCACATTCCCTGAGTGTCTGATTGCAAAGAAGGTGCTTCACTGTGGCACTGCTATCCAGAGCAGGATACTCTCTGGTCCAGAACCTCCCTCCGGCACCAGCTAGGGTCTGGGCAAATTGGCTGGTTAGCCACACTCAGTGATATCCATCTTAAACTATTAAATTAGCAGCACAACTAAAGGCAGAATTGTTTCCTCAGCCTTCACTAAGCTCCTTCTTCCACAGGGAGGGAAGCTTGTAGTCCCTCCTTTTCTACTTTCTCCCCTTCCATTCTGTCGCCCCTCTCCACCTCTGTAGCCCAGTGCAGCTTTTACCTCTGGCATGTTGAATTATTCCCCCTCTGTGCTTTTCCTGGTCTTTGTGTCAGAGACCTGGAAATGGAGACTGAAATTCTTGGGGTTTTTATATGACTGGTTGAAACTTTAATTCCCAGGAATATTTCTGTGCTGCTAGCCTAGCTCCTTTCCAAAGCCAGTGGCTCAGGAGTGGGGGAACTTAATTAACCCAGTTTGGAGAAGAGGGTCTTATTCTGCTATCTCTTTGAAGACCTCTTCAAAACCAAGCCTGTTCCATTCCTTTCCTGATCCCCAGGCAGCTCCGGCCCATTCCCTCCCTTGGCACTTTCTCTGCTGACTGGCTTCCTTCTAGCAATCATGTCTCTCTTACTACCTCGGGTATGACTCGGGTCTCTAGGATGATGTTTGAGTTCAGTCATGTCCAGTGCCTCTCATCTCCCTAACTCTTTAGTTCTGAGGGATGTTCTCATGTGTGGTGGTGGGGCGGCAGAGAAAGGTAAACTCATCTGCATGGGTTCTCAGGATCCTGCTGGGCTCAGAATTCTAGGCATCAGTAGTGTGGTACATATGTGTAAGGAATGGGGTGGGGAGAGCAAGGAGGGGAAAGATTTGTCCAGGGCTAGGGAGAAGGTAAGCATGGTGAGGAGCTCCTACTTTCTTTACTTTTTAAAATGAGCTCTTCCTTCTTTCCTGGTCTTCCCATCTCTTCCCCTCCCCTCTCTCTCCTTTCTCCCTTCCCCTCTCATTGCTCCTTGCCTTTCCTCTCTCCCCTCCTTCTCCTCCCTACCAGATTAAGCGGTTCCTAGAAGACACAGAGGAGGCCGAGCTGGCAGTGTTTGTAAAAGAGTTCCCTGGGGGTGACGTGCCCCATCCAGAGGCAATATGCCCTTCCCAAGTGCACCTCCCTGCTCTCCTGGATCCCTGTGAAGAGTCAGAGCTCAAGGAGTGCAGAA
This sequence comes from Sarcophilus harrisii, assembly GCF_902635505.1. Taxonomy (NCBI): domain Eukaryota; kingdom Metazoa; phylum Chordata; class Mammalia; order Dasyuromorphia; family Dasyuridae; genus Sarcophilus; species Sarcophilus harrisii. Next base: position 349,515,814 of record NC_045429.1, on the reverse strand, counting down.
CCTCCTCTCGGTTCCAGACAGAAAGCCAGGCTCACCTCTGCATCTCTTCCTCAAGCATGCTCAGCACCTCAAGCCGGCCTCGGAGCCCTTGGGGCAGGCTGGACCCTTATGACTCCTCTGAGGTGGGGTGTTCCCATTCCCCCAAGGAGGGCTAAGGAAGACATGGGAGGGCATGCAGCATAGCTGGATATAGAAGAGCTTAAGGGAGAGTGGGGATTTTATGTTCCTGCTGGGTAGACCCTCCATCTTGGGATCCCAACAGGTCCCTTACTATTCCCTGGATCGATCAAGTTGGGCTTCCTAGAAAGAGCCAGCAGGGCCAGGAGAGCAGGCCCAATGAGAAACTATGAGCAGCTGCTTTCCAAGATTGTGAGCAAGTGGGAGGAGGGTACTTCTGGGTTCAGGGAATCTTGCTACTCCCTTTACTAAACAAAGCTGTACTTCCTCTCTGACAGGATGATAAAGAGTATGTGGGGTTTGCCACTCTTCCCAACCAGGTTCATCGAAAATCTATGAAAAAGGGTTTTGACTTCACCCTCATGGTGGCAGGTATGGTAGGGACTGGGGAGTCTCCCATGGTGAAAAAGAGTAGGGATATCAAGACAGCATCAAGGCCACAGTGCCCCAAATTATTGGCAGAAAAGGTGGGATGGTGAAGGGGAGACGTCACACAAGTAGCTAAAGGGTTGTGCATTGCTGACAATATGGTACAAGGGAAAGCATCCTAAACAGGAAAGTAGGATGCTTGAGTTCTCGCTCTGGTTCTGCTGTCCAAATACCAAATTGGGTGTGGGCAAGTCGTTCCCTATTTTAGAGGCCTTAGCTTTTTCCTTTGTAAATAAATGGGTGGATTAGATGAATTCTAAGATGCTTTTTAAAAATGTAAACCTTTTGGTCAGAATAGGAAAGAGAAGAGCTATTTCCAGTTTCCTTCCATTCTATCCCTGCCCTACCCTACCATATGCCTAGTTTAGGAAGAAGTCTCCTTATTGTTTCCCAGACCTAAATGGGTGTCTCTGCCTTTTTTCCCCTACCAGGAGAGTCTGGGCTGGGCAAATCCACTCTTATCAACAGCCTCTTCCTCACTGACATGTACCGGGACCGAAGATTATTGAATTCTGAAGGTGAGCAAAAGGGAGTGAGTGGGGGGGCTAGATGCAGCAAGGGAGGGAAACAGGCAGACCTACCACTTCTCTCAGGAAACTAGAGCCCCTACAGAACCTCCATGGGTGGAGGTCTCCACTTTGTGTCCTGATCTCTCCAGGTCCTTGGAGAGGGCTAACATTTCCCAGTGGTCACCCCTGCCCAATCTGGCAGTTTTTAGCTGGGTAGTAGAGAGGGGGCAGGGGCCAGAGTCATGTGCTCTTAAATGGGTCTGTGACCCCCTAAGGATTCCGGGAATCCAGAGAGAGAGAGAATCCTGGAACAAGAGGCTGGGGCTGAAGCCAACAGCCATCGGCATTTCCTGTGTTGGGAATCATGCAGCTTGCTGGTTCCCATAGAAAAGGCACCCAGATAAGGGTGAGAATGGAGGAGGGCGAGGAAGTCTGGGCAGTAAGGCTGGACACCTGGATTTTGGTCCAGATGAGGCCCGTGTGATTTGGGGTATACATCCTGCCTCTGCTTGGGCCTCAGTTTTCCCCTTCTCCAGAACGGATCATGCAAACAGTGGAGATCACTAAACATACCGTGGACATCGAGGAGAAAGGTGTCAAGCTGAAGCTCACGGTCGTGGACACACCAGGTTTTGGAGATGCTGTGAACAACACTGAGTGGTACAGCTCTCACTGAGCGATCTTATCTCCCCACCCCCAATCTTCTCACTAAGGGTGAGGTGGTAGGGAGGGGAGAAGGGAGGGAATGGGATCCAGAAGGAAAAGGGAGATGGGTCCAATTACAAGGGTAGGTCTCAAGCAGTTTTGTGCCTCAAGCCATGTCTCTCTGGTTTGGGACACACATGCATCTCATATGTCTGTGCTATGGTGCTTCGAGATTCACAATAATTATATCCTAAAAACACCCTTGTGTGTTAGGTAGTGCAATTCTTTCATCTCCCTTTTTCAGAGGCTCAGGTAAATGAAAGTGATTTGCCCAAGATCACTCAGCTAGTAGATGTCAGAGCCAGAAGTTGACTTCAGGTCTGTCATTCTCTCTGCTGTGCCATATGGTTTCTCAACTGAACAGTAACTGTGAGTTGGGGGAGAGGGAGGGATGTGCAGAAAAGGGAGTGGCCAAGAAAAAGGACCGGGTATTATTAGTCTGTTTAATCTCCAGGCCCTGAAGCAAAATTTTTCAAATGAAGCTGTGCTCCAACTAAATTAAATTTAATAAGCATTTATTATGTGTCTACTATTGGCATATCATCTGCTAAGTGTACTTATTAAGTATTAGGTCACCACTATGCTGGATGCTGGGAATTCAGAGAAAGGCAGAAACAGTTCCTGCCCTCAAGGATCATATATTCCAATGGAGGAAGCAAACATGTAGATAACTAGGTACATAGAAGCTATGTTTGGAGTAGATGGAAGGTAATCTGAGAAGGAAAGGCAATAGCAGCTAAAAAAGCCTACTGCAGAAAATGAGATTTGAGCTGGGTCTTGAAAAGGAACAAGGGAAACGAATAGATGGAGGCCAAGAGAGATTCCAGGAAATCTGTGGGAAAGCTTGTGCAGAGCTTGGAGAAGGAGGATGAAATGTCATTACATACAGTGGGTACATTTAGCTGGATTGTAGGTGTGAGAAGACTGGAAAAGTAGAAGAGAAACAGAAGATTTCATATTTAATCCTTGATGTAATATGGAGCCACTCAAGTTCATGGAACAGGAAAAATCACATTGGTAGCTGAATGGAGAACGGATTGGATTAGAGAATGAATTAGAGGCAGAGAGATCAGTTAGGCAGCTACTATAGTAGTGCAAGTGAGAGATAGCACCAAGATGACAGAGTGTGCATACAGGAGTTGTGAAGGTAGGAATGTTGCTTGTCCTTTGTTTTTTGAAGAGGCTGAAGTCTTGTCTTAGTGGGAGGCATAGTTGCACAAATTCTTCAGCCCCAGTCACTGCCATCTAGCAGCAGGATGAAAGTCAAGGTGACTTCAGTGTCTGACCGAGCTCTAAGCACTCAGCCACTTTTGGGGCCATTGAACAAATTGTTGTCATCTACCTATTTCACCAGGAAAACTCTTCAACTACTTATGGTAGGTATTCCTCTAACTCACCAGGTTTGAGGCCTATCGGTTACCCTCAACCTGGTTTAGCCATCTGCTGAGAGAAAGTTTACAGTTCTTGGGACCACGGGTAAGAGTTGGGTGAATCAGGACATCACAGATGGATGAGCAGCCCTGAAAAAGGTTCTGCAAGCGCTCACACCAGAACACAAGATACACATCAAACAAAGGGATGTGTAAGATGACAGAAAGGATGGATAAAATAAGGATAAAAATTCTGATTAAAAACAAGGCTGGAGGAGACTTGGGTATGTCTAGAGATAGCAAGGGAGGAGCCAGTAGGAGGAGAGATGAATATGAAAGAACATTTGGATGGGGGCAATAATCTGAAGAAGATGGGAGGACGTGGGATCAAGGGTATACGTTGAGTTGGCATTGGTAAGAAGAAGAGACTCTTCACACAAGAACAGAGTGAAGGAAGAAGACAGTACTAGAAGATATCTGAATATGATAGATGCGGAGGGGAGAAGGAAAAGCTCTTCAAGATTGGCCTCAATTTTGGGAGGGTGAAATATGAGGGAGATTATGTCATGAGAGGCTTGATGAGACTTGGGAAGGTTTAGAAAAGTTGCTATGGATAGTGACACAATTAGGGAAGAACAGAATGCTTGTATTATTGAAGTTACAGTTCAATTAAGATTAGAAAAATATAAATTTGGTGGGGGGTTTTAAAAATAGTAATTTATTTTTTCCAATTATACATAGATAGTTTTCAACTTTTTTTTTTTTCTGAGGTATTTGGGGTTGTGACTTGCCCAGAGTCATACAGCTAGGAAGTGTCAAGTGTCTGAGGCCAGATTGAACTCAGGTCCTCCTGACTTCAGGACTGGTGCTCTATCCACTGCCACTAGCTACCCTTCAACATTCAATTTTAAATAAGATTTTGAATTCCAAATCTTTCTCCCTTCTTTCCTTCCCTCCCATCCTCCAAAACATCAATCTCATATGGATTATACAAGTCCAATCATATTAAACATATTTCCACATTGGTAATGTAGACAACATAAATTTGAAGTGGGGCCAACAGTATGGTTTCATGATTTCTTCCAGTTCTATTCCATAGTAATGGAGGAATGAAGGAGGGGAGTGATGGGAGTTATCCAGGTTTAGGGGTTGACATGACACTAGGACAAAGTGGCACACTATTCAAGAGTAGAGGATAGTGTAGAGTTAAGTTACTTGTGTTGAGCAATTTTTTAAAAACAATTTAACAAAAATTATCTTATTCGACCCTCAAAATCATTCTTTGAGGTTATCATCCTCATTTTACAGTTAAGATGGAGTAATTGGAGTAAACAGAGGTTAAATGACTTGGTCAGAACTTAGATATTCCCATTTTCAGGTCCAATTTTCTAACTCCTGTGTCACCAGCTGCAGGGAAGAAAGCCGTGGAGAAGTGATAGCTAGAAAAGAACTAGAGGGAATGACTCTATATATAGTCATATGACTATGATCTCCAGGTCATAGCCAGGGCAAAGAACAGGATTAGGGGGTCAAAAGACACGGGAAAGATAGGATTATAAATGATTATGATCAGATAAAGGAATTTCAAAGTTCTTAAACAGAGAAACAGGTGGCAAATTAATGGCAAGATCAAGATATAACCATCTGTGTATAGTTTAAATGGAATGGAAGAATAGATCATGGTAACTGAATAGGAAAAGGATTCTGTGAATCAGGTACTGAATCCATTGAGGAAATAAAAGAAACCCTCCTCCCCACCCCCAAATCCTTTCTCTTAAAGGGCTTACCTTCTACAGAGGATACAGCAAAAATACATGTACACTGATACATAAATGCAAAGTAATTTGAGGAAGGAGAGAATCTTAATTTCAGAATCCAAGGAGGTTCATGGAGGAGGCAATGCTGAGCTATTTTAAAAGAAGACAATTCTAAGAGGCAAGAAAATTTATGAAAGAAAACATAAAGCAAGTTTGGAATGGCAGACTTCAGGTAGAATGTAAATAGATTTAAAATGACAGGCTGAGAAGTTTGCATAATCATAAAGGTAATAGGGACTTCTTGAAGATTTTTTGAGTGAGGACCTTGCCATACATATACCTTGTCTATTCTTGTTTTTTCCAGGTACTTCAGTGACTTATTTGTGTAATTGTCACATTTATGGAAGTAAGGATGTGTATTTATGTATATGTACGCACTATCTGTGTGTATATAATGTATTTCCACATATTCATGAATCCTAAATTTTATATACACACACACTCTCTCTCCTTCCTTGACCTCTAATAATGTTTGCTACCCTGAGCTCCTACTGCCCAACCTGTCTTGCCTTTAAGTAAATTAAGAGAAAAGGAATTTTTTTTTTGTATTTATATCCCCCATTTTAGACAATAAACTAAGATATGTAATGAATATAGATATAGCATATAAATATAGGAATAAGGGATGAATAGAGAGAGAATATGTGATTTTACTGGTATAGGAAACTCATTGGTAAGAAAACTACTTGTACAGATAGAAGCCAGACCTCATATTGTAACCTAAAGTGTTACGAGAGAGAGAGGTTAAATAAATTTGTATTAGGTTCCACAGGATACGGCTGAGGTGTTTGTTGATTAGTTGGTTGATTATTGCTCATTATTTTACATCCATGCAGTTTGTCTTCCAGCCTACATTGGAAGCTCTGTCAGGGCTTGTACTTCTGTAGCCCAGTGCCGGGTATGTATGAGGATGATGAGGATGACATATTATCAAATAACAGTGTTTTAGGGATTGCAAAGTGTGTTGCTTATACTGTTAGTCAATTCTTTCAACAAAAACAAAAAATAAATAGGTTCTTTGAGGATTATTATCCTCATTTTGCAGATGAGGAATCCAAGGCACAGAGGAGTTAATCACCTTGCCCGCTGGATACAGACTCAAATCATTCCAAATCAACCCTTTCCCCTAATCCCTGAAGCCACACTTATCTCCTCTTGCTCTAGGGGAGTATGTGTGGGATGCCAATAAGAGCTAACATCCTTATAGTGCTTTAAAGCTTATATTACTGAAGCCATATAATAGCCCTTTTGAGGTCTATGAATCTGGAGTTTTCTCCAAAACTCTGATCCTTCACAGATCACCGTGTCACTTTGCCAATATGCCCTGAAACCTTCCCCCTTCTAAGCCCTGTTCACTTTTCTTCCCTCAATCATAAATCATTTCTCTGAAACATATGATGCCTCAAAGGCAACAAGGATGGCAAAAGACTTTGAGTGTGTCATATATAAAAGCTACTGGGAATGTTTCGTTTATAAAAGACTAGCTGATGTAGAGGCTGTATATGGAAGAGGAATTAAACTTGGTCTCTCTTCTTCCAGAGGTCAGAATCAGGAGCAATGGATTGAAGTAGCAGAGAGGATAATGTAGTCTTGATGACAGGAAGAACTTCCTAAGAAATAGAGCCAATTGTCCCAAAGTGAAATGGTTTGCTTCTTAGCAAGGAGAGGGGGCCTCATTGGAGGCCTTCAAACAGAGATTGCAGCAATTGGATGGCACCTTTGTCCAGTGTGCCATGGCCAGATTTATTTTGGGCAGGAGTTGGATTAGATTTCTATTAAGGTCTCTTCCAACTCTAAAATCCTATGATTCTGGCACCTGATCTCTTTAGTCCTCATTTTTTTCATTTGTAAAATGAAAGGATTGGATTGGATAATATTTAAGGTCCCTTCCAGTGGATTTTGTGACTACGACTGTAATGAGCACATGAGAAGACCATCCAAAATTGCATATAATTAAGTGCCAAATTGTTCTAAATGCTAAAAGAATTTAAAGTATGGACCTGATGGGGGAATCATTTCAGACTAGATGAAGTTAGAAGGGTTTTAGAGGGTGATTAGAGGTAGTTTAGTGTAATGATGAGTCATATCCAGAATACGGGCAGATCTATGCCCAAAAGTTGCCTTTAGCACTAGGATTCTGGACAAGTCACTTAACCTTTCTTCATCTGTTACCTCCTCTGCAAAATGGAGACATAAATAACTGTATTACCTGTTTGACAGGGTGGTAAGGATTCTGTGACATCATGTATGTCACTCTATAAATCAAATTTTTAAATGTCATTTAAGTGGTAGCTGTTCTAGATAGAAGGAAAAGAGGACATGGAGCAGAGAGAATAGTGAGAGCAAAGGCAAGAAGGTGGAGATGAACATGTCACCAATGTTTTTAACCATACAGCTCAGGGCTCACCTGGGCTTAGGGGCTCCTCATTAGTGTCTTTCTACGACAGTCATGTTTCCTCCTCCTCTTCCTTCTCCTTGCCTACTCTTTAAACAAGAGCCACATATAGCAAATATCTGTCACATACAGTCTTGGACTGAATTTTTTATCCAATTCCATGAAATTATTTTCTCCATAACTGTCATCTTATTGGTATAGTTTTTTTCTACTGTGGAATCTCCCACTACTAATACAAGTTAGCTACTAATCTATAGTCTATAGCCTCAGAATTACATAGAGTAGTTTGAGACTTAAGTACTTCCTCACAATAGGTAGTATGTGTAAGAGGTAGTTCCTGAAACCAAATTTCTTTGACTTCAAGGCTGGCCCTCTGTCCACTAAACCATGCTGCCTATTTCTTAATGAGAATCAATAAAATAAATTGAAAGCAGAATACAAGGGGACAAAAATGGTGCTTATTGCTTTAAGCCAAAGGGTAGGTCCCTGGGCCTCACTCAGTATAGACCCCCATCAGCTTCAGAGTACATATATAGTAGGAACACAATACTCCATACATAGTAGGTATTTAATACATGTTTGGGGAAAGCATAAACCAACAAGTGTTCATGAGACCTCCATGCTTTTGTCTGTGCAACCCTGCCCCAGCTGGAAGCCAGTGGCAGATTACATCGACCAGCAATTTGAACAGTATTTCCGGGATGAAAGTGGTCTCAACCGTAAGAACATTCAGGATAACAGGGTGCACTGCTGTCTCTACTTCATCTCTCCCTTTGGCCATGGGTATGTTTCCTCTGTCTGGGGCACTGAATAAAGCCTCTGTTCCTTTGGAGTCGTCTAGGTTTGGGATGTTGTAGTGGAGAGAGCTATAGCACAATTGGCCCAGGAGCCCTCTCTCTCCCTCCCACACCCCAGGCTCCGACCCTTAGATGTGGAGTTCATGAGGGCCCTGCATCATCGAGTCAACATTGTGCCCATCTTGGCCAAGGCTGACACACTGACACCCTGTGAAGTAGAGCACAAGAAACGAAAGGTGAGGTAGATGGTGGGGCACTAATGGTATGGGATGCATAAGGAGGGAGGAACAGATTCTGAGAACCATGCCCTTCTGTCTCCTTATTCCTCCACTCTGTTTTTTTGTTCAGATTCGAGAAGAAATCGAGCACTTTGGAATCCAGATCTACCAATTCCCAGCCTGTGACTCTGATGAAGATGAGGAATTCAAGTTACAGGACCAGGCCCTGAAGGTGGAGATCCTTGAGATGAGTGTAGTTAACGTAGGCCCTGCCCCTCCCTACTCAGAAGCACATCCCACTCTTCTTGGGCTGAAGTGTAGGTCTGTGGCAAGGTGAACAGTTAGGGTGGGGAAGGGCTAGTGATATGCTGGTAAATGCTAAACAATTATTAGCTTTCTAGAAGGGAAAATGGACACAAACACACTTTTGAATTTAATCCACATTTTAACACTTTCTCCATTATTTTCTTAAGGCTAGAAAATCAACAAAATAATAAATTAAGTCCTTATTTGTAGCATTTGCAATTTTTGAGGTGTAAATGGGCAGCTAGGTAGTGCTGGGAATGGAGTGCCAGGCCTCACTCAGTTCATCTTCCTCAATTCAAACCTAACTTAAGACACTTATTAATTCTGTGAATCTGGGCATATCAGTGTTTGCCTCAGTTTCCTCATATGTAAAATGAGCTGGAGAAGGAAATGTCAAACTACTAAAGTATCTTTGCTAAGAAAACCCTAAATGGGCTCATGAAGAGTTGGTACAACTGAAAGCAACTGAACTGAAAATGCTCACACTGAAAATTTAACAATTGACTCTTACCAGCCAGTAAAGAACAGTAAACAACACACCCCTGGGAAGGACTAAGATCATCTTAGAGGCTGGGTGCACCAGGTCCTGCTACTTAAAAGCACTCTGGTCAGAAGGGCAGGTGAGGCCTCAGAGGTGATGGGGTTTGGTAGGCACTGATAGGAACCCTACCTTCTTCCAGGACAGTATCCCTTTTGCTGTCATCGGCAGCAACACCGTGGTGGAAGCCAAAGGGCGGCGTGTTCGGGGACGGCTCTATCCTTGGGGTATTGTAGAAGGTAAAAACTCTTTGAGTTTTGTGGGGTCAGGGAAGGGAGGGTACTTCCTTGCCCTCAGGTGCTTCCCCCCAACCCCAGCCTCAAGCTAGGCTGATTCCCAGCCTTGCTATGCAGTGGAAAATCCAGGACACTGTGACTTTGTGAAGCTGAGGACCATGCTGGTACGCACCCACATGCAGGATCTTAAGGATGTGACAAGGGAAATACATTATGAGAACTATCGGGCACAATGCATCCAGAGCATGACTCGAATGGTGGTGAAGGAAAGAAATCGCAAGTATGGCCAGGAAGGGGGCCTGGGGGGAGGGCAGACGGGACGGGAAGAGCCAACCCCAGGAGCCCAAGCAGAGCTGTTGGCAGGTGTGGATGGGAGCAGGCCCTCCACACCTGCTCCTTCAGGCCTTAGGGCCGAATCCAGGCAGGGGCCTGGCATCTCCTTGCCCTCACTGGCACCCATTTCCCCTGACCTCTCAGCAAGCTGACTCGGGAGAGTGTTACTGACTTCGCCATCCCAGCATTCCTGTCTGGGGTTGATGTAGAGGCTGAGAAGCTGCTCCGGGAGAAAGATGAGGAGGTGAGAGCAGGATGGGATAATGGGATTAGGTTGTATGGTCCAAGGCAGTTCAAATCCTCTACCTGCTGGGAACTTCAGCACTATTTTTCCCAAACCAGAATTGAATTTCAATAGTGGAAAGGTTTAGGATTTGTAGCATCTGCCAAAATTTTTTCCCCCTAGGAATTTTACTTCATGTGTGAGAACCATAATTAAGCCTCTGCAACCACTTTTCCAAATAGCCTTCTGCCAGGGTTCTTTTTGCAGGGTAGGGAGGGGATTACCATGAAAATGAATTTGTCCAAATGCCCTTGTGAGTTGAGTTCTGTGAAAGGGTTGCACTAGATAAATATTTTTGGTTTTAGAATCCCTTGAAATGGGCACCCCTCCCAGATATTTTTTTGGCTTATACATATTAATATTCACTATATTGAAGAATGAAAACATCTTAATGTTATAAAAATAATTATGAAACCTCAAACTCTTGAAAAGATCTTGGGGACTGACCTCTGAGAACTGTTGAACAAGACTGCTTCTAAATTTGCCATAAATGATTTGTCTGAGGAAGCAGAAATTTGAAGAGCTCCCGATTTCTTAGTGTAGGGACTCAGATCAATATGCTTGTCTGTTTCAGTTGCGAAGGATGCAGGAGATGCTGTATAAAATTCAGAGACAGAAGAAGAACTAGTTAGTTCCCTTGCCTTGGATGTATGTCTCCTCCTCTTTCTCCCGGTCCTTCCCAGCTCTTGATCTGCTCTGGCCCCTCAAGCTACTGCCACTTCGCCTTATGTCCCTGCTGCCTCCCTAGAGACTCAAAAGAAATAAAGTCTAATGAATCGGAATCTGACCTTGGCTCCCACCCCTGGACTCTCCACTTCCTAGCTGAGATCCCCAGCTTTTTCAGGCTGAGGCCTGAAGACTGTTTGGGAATTTGGACTACCTTCTCTCTCTCTCTCTCTCTTTTTTCCAATGGGTAGAAGGGTGGGAATAGGACTAGGACCAGAGGTAGGAAGTCAAAGGATTGCCACTTGAGGAAAAGTGGAATGTACAAGTGATTTTTAAATAATTATATTTTAATTTTTATGATTCCATCATGTCCCTTACACATTCTGGCCAGAGCTGAATAACTTTCGTTAAGGACATCCCCATTCCACAGCGAGGCAAGGATTCCTCGTTAGCACAAATTACTCTTTATAACATGTAGGCTCCCCTGCAGGGGGCCGGACTCACAATGGATCACCTCCCTCTCCCCCCATCTCCCAAAAGAAAACCCTGAGCAGGAGGCGGCCCAGGTTGGGCTGGGACAAAGCCTGCGGGTCAGGACGTGGGCCTGGGGCAGGGGTCCAGAAGATGCCGTTGCTTACACCGGGCATCTCTGCCCAGGCCCAGTTATCAGGGTGTGCCGGCTCGGCTCTCCAGCAGCTGGCGTGGCAGTGTCCCGATTCAATGATCCAAGAGCCAGTGGAGAGATGGAAGGGGGGGAGGGGATACAGAAGCTGCTTAGGGTCAGGTTCCAATAGAAGCGGGTTCTTTTTTTCTTCTTAAAACGAGTCTATCACCTGATCCTCAAAACACTCCTTTGAGGCAGAGGCCATTAGCCCCATTTTACGGCTGAAGAAGATCTGGCAGCCAGAGGAGTTACCCAGACTCACACGGGGCCAGATTTGAGCTGCGGGCCCAACGCTCGGGGCCATTGCTCCCCTCACTCGGGGAATGGGTGGGGGGGTGAGAGAGCGGGGAGAAGAGGGACGATGCGCCAGGGACGGAAGGACTGTGGGGGGGAGGGAGGAAAGGCAGGTTACGGAGGGGGAGTAGATAGATGAGCGAGGCTCGGAGGCGGCACAGGGAGTGTCATTGGGGGGGGAGGGGCGGGGCAGACGCCGGGAACGGCAGGACTTCGAGATGATGGGCACGCCAGGCAGGGCGGGGGAGCAGGCTTAAGTCCCAGGGAGGGGAAGAGGTCACGCTCCTCTTCCTCCCTGGGATTTAGGCTTCCGTTGTCCAGGCTGAACTCCCGGGCTCCTTCTCTTCTTTGCCACGCTCGATTAGTCTCGGTTGTCATGGCGACGGGAAGAGCCGGGGGCGGAAAAGGTGAGACACAAAAGCGTAGAAAAGGCGCGCGAGGAACTACCGGGCAATCCGGGAGCTTCTGGAGATGGCTGTTAAAACCCCGCCTCTCATGGCGCAGACGGTAGGCGACGCATCAAACCTCATTTCCGGTTCTCAGAACGGCAGTCCTTCCATTGTTGCTTTCTCATTGGCTGCCGCAGGGACGCGCTGTGATTTCCCATTGGTTCTTTCTCTTCCTTGGCCGCCGTATCTCCTCTCTCTGGACACCGTCTTTTCTGTCAGCACCCGATAGGCTGGAGGTCGGGAAGGCGTCTGCCCATCAGAGCCAATGAGCAGCGTCCAGAGGGAGGGCGACGGCTGCGCGGTGTGGGCGGGGAGGGACTTAGCGTGGCTATTGGCCAGGGCGGGCACAAGCGAGGATATGATTGGCTGGGGAGTAGGGGCCCCGTGGCAGGGTCCCGTTTGCGCGGCCTCAGCAGCTGCGGGAGACGGAAGTGGTGGGAACGCGGCCTCGGAGGGTCGGGCAGACGCGGCCCCGGCCCGGGTGAGTCACCGCGTCCCGCGCATAGCTTGTTCGGCCCGGGAACCGCTACGTCCCCGCCCCGCCCCCACGGTCTTCCTTAGGGCCCCGCCCCCTGTCACTCCAGGCCCCGCCCCCTGAGGCTGTAGGCCCCGCCCCCGGACCTGGGCACCTGGGCGCCCGGGCTTCCGTCCCACCCGGTGCCCGTCCCGCCGGGGAAGCCTTGAACTGGCCGGGTTCCCAGGGCGAGGAGGGCGGGGGAGTCCCCGGCTGCATGGCCTGGCCCCGATCCCTCGCCTCTCGGGCTAGCCGCGATCTCTCTCTCCTCCAGGGGCCGCAGGCTAGCCCCTCCCCGAGGCGGCTTTGGCTCCTCGGAGGCCCTAGTGCCCAGGGAGGTCGGAGTGGGTGAGAGGATCAGGCCGTGAGAGGCGGGAGCGCCTCCGCCCTCGAGGCCCTTCTCCTAGAAGCCTCCTGGGGCTGGGGGGAGGGTTTCCCTGGGCAGGGGTGCCCCTGGGATTGGGTGGCGGGGGGGGATGAACGCTGCCGCCTTTATCCCCGCTGCCGCCTTTATCCCCGCCAGTCTCTCGGAGCGGGCTTGGGCCACATGCAGGCGAAGGCGGCTTGCCTGCTCTTGGGACTTGTCTTTCGTGGCTGGCCCTAGCCCGCTGCCCAGGTTGAGTGGGTGACTCCTCCCGGCACCAGGCCGGTTATTCCCGGTCAGTCCCTTCCCAGGGTGGCTGCCCTCTGGTCCCAGGCCCTGATCTCCTGGACTTTGCCCACAGGGAACAGGTCAGGTGTGTGCGACTTCCAGTCCCACAGCCGCCAGGCCGCCAGACCTTTGGGGGTCGTAGGAAGCAGGGCGGGCCAGGGCTGGGAATTCTCCCTTCCCTCGGGCAGGCAGCCCTGAGCCCGGGGGACGGCTGCCTTGTTCTAGGAGTAGGGGTGGAATCCCATGCTTTTCCCCTGGAGGCCCTGAGGTGGGAAGGACATCCCCTACTGGCCGGGTGACCATGGGGGAAATGCAGCCCTACCCTGGGCTTGGGAAGTGTGTTCCGAACCCTGCGGAATAGGTGCCAAGGAGAGAGGAACTTGGCCTTTCAGCGTTTGTCTTCTAGAGCTCCATTACCTTAGCTCGGGTTTTAATGACTCATGGGGAAGCTGGAGTCCTGGGTGGAGGAGACGGTTTTGGGGAAGGGCTGGGGCTGTGATCCACTGACTGCATGATGAGAAAAGTCGTTCTGTTCACTGATCCTGACCTTCCTTACTCTTTATTCTCCTTACAGTGAGAAGCAGGCAGCCAGGACTCTCACCACGGTAGGATGGTGAGTATTTACAATCCTATGGTTCTTTCTAACCTGGCTCCTTCAAATCCCTCTCGTTTATCACCGGTCTTTTCCCTGGCCAGTTTTGTGCTCTATGCTCCTTCTTTCTCTGCCCACAAGTCAAAGTCAGCTGGAGCTCTGAGCTTCATATAGCCTCCTTATTTCTCTCCTGCCATCCTCTTCTCCCCACTTCTTTCTAATTGTTTCCCTTCAGTTCTTTGCCTGACTTTTAGCCTCAGAGATAAGCCTGAGACTCCATCCCTAGAAGAACCTAGGGGAAGGACCATATTGGGATCGGGCAGATTATTTCCAGAAGCCCACATTTTACCTAGCCCTCCAATGCTGCTTGATCGCCACCAGCTTTTCTCTTGGCTGTTCAATTTCTTTTATTGCCCTGGATCCCTGTTGGAATTTCCTGAGTCTGGGCCCCTCCCTGCACGCTTTAGTCTGAGTGCTGCTTTGTTATTAGTTTGGTGTTCTTTGTGACTCTTAATTTGTGAGATGTTGGTAGCATCTGATGCTATGTGGGAGGGAATTGGAGAGGTTCCACAATTTCATTTAACTTCAAAACATGTGATCCTTCAGTTGTCACCTGGGATAGAACTGAAGGGTTGTCCAATAATTCTTAATTCAGAGCTCTACTAGAATCCTCCTGGAATGGTTTATCTTAGTCTTTTTCTATTGATGGTATTACATGTTTTCCATTCCTTGTTTCCTATCTTTCCTCTCTTTATTTCTGGCCCTATCTGTTTCCCCAAGTTTCCAGCCAGTATTTTTACATGGATACCTGGCCCCTGAGAGGTGAGACAACAGAATAAAAGGATGGAGGAGGGGGAAGTAGGGGATTTAGGTACTTTCTAGATCAAACTGTTCCTTTATTTCTGGTTTTCTCTTCCCTTTTCAGGGTAAAATTTCCCTTGTATTGGGGAATAGAGTTGGTGAGAATACTTTCAGTTCTTCCTTTAGCACCAGGTGCTCAGGTGTTGCTTTAAAGCAGTGGTTCTCAAACTTTTGTTTTCACTATCTTTATCCTATTAAAAATTATTGAGGATCTCTCCAAAGAGTTTTTGTTTATCTGGATTATATTTATAGACATTTATCATATTGGAAATAAAAACTATTTTTGAATTTGTAGACCCTCTAAAAGGGTTTCAGAGATCCCCAGGATTCTCTAGACCATACTTTGAGAACCACTGCTTTAGAGGCTTTGATAGAAATTTCTGACTAAAGCTTCTTTCCATGGAGAGAGACTTTGTATAGGGTGCTTATCAATTGGCTACTTCTTGGATTCTTTCTTCTTAGTAGCCTTAAAGGCTGAAAGCAGAAAAGAACTTGAGGCTCCAACTGTTCCTCACTCTAGTACAGAGGGATTTTGTAAATCTTTTCATTATCACTCCCTACTTCCTCTCTTGTCAGATTTGAAGGGGATCAGTTCATTTGTTTAGAAGTAGCCTCTTCTAGGAAAAGAGCTAGAGTTGGATTCAGAACAGAGCTGGTTTTGAATTCTGCTTCTGACATTTATTAGCTGGGTGAGACCTTTCTGAGGTTCAGTTTCCCCTTCTGCAAAATAAAGATAATGCCTTCATTACAGGGTTGAAGAGAGGAATGAAGTGAGATAACATGTAAATCACTTTGGAAACTTTTAAGTTATCATTCTTTGTTATTTATGGAAAGCTCCTTTTTATTTTTATTTTCCTTTTGGAAATTCTCTTTCATCCCCAAAATAACTTTTCTCCAGGAGTCAAAGGACAGAGAACAAATATGAGGTGAGGTAAGGTGAAGTTATCACCAGGGCAGAAGTTTTGGCATCAGAAACACACAAGGACCAAATTTTCAGAGGTTTGGGGTGACTGACTTGAACCAAACTGGTCTACCTTTTCCAAGGACTCCTGGGAGTGGGAATGACTGGTATTTCTTTTGTTGGAGGGGAAGAGTGTGTAGGTGATTCCAGAGGAGAAAGGCTGTCATTAGAGGGCAAAGAAATAGACCGATTGAGGATGGGGAGATCATTGAAAGAAAAGAAGTAAAGCACAGGGAAAGTACTGGAGGGTTAGGAATAAAGGGAGGAGGGGCCTTTCTGGGCAGAGAGCATTTTGGAGAAAGAAATGGAAGAGATGGGCCGTTAGGGACTGGATGCAGTTCTTGAGGAGGAAAGAATAGAGGCTGGGAGGATTTGGGGGGTTAAAAGGGGAATGAGTTAGCAGGAAACGGGGAGAGCCGAACAGATACCAGTGGGAATTTCTCCGAACTGAAGGGGCCTTTGGCTTTTCCCCTTGTCTCTGACAGTTGCTATGGTGCCCTCTTGGCCCTGGAGCGCCTGGTCCGGGAGCTGTCCCTAGTGACGGCCCGACGGCCTGCCTCGGGCGTGCGGCGGCGGCGGGGTGGAGCCCGAGTCTGCTGGGGCAGAGGGGAGGCCCTGGGCAGCGCGCTGCAGAGCGGCCCGTGGCTCCGCCTTTTTCCTTCCTCCCGTCCTTACTTAGCCGGGAGGGCGGAGCCGGGGCCCACTCCATTGTGGAGAGGAGGGGAGCGAGGGGAGGGGAGCGAGGGGAGGCCCCTAGCTTGGCGCTCCCTTGCTGCGCTGCCCTTGCCGCTGCTGCTGTGTCTGGCGGGCCCTGTAGCCGGGATGCTGTGGGTGCCCCAGGCTGGTGGAAGGGCAGCGGCGAAGGCTTCGGGGAGATGCACACTGGCCCCAGCTGCCTGCGACCATGAGCCTGACTGCCCGCGTCTCCTGCTCAATGCTCAGCTGCTTTGTAAGTGCTGGCTAGGCCTGGGGTACGGGATTTCTCTTCTTGGATGGATCCTCTTCCTCTCTCAGTGGTTCTCGAGAGGACCCTGCTCCGGCCCCTCAGTTTAACCCAATGACCTTTGGGAGGGCGGGAGGGGGGGGGGGGGAGGAAAGGCTGGGATTAACTCTTTCTTTCCTTGATCCCACCTCACTCTATCCATGTCAGAGACTGCCGCAGGCTAAGGATGGAGATTTATTGGCGGCTCTTGCAGCCACTGCCCTTGACTGCGGAGCTCCAGGCCCCGCCCTGCAGGGGGTACCATTTCTTACGCTTCTCATTCCTTACTTTTCCCTTAGTTCTAGACAGTCTATCCGTGTTTGTTTTAGTGCTGCTTGACCACCTGCCTATTTTGTGTATCCTAGTACCTATGACTAGAGTGAATCTCCTACTTTTCATTCTCTTCTCCTCCATCTCTCAAGAACTATCTCTCCTAACATGGCAGTCTCTTCTCCTTGATTGTCCCCCAGTCAGCTAGCTGCCTTACTCTTCCCCTTCTTTCCTTTTCTTTCCTTGGCCCAAGGCTTCTATCTCCTTCTTTCTGGCTCTGTGTCATTTAATAGTTCTCTCTCCCCTCTCATGATTATTCTGCTTCCTCATTTTCCTAATCTTACAAAACATTCCCTTCCCTAATAAGTGTTTCTAAAGTCTTCTTCCCTTTGCTGCCCTTGTATCTCCTAGCCCCTTCTAAGTGGAGATATCCTCTTCTCTTATCCTATTGGGTACTTGGGGAAGAACATCTTCTGCTCATATTGGAATATTCTTTAAGAATTCCCTTTAAGAACGGGATTCCGGGCAGATTGCTTGTCAAGGAATGGGGATATGTCTGCAGTCTAATTCCCAACAAAGAAAACAGACCAACTAGCTTCCCACCTTCCCCTTAACCCCCCATCTTTCCAAACATACCTTGGATGCAATATAATTAGAAAGCATCTGCCAAGGCCTCTGGAATCATAGGACTAGATTCCCTGCTTTCCTCCTTCTTTGTTTTCTTCATTTATCATTCTTGGGCACTTGTTCTTGATGTTTCTTTCCTTATAATCGGTTGTCAACTCTGAGTTCTCTTTGGGATATTCTTTCATCCCTTATATTGCATTTCATGATAGCCTTCCCTTCCCACTATTTGGAAATTTCTATTGAGCATCTCTTGCTTAGGCCTAGACTCTCAATTCCTTATCAGCCTTTCATTCTAACTCTTTCCTTAGACTTACTCATTAACCTTGAGCTGCTGTAGTCTCTTCTGCCAAATCTTGGCTTCCTGTGTAGAGGTCCTCACCTGAATGGGCTTTGTTTATGGGATAATCTTATGGATTGGAAGGAGTCCTGGGGAGTGGAACCTGGTAATTCAGGGTGGTGGCTTCCTTCACAGGGTGAGGAGGGGCCCCCCAGCCTGGAGTATATCCAAGCCAAGGATCTGTTTCCCCCCAAGGAACTAGTGAAAGAAGAAGAGAACCTGCAGGTGAGAGTTTAGAAGTTGAGATGCCTGAAAAAGGACCTTAGTTGTTGTGCCAGGTGTGGGAACATGGGCTAGCCGTGCTGTTATGGGGCATCTGTTTTCATCTGCAGAGGGATTAAGGGGTTGAGACCATCTGGTTTCTAAGATTTTACTTCCAGGGCAGGACCTTTGATTTATGACCCACTTGGTTTCCTCCTTACTTGGGAGGAGGCAGCATGGAAGAATATAGTGAGCCTGGGTTTGGAGTCAAAATCTGGTTTGCATTCTTTGCTGGACTGCTTCCTGCAGTGTGACCTTGCAGAAGTCACTTCCCCTCTCTGGACCTCAGCTCCTCATCTGTAGAATGAAAGAATTGGTCCAGATAACCCCTGAGGTCTCTTTGGATTAAATCTGTACCAGAGAGATTCCTTTGATCTGTTCTTTGTTGTCTGCCTTCCAACCCAGGCCAGCAGGGAAGGGACTCTTTTAGTTTATTGTGGAACTTTTGGCCCCAGGGATGGGAGGGACTATTCTCTACGGTGCCACAGTTGCCTGGTATAAGTTACCATGGAGAGGGCTTACTTCCCTTGTGTTGGCCCAGCTCCTGCACTGGGAGCTCCAGAGAGCAGAGGTGTGTTTGTGGGAGTGGGGTTGGTAAATTGGGACAGGCTTAGCTCTAACTCCTGGGTCTGACTTTTGGCAGGTACCCTTCACAGTGCTGCAAGGGGAGGGGGTAGAGTTCCTAGGCCGGGCAACTGATGCCCTTATTGCCATCTCCAACTACCGGTTACACATCAAGTTCAAAGACTCGGTCATTAACGTGAGTTCCTATTCTCATTCTTCAATTCCAAGTAACAAGAACAGGGTGGGTTTGTATGTATGAGGTGGGGCTGGCAGGGGGTCCTTCCTAGATCCCTAATCTTACGGATTATCCCTTGTTTTCTCCAGACCTATGGTTCCTTTAGTGGCAGGTACTATTATTTTCACCAAGAAAATTTATATGAGATCTTTGTCCATTTCTCTTTAAGCTTCTGTCTCGTTCCCTCAGTTACATGCCCTACCACCCTATTTTTTAGCCTGTTTATATGGGCATTCTGTTCTAGTATTGAGAGAGATGAAAACTCAGTTTTGAAAGATTGGGTCCTGAACTCAGTCTTCCTGCTTCTCTTCTCTACTAGGTGCCCTTGCGAATGATTGACAGTGTGGAGAGCCGGGACATGTTTCAGTTGCACATTGCCTGCAAGGATTCCAAGGTGGTGAGGTGAGGGTAGTGTAGCTCTTGGGTATCCCTGCTCTATCTCTTCTGTCTTTGCTAGACTTTTCTACTGCCAAAAGGTTTCTCACTGAATCAGCCTAATTCAATTCATCAGACTTTTATCAATTATTTACTAGTGATAGGTTTTTAAGAACAAAAATAAAGCAGTATCTTTTCTCAAGGAACTGTTATAAATTTTTTTATTTGTATGGGACTTTTTCATAATAAATTGTGAATTGTTTGATATCTCCATTAATCAACCATTAGGCATTTGTTGAGCAGTTGCCAAGTGGCAGGGAGAATTAAGAGGAAGAATAAGATATGGTTACTGTTTTCAAGATGTTAATATTTTAAATGGGGATACAGAACTAGCATTTTTCCATTTTCTTATTTCCTATGTTAAACTGTGTAGTATTGATTGGTGTTTGAGGGGTTCAGAGAAAAGGGACCTCAGTAGAGTATCTCTCTTGATGATAACAGAGTTAGATGAAGTAATTGAAAGTTTCCTTGAGGAGATTATATTTAATTGAGCCTGGAAGGGGAGATAGGTAGCCTAATAGAGGCAGAGAAAGTGATAATATAGGAGCAAGGATGAACATGGCATGTTTGGGAGGGTGATGAGATTTACTTGAGAGGATTTACATGAAGAAGGATAGGCAAATAAAATTGTATGTCATCAGGACCCGATTTCAAAGAAGGTTTTGAAAGACAATCAGAGCAGTTAAATTGAGGGGGGGAAGGAAAGCAAGGGAATGGGAAGAAAGATAATAGAGGAGTTTACATTTCTTGAGGCCAATCAACCAGGGGCTATTGTATGGAGAAAGGATTCCTGCCAGAGGACTAGGACTAAGGCTAAATTAGTGGCTCTAGAGGCATGTATCAAGAGTTCCAACCTACCATTTCTTGTTGTTTTCTGGCCTCTAAATCACCTTCTCCCCTGTGGATTACACTCCTTACCTTATCCAAACCTGTGGCTTTTTGTATGGCAGGTGCCACTTTTCTACATTCAAGCAGTGCCAAGAGTGGTTGTCAAGGCTGAGCCGAGCCACAGCAAGACCTGCCAAACCTGAGGACCTTTTTGCCTTTGCCTACCATGCTTGGTGCCTAGGGTTGACTGAGGAGGAGCAGCACACCCACCTTTGCCAGCCAGGTGAATTGGTATTTGGTCAGGATCCTTTTGTGTCTTCTATCTAGTATGATGGTCTGACTTCTTTTTCTATCTCTATCATCTGTAAGGGTCACAATTCTTTGTGAATACTGACAGTTGGTGTATGTATTTATAGGAGAGCACATACGATGTCGGCAGGAGGCAGAGCTGGTGAGGATGGGGTTTGACCTGCACAACGTCTGGAGAGTCTCGCACATCAACAGCAATTACAAGTGAGGGCAAGAGGGAAGAAAAGCATTGTAGGAAACTGGACTGTGCCTTATTGGAAATTCTCTTTAATTGTTGTAGATGGTGTGATAAGGGGAACAATATGGTGGTGAGGAAGGGAAGTCTGTGGTCACTTAATGGGGTCTTGCTCCCAGAAGAGAACAGGGTGGCAAAGGGGATAAAACACCCAATGTAGAATCAAAGAGTCTAAGTTTGAATTCCTGCTTTGTCATTCACTACCTGTGTGACCTTGGACAAATGAACTAAGACTCAATGAACTCTCTGATCATGGGAGTCTAGCTTCAGAACTGGAAGGTACCTCAGAGGCTATTGTCTTCACACAGGATCATATAGCTAGTAAATGTTTGAGGTGGGATATTGAACCTTGGTTGTCCTGACTCCCAAGTGCAGTGTTCTATGTGTATTTACTATTGTAATGCCGGAGAAACTGAGGCAGGAGAGAGATTAGAGAGTTTTCAATAGTTTATTAATTGGAGAGTATAATTGACTGGACAGGACTCTCGTCTCAAATCATCCAGTCAGATAGAGATAAAGATATACTGGGACCAAGGAAACCATGCTGGTCCCAGGGCTGTCATCTCAAAGAATTTAGCAATGAATAGGAGCTGCCCCATTCTTTAAATAACCTTAGAAACAAAGACCCAAAAAGGCGGGAAGGTTTCTGTCAGGTTGGGGGGGAAACCATAACTCCTAAAAGCCCAGAGACAGGATGTCTGAATACCCAGAGATAAAGATGTCAGTGAGGTTTCTTGGAATATTTTAGAGGAATATTGTAAATTCTTGAGGACAGAGAAGGATCAGGCAGTCTGCTCTCTTGGTTATCTTGCTAGCAGTTTATAACCTTAGAGTAAACGGTTCCCAATCTTAATGGACCAGAGTGGGTTTTTACGACTAAGGGGATTTGACAGAACAGTTAAGGAAACGGAGACAAAGGAAACTAGTTCAGGGAAACCAAGTCAGAACAGTTAAAGAGAACTATGGCATAACACTATGCTGTGTGTCCTTTTAGGTTTAGACCTCCAATCTTGTGTTCTGTATTTCCTAATCCCAGCTCAAGAGTACTTTTTTGACTTCTCCTCAGATTGTGTCCCAGTTATCCTCAGAAGCTATTGGTTCCTGTATGGATCACAGACAAGGAGCTAGAAAATGTGGCTTCTTTCCGTTCATGGAAGCGAATCCCTGTTGTGGTATACAGGTAAGGAAATGGGACTTGTGTGTGTGTGATAGGAAGGGTTGGTGTCTGAGCAGTTCGTTTCTTATTCAGGAGGAGAATTTTGTTTATAGACAGCTCAGGCCTGCATTAGCCATCGTTTTA
The DNA here is from genome assembly GCF_902635505.1 of Sarcophilus harrisii. Taxonomy (NCBI): domain Eukaryota; kingdom Metazoa; phylum Chordata; class Mammalia; order Dasyuromorphia; family Dasyuridae; genus Sarcophilus; species Sarcophilus harrisii. The sequence goes on along the minus strand of NC_045429.1, from coordinate 349,493,665 downwards.
GTTTAGTTTGCTTGATGAACAAGGAATCATGATCCTTGGGCTCTGCTCTGTTTTTATTCTATCTTTTAGGAGGGGATTCTGTTCCTCTAAAAATTTATCTTTATAGAAAATTCAGTCAGCTTTTTAAAAAATTCAAACATTTGCTCTATGTGAAGTAATAGAGTAAATAGTAACTGGCAAGCTTCGGAAATCTTGATATGATCCTCTTCCTTCCTTAATAGGTTACATGCTATACAAATCTTATGGAATCAGGGTCATCTTTTAAATATAGAACTTTTTTGCTTTTGTCATCTCTGCCTCTGGGTTGGCTTCACTGGTGCCCCTGAACTCTCTAGGACATGTCTCTGACTTTGTTGTGTTTGAAAGCAGTTTGACGGTATTCTTCTTTCTAGGCACTTGCGCAATGGGGCTGCGATCGCCCGTTGCAGCCAGCCGGAGATCAGCTGGTGGGGTTGGCGCAATGCTGATGATGAGTACTTGGTTACATCTATTGCCAAAGCCTGTGCCCTGGATCCTGGAGTGAGGGCAGCTGGGGGTGTCCCTTTCAATGGGAACAGTGAGGGAAGTGAAACATGTGATGCTGATTTCGGTAAGATGTGGCACTGAGTACTGAGGAGCATGCTTTACCTTAAACCTAATTCCCAGGGAATTAAACTGAGGTGTGGGAGTGGGAGGAGGGAGTTATCACTCAGTATAATGTGGCTTTTTCTCTTTTAGCTGAGTGAGAGGGAGAGTACCATAGGAACAAGAAAAAACTGGGACAGTTGTTTCTGACCTTCCTACTTTGGGTATCCTTTCCCTGTGTGTTTAGATTCCTCTCTTACAGCATGCTCTGGAGTGGAGAGTACTGGAGCACCCCAGAAGCTGCTCATCTTAGATGCTCGATCATATACAGCAGCAGTGGCCAACCGGGCCAAGGGTGGAGGCTGTGAATGTGAAGGTACCAGCCACCTTTTCCCTTGTACTTGCAGACAACTCACTTTTCTTCACCTACTTTGACTCTATGTCCAGAGAGCTCAGGGAAGTTCAGTTTCTAAGAATTCTGAGGCCCCACTTTTACCAGGCAGGTTATAGAAGCGGAAACAAGAGGCCTCTCCCGTTCCTGTTTTCCTGTTTTAGAATCACAAAATCTCAAGAGTTAAAAGGGACCCTAGCACAATATATATATATCTGAAGTGGTATTATTTTCACTATATCCTCAACAAGTGATCATCTAGACTGTGCTTGGAGACCTCCTTTGATGAGCAACTGACTCCTCCTCTTCTCCATACCCATAATCCTACCTCCACCTCAAACAGTTCATTGTACTCTTGGAAAGATCTATTGTTCTGTATTTTTTTATTTTAGTGACCTGAAATCTGTCTCTTGTCAATTTCCATTCCTAGTTTTTAATTCTTCCATCTGGGTAGAGTTCTTGCTCTCTTATGGGCTTACTAGCAGAGCATCAAATTGGGTCGGCCTTGCCAAGCTTCAGACATGTAACAAACTATTCTTCTTTGTCTGAGAATTCTTATGTCTGAGCATAATGAATTCTTGAAGAAACTCATTCCTAAATGGCTGGCCATGCCAACTCAAGAAAACTTTATATTAGAGGAGAGGGGAGAGTCCCTAGACTGATGAAGTCGTTGATCTTTGAAGTTTTGATGTAAATAGAAGTTACACAAAACAAGTATAATCTCTCTTCCATTTGGCAACCTTTTAAGTGTATGACGAGACCCATCATGTCTCCTTCCTAAGTCTTCTTTTCTCTAGATTCAAAGCACAATCTCTTTGAATCTCTAGATTCAAAGAATCAAAGCTGATTCTTATACAGCATTGTTTCCACTGCCTTCATCACACTGGGCACCCTCCTCTAGACTAGCTCTTATTGCCTCTTCTCTCCTCTGCAGAGTACTATCCCAACTGTGAAGTGGTATTCATGGGAATGGCTAATATTCATTCCATTCGGAACAGTTTCCAGTACCTTCGAGCCGTCTGCAGTCAGATGCCAGATCCTAGCAAGTAGGTTGTTCTTGCTGTTCTGATGCCCCAGGCCATATTTCATTCTTTACGTCTTTTTTGGGGGGAAGAAGTGACCTGAAAATTTAAGTTTAGATTAGTTCATGAAGCCTTGTCCTCTTCATAATCGTAACCTCTATTTGCTATGAGCCAATCCTGGCCATCCCAGTTTTGTTTCTAGCCAGCTAGTTTGTCATGAAATGTGAAGGGTGAGGGATAACTTTTTAGATTTTGTAATCTTTTAAATTATGCCTTCTTAAACTTTTTCCACTCACAACCCCTTTTCACATGAGAAATTTTTACATGATCCTGGCTACATAGGTATATAAAAATAGGTATACAAATAAAACATTTACAACTAATAACAAGTCATAATTTCATGACCTACACATTCAGTTAGGAGACCCTCCATATGGGATCACAACCTACAATTTAAGAAACTGAGCCCTAAATAACAGAAAAGTTGGCAAGAGTGAACAGTCGAAGTGTGTAGTCTTCATAGGGATTTCCCATTACTTATTTGCCTTCAATGATGCATCTTTTCATTTCTGCACTTCCTGGGGAATTGTTGGATGTGATTATGTGTACTGAAAGGGTGTCTTCCTGACACTTGGGACCTTCAGTAACAGATTTTGCTATCTTCATCTAAATAGCTGGCTGTCAGCATTGGAGAGCACCAAATGGCTGCAACACTTGTCAGTGATGTTGAAGGCAGCAGTGCTGGTGTCCAACACAGTGGACCGAGAGGGTCGGCCAGTTCTGGTTCATTGTTCAGATGGCTGGGACCGTACTCCTCAGATTGTAGCCCTGGCAAAGATCCTGTTGGATCCCTACTATAGGACTTTAGAGGTACAGATATTGGCTGGGAAAGAGGAGAGGGAAAAAGGAATGTCTTGGGGTGAGGATCGGGAATCAAGGGTCCGAATTTGAAATTCCCTGGTAGAAAGCCTGGGGCCAATGTACATGCTAGACTGAACCTTTAAAACCGTCTAAGATAAGACTTCTCATTTCACTATAAATGCTTATTGAGTAGTTGTAAATGAGTTCTGCTTCAGGACTTTTCCCACAGAATTCTCCTGGGACTCTCTAACCTTCCTTGAGGGGTTGTGTGGCTTAGAGTATTTGCTGTCTTCAAAGGGCTTCCAAGTGCTGGTGGAGACCGATTGGCTGGACTTTGGTCACAAATTTGGTGATCGATGTGGTCACCAAGAGAATGCAGAGGATCAGAATGAACAGTGCCCAGTGTTTCTCCAGTGGCTTGATTCAGTTCACCAGCTGCTTAAGCAGTTCCCCTGCCTGTTTGAATTTAATGAAGCCTTTTTGGTGAGTTGGAAGTTCTCTCTTGTCTCTGGAAGCTTGTGGCTTAAGAAGAGGCTGATAACAGTGAGTCAAGTTTCCAAGATGTGATTAGTTATTTTGGTTCTCTAGGTAAAACTGGTACAGCATACATACTCTTGTCTGTATGGCACATTCCTGGCTAACAACCCATGGGAACGAGAGATGCGCAACATTTATAAGCGGACCTGTTCTGTGTGGTCCCTCCTCCGAGCAGGCAACAAGAATTTCCACAACTTTCTTTATGTTCCGGGTTCGGAGCTGGTGAGCTTGAACCCCCATCTTTGGTTTACCTGGCAGAAATAGCATTAGGTGCTGGGGGAAGAAGAAAGGGCTGGCAGATTGAAACGTTATTATATAAGTGACTAAATGGTATATTGTGCTACTTCCCTAGGTCCTCCATCCTGTGTGTCACGTGCGGGCCCTGCACCTCTGGACAGCTGTGTACCTTCCAGCATCATCTCCTTGCACACTTGGAGAAGATAGCATGGACCTTTACCTTCCTCCAGTATCTCAGAGTCAGGAATTCACTGGCCGATCTCTGGACAGGCAGGAAAAACATTTATTCCTTTCCCCTTCCTTGGCTTAATGTAGATCTTTTTTGATAGATTTAGAACAAGTCTTTGAAATCGGGCAGAAAACTGCTTTGGCACATAGCTAGTTCAAGGTGCGTTTTGCATTTTCTTGAGGTCTATTTTCATTGTACAATATCTCCTGGAGTTTTCTTAATTCTGTGACATATCAAGGTGGGGGAGGAACCCTAAACAGAAGGGAATATGATGTCATGGCATTAATAGCTTTTCTGCAGTCAGCTGTAGGGAGTCTGTGCGAGAACTTTTGGCATGTCCTCCAGCATTGGCTGTCAGAAGGATCTGCTTGTCTGTGGGAACTGAATCCCCATATATGGGTAGTATTGATTTGTCTTCCAGAGAGAAGCAAACTTTTAAGTTGATAAATTTCTATTTATCTGGTTCCTTGAAATCCTGTTCTAATATTTTATTGTGATGTGGTAGAGTTCTTGCTCTCTTATGGGCTTACTAGCAGAGCATCAAATTGGGTCGGCCTTGCCAAGCTTCAGACATGTAACAAACTATTCTTCTTTGTCTGAGAATTCTTATGTCTGAGCATAATGAATTCTTGAAGAAACTCATTCCTAAATGGCTGGCCATGCCAACTCAAGAAAACTTTATATTAGAGGAGAGGGGAGAGTCCCTAGACTGATGAAGTCGTTGATCTTTGAAGTTTTGATGTAAATAGAAGTTAGAATGGTCCTCTTGTGCTGAGAAGCTTTTAAATCTTTAAACCTAAAAAACAAACCAAAAAACCTTCTCACTTCTTCATTGTAATTCAGTAAGTGTTTATTGGTCTATTTAGTTTGTCCTCAATATTATATCCTATTGGAAGAGTGGGGAAGAGGAGAGAGGCCTGTGAATTCCTGTCTTGGGATCATTGGTTGAAGGAACTGGGAATGAATAAGTTGGGGAAAAGACGGGTATCTAAAGGGTCTGAAGGGGAAGAGGAATTAGATTCCTTTTGTGTGGCTTCTGAAGGCAGAATCAGGAGTAACGGGTAGAAGATATAAAAAGGCAGACTTGGGTTTGCTGCCAGGAAAGATGTCCCAACAAGGTCAGCTTTCATGGCATGGAATGCCTCAGGAGGAGAGAGTAGATTCCCTTTTTGGAAGCTTGCAGGTTACCAGATGTTTACTCGTTCTATAGAAGGGAGCATTATTGTACAGGAAAACATACTAGACAATGATAGCTAACAAGAAACATTTATATAGTGTTTATTATGGGCCAGGTACTGTGCCAAGTGCTTTATGATTATCTCATTTGATCCTCATAATAACCCTGTGCAAGGCAGGTACTATTTATTAGCCTCATTCTATAGATGAGGAAACTGAGGCGAAGAGAAATGAGGTGCCTTGCCCAAGGTCATGCACTTTACCACATGGCTGAGGCCAAATTTGAGGTCCAGACCCAGTACTCTATCCCCTGTGTCACATTGCTACCCCAGTGGCTTCCCAAAATCTGTGACTTTGTGACCTCTGTTTGTGTTGGATTAGATAGTTGCTCTGGTCTCTTCCCATTCTGACGTTCTCTGATTCTGAAGTAAACAATATGGTTCTTCTCAGATTTTCTAGGTGTGGAGATTCTAAAGATAAGCTCGTAAGAGTGGTGGAATGATACAGTCTGCATACCTAAAAAATACCTATAGAAATTAAAAAGAAGGAAAAGGAACGATGGGAGGGGATTAGTCAGGGAAAATATAATGAATATTAGTCATAATCTAGGTCATTAGTAGGAGTGAGGTTAAAAGAAAGGGGAAGGGAGATTTGGCTGACCAGATTAGAGGGGCTGTGATGGGAAAGAGTGAGAAGATTCCTCCAATGGTTGGAATATCTTGAGTACTAGTTTGATTATTATAGATTTGATTTAGTAATCAAGAGGAAACCATATAGATTCTTAAGTAGGGAATTAATATGATGAATATAATGTTTTAGGAGGACTAATCTGGCAATGTGGTAAATTAATCATAGTCAAGGAGGCCAGTTAGAAGGTCATTTTACAAATGTACATGTGAAGCTGGTAGTTAGAATACTGCTTATAGAAAAGAGGGATCAGATTTGAGACATTGAAGGCATTTTCAGCAAGATTGGGGTTGGGAATAGGGATGAGGAGAGTAAGAACTAATGATGACTATAGGTTTGAAACCGTAGGCCCCAGAAAGTAGTAGGACGTTCATTGAAATCATGTAGAAAAGCTAAATTTGTTTGAGATGATGTGGGTGATGGAATAGCCATATGGAGATGTGCTGCAGGCAGCTGGAGAGACTTGGGAGTCACTGTATGAAGATTGACCCTAATTGTTTAAAATCAAATGGGATTGGTCTTTTTTTTTTTTTTTTAATGTAATTTTTTCAATATTTGAAATGTCCTTTCTCTTCTTTCTTTCTTTTAAATCCTACTAAGGCTTTTAAAGCCCAGGTCAGATTTCACTCCCTCCATGAAGCTTTTTTTTTTTTTTCAGTCAATCCAGCTAGTCTTTGTCTTAATTCATATAACACTTATTATTTACTCTTTGCTTTTCAGCTCAACAGATTATTATCTTTAATATTTTTATTTCATAAAATATTTTTCAATTACATGGAAAAATATTTTAACATTCATTTAAAAAAATTCTTCTCTCTGCTAACCCTAAGAAGGTAATTTGATATCCATTAAACACGTGAAGTCATATAAAACATATATCCATATTAATCATATTGCAAAGGAAAACACAGACCCCCCCCCCCCCCCCCCCCCCAAATCCTATAAGCAAAATAAAGTTTGAAAAAGTATGCTTCAGTCTGTATTCAGACTATGTATGTCCTCTCTGTGGAGGTGGATAGCATTTTTCATCACAAATTGTTTTGGATCACTGTCTTGATCAGAACAGCTAAATCTGTCATAGTTGTTCACCCTACAATATTGCTGTTACATCATGCAGTGTTCTCCTGATTCTATTTACTTGCATGAGTTCATATAAATCGAGGGTTTTTTGGAAACATTTTCTTTCTTTTTTAAAAATTTGTTTATATATATATATATATATATAAACAAATTTTTAAAAAAGAATATATATTATATATATATACACATATATGTTTGTGTATATAAAAAAATATATGTTTGTGTATATATAGATAGATTTAATTTAATATTTTAATTTTAACCCAATTACATGTAAAAACAATTTTTAACATTCGTTTTAAAAAATTCTTGATTTTCAAATTCTTTCTTCCCTTCCCCCTTCATTGAGAAGATAAACAATTTGATACATGTTATACATTTACAGTCATGCAAAACATATTTTCATGTTGTGTTGTGAAAGAAAACACAGACAAAAAACAAACAAGAAAAATAAAAAAAGTAAACAAAAAGTATGCTTCAGTCTGCATTAAGACTATAAATTCTTTCTCTGGAGATGATAGCTTTTTCAAAAGTCCTTCAGAATTGTGTTAGATCATTGTGTTGCTGAGAATAGCTAAATCATTCACAGTTGATCATCACATAGTATTGCTGTTATTATATACAGTGTTATTCTGGTTCTGCTCATTTCACTTTTCATGAAATCATGTAAGGATTTCCAAGTTTTTCTGAACTTCTCAGTCATTTCTTATAGCACAGTAGTATTCTATCACAATTATATGGGATTACCTTGATTTCCAATTCTTTGCTACCACAAAAGAGCTACTATAAATATTTTTAGTGCAAATAGATTCTTTTCTTTTTCCTTTGATCTCTTTGGGATATATAGACACACACATACCCACACCGCAGAATGATATTTCTGGGTAAAGGGGTATGCACAGTTTTATAGTCCTTTGGACAAAGTTCTAAATTGTTCTCCAGAACAAATAATAGTTCTCCAGACTAGTTTACAGTTCTATCAACAGTGTATTAGTGTCTCAGTTTTTCTGTATTCACTCTACATTTGTTGTTTTTCTTTTCTATTATCTTAGTTTATGTGACAGGTGTGAGATGATATGTCAGAATTGTTTTAATTTTCATTTCTCTAATCACTAGTGATTTAAAAATTCATGAGAATATTGATAACTTTGATTTCTTCTTAAAAGTTTATATCCTTTGACCATTTATCATTTGGGGAATAGCTCTTATTTTCATAAATTTACCTCCATATTCTGTATATTTGAGAAATGAGGCCTTTATCAGAAATACTTGCTGTAACATGTTTCCCCCCCCCCCCCCCAATTTCTTTCTTTCCTTCTAATTTTGACAGCATTAGTTTTGTTTGTGCAAATGTTTTTAATTTTGTTAATTTTCATTAATTAATTTTACTTAATGTGATCCTGTATCTTGTTTGGTCATAAACTCCTTTTATCCATAGATCATGCTTCCTTAATTTACTTATGATATAATTTTTATGTCTAGTTCTATCCATTTTGACTTTATCTTGGTATGGTATGAGGTGTTGGTTTATGCCTAGATTCCTCCAAACTGCTTTCCAATATTCCCAGCAATTTTTGTCACATTGTAAATTCCTAACCTAAATCTAATCCTAAAGGCTTGAATGTAGTCTTTTGAAACTAGATTATTATGGTCAATGGATAGTTAGTAATTGCTTATTGTGTATAAAACTTTAATTAGACTAGGTATTGTGGATAATAAAAAGATAAGATAGTAACTGTTCTCAAGGTGCTTAATATCATGTTAATGGGGGAACAGAACATAAATTACTATGGTTTAAGGAAAAATATAATATGATAAGAGAAGTATAAAGTGCTATTAAAAGTTTATAGGAGGAAGAGATCTCATTTAATTCAGCAGAATTAGGAATGGCTTTATGAAGATAGCTCCCAAGACAGGCTTTGAGGCTAAGTAGAATTTTGTAATCTTGGAGTCATGTTTGACTCTTCCCCATTTCTGATACAATAATTCCAATTAGTTGCAAAGTCCTATGTTTTCTATACCCTCAGCACTTAAAGAATCTATCCCCATCTTTCCCTCTCAATATAACCACTCTACTGTGGGTTCTTAGTTTTCCTTTCCCACCTAGATTATTAAAACTTGTGAATTTGTCTTCATGCCTTAGCCTAATCCTATCTCAAGTTCATCCCCACAACACTGCCTGCATTTTCATAATGAATAGCTATTATAATGCAAGGCTACCCCTTCTGAAATCTTCACTGGTTCCCCATTACTTATGATATAAAATAAAAACTCTTTTCCCCCCCTTCTTGTTTTTAAAGGTTCATTGATGAGTTTTGTTTTTACATTATAAAATACAAACTCTTGATCCTAATATTCAAAGCTTTTTATCATCAGGCTTAAATCTACATGGTTAGCTTCATTTCATACTTTTCTTTATATATTCTATGTTCCATTCAATTGAATTACTCTAATCCTACTCTTTTACCTTAAAGCTTTTTCTTGTGCTGTTTCTCACGTGTCATTTAGAATCCTATTTTCCCTATATGTCTGAAATGCCACCCTTCCAAGTCCAATTCATGTCACTTTATTTTTGATTCTCACAAATGAAATTGATCTTTTTTTTTAATCAGATTTAGAATAGTACTTTATCTGACTCTATCATAACCTACTTTGTGTACAAATAATATCTCTCCACCCCCTTGAAGGCAGGGACTATTATTTTTCATTTTTAATAGAAAATACATTTAGCACAACTATTTGAACATAGGTGCTAAATATATGTTTTATTGAATCGAATTGGAAATGTGCGTCCTTGGCATTGGCATAACATGAATAAGGTAGGAAAGCATTTAAGAAGTTATGACTAGCATGTTAGTGGAATAGTTGGAAATAAGGTTGGAAAGATAGGTGTGGCTGTTACGGAAGATCTTAAATGCTATTCACTATTAGATTAGAGATTATGCAAGTAATATCTTGGGTACTGAGAAGCCATTTAAGTTTTTTGATCAAAAAAGTAAAAATGAAAACTGCTTTGGGAAGATTATGCTGGCATTGATGTATATAGATTTAGTTGGGGGGGAGGGAAGAAAGACACTGTGAGTAGGAGGGAAGGAAACAAGCATTTTATTAAATGCCAGGCTCTGTGTTAAGTACTTTATTTACATGAATAAATAGTTTATTTGAAAGATGCTTGGGCCATTTTTCTCACAGAGTTCTGAGGGCAATTATGTATAGTGAGTCACAAAAAAGCATATACATTTATCACATATTTGAGAAGTACTCACCCCGGTTTTCTGTTAAAGAGGGAACACTCACTTCCTAACAAAGCATTCCAAATGTGGATGGCTCTAATAGTAGGAGATGGGTTAGGAGTGTTTTGCTTTGTTTTATTTTGTTTTTCTCTAACATGAAGTCTTGGAATTACCTCTTTGTTACCTCTTTGTTAACTCTACTGACCCTTCCAAATTTTACCAGTTAGGATTAAGCAGGACAAATTAAATTCCTTTTCCACATGATAACCTTTCATGAAATCAGTGCCATGCCAATCTAATTCTTTAAATCACTCCAACATCTCTAATTTTTTCAATTTATCTTTTTTTTTTTTTTTAGTAATAATTGTTGTTAATAGTAGTAGTATTTACAGCAATAATAATGAGCAATAGCTCACTCACTTTTTTCTATTTCTTCTTTTTATTATTATAGCTTTTTATTTACAACAATTTATCTTTTTTATGATTTGACCTCATATTCCTTCAGCATATTACTTATCTAACTTTATGTATATCACAATCACTTTGAGCTACTTGAAAGAGGCAAAATTTGTTGAAAGGATGGATAAGCTCCCATCTTCTGCCTGGAAGGGACAGCCTTAGAGCTGAAATTTTGAGAGAGTCAAAGGAAAAAACCCTTCTGACTATGCTATTAAGTATTATTGTACTAGTTTATAGAATTGCAGCTAAAAAAGATATATGCTAGACACTTTGCAAATATTTTTTATTTTATTTTCAACAAAAACCATGGGAGGAAGGTGGTTATTGTTATTCTTACTTTACATTCGAAGAAATTGCGGCAGATGAAATTAAGTGACTTGTTTAGCATCACACAGATAGAAAGTGTCTGAGGCCGAGTTTGAAATCAGGCCTTTATGACCACAGGCACAATGATCTTTTCACTGCATTATCTACCTGCCTCTATGTGCAATGTAACCAGAAGACCAGTTTGAAAGTAGTAATTTTAGTAGGCTAGGTGAGAATAGTATCTTAGACAAGGTGGATAACAGTGGGAATGAGTAGGAGAGGATTGATGTGAGAAATGTCGATCTTGAAGAGATTTTTGCAACTGTTTTGCATATTCTCTCACATCTAAATATGACTCCAAGATTTTGAGCCTGGGTGACTTGGAGAGGGAAAGAAAGGAAATAGGCATTTATATAGCATTTATTGTGTGCCAGGCACTGTGCCAAGCATTTTACAAATATTATTTTATTTGATTCTCACAAGCACTTTGTGAGATAGGTGCTGTCATTATCCCCATTTTATAATTGAGGAAGTTGAGGCAAAGAAGTTAAGACTGGTGATGATCTTAACAGAAATAGGGGAATCAGGAAAAAATTGTGTTTTTTCCGAGATGATAAGAGATTCGCTTTGAAACATGTTGAGTTTGTCCAGCAAGCTAGTAAAATATAAGACTGAAACATAGGGAAAAAGTTTGAAATTGTAGATACAGATTTGGGAGTCACTCATCTATTGAAGGGTGATAATTAGCTTGGCCTAAGTGTTAGGAACCTGGGTTCAGTTTCTGTTTCTGCGTACTGGCTGTGTGATTCTAGGCAAGTCACTCCATTTATTCATGCCTTGGGCAATACTCTTTTAAGACTAGATGTAGAGAAAGTTCTAGATATGCATTGGTATAGGAAGGTCCTCATGCCAGGAACTCTCTACAGCTGTGAAATTACCAGTCTATTCCAATGGGACAATATCTCCTTAACATTTAGTAACCATCCTAGTAGGTACTCAGTAAATATTTGTTGAGATTGACTTGGCTGTAGAATCATTTATACATCTTAGATTTGGTTATGAATTTCTTTCTTGATTTATTCCTTATTTTCACAGGTTACCTAAAACAAGGTCCATGGATGATTTGTTTTCTGCCTGTGACACCAGCAGTGCACTGACTCGCACATCTAGTGATCCCAATCTAAATAACCACTGTCAGGAGGCTAGAGCAGGTCTGGAGCCCTGGCACAGCAATTCTGAAGGGACAGATATACCCTTAGCAGAACATGGGCCAGGTAGCCCTCAGCAGCCACTGGAGGAACTGGGTCATCATCTCCAGCCCAGTAACCAGAAAGACTGTTTGAGCAATAATACTTTGAACAATCACAAAAATTATCCCCCCAGTTACAAATTACTAAATAGCATGGTACTACAGCAAGCGAAGAGCCACCCCAGCAATCCTGAAATCAAAGACCTGGAAGAAACCAAGGACTCCGAACCAGCTGCAAGCCTACCTATTCTGGACAAACCATGTAGGACTTACGATGGTGTTGGAGAACATCCACCTGCACACAGTGCCAAGATAAATGCTGCCAGTGTGCTCTCCCAGGTTGTTTCCTCTGAATGTAATGGAATCTTTAAACTTCCGGAGTCCTTCTCTCAGGATTCCCCTCCTGATCAAGGCATTCTTGAACAAGCTCCCCTAGACCCCATGCCAGGCGTGCCCTGTAGAGATGCTCCAGACCACAGTTTAGGTGTCTTTCATAACCCACCAAGTATTGCCTGCCAAACTCTTATAGACCCATTCCTGGGTCCCCCTTGCCAAGACCTTTTAGACTCTGTGTCAAGTATCACCCAGGAGCAGCAGTTGACTACTCAGCTGGATCCTGCCCCCTGGGAGGAAGATAATGGTCAAAGAGGGAATGTTAGAAATGGGCCATTATGGGAAAATCTTCGATTTGGCAAAGGGCCACTGGAAGTGGTCCGAAAGCCGATTTCCCAGAGTCAGACAAGTGAATTTTCATTTTTGGGGTCCAACTGGGACAGTTTCCAGGGAATGGTGACTTCACTCCCAAATGGGGAGACTCCTAGGCGTCTGCTTTCCTATGGCTGTTGCAGTAAGAGGTCAAATAGTAAGCAGATACGGGGGTCAGGGACCTATGTTGGTGGCCAATGGGTTCAGAGAGAAGGTGTGAAATCACCTGTTTGTTCTAAGCATTCCAGTGGACACTGTACTGGCTCAGCAGGAAAAACCAACAGGACATGGCTATCTGGTCACCTCAGGCAGGTGTCTAGTACAAAGCCTATTTCATTGAGTTGCCCTTCTCCGGTGCCTCCTCTCTACTTGGATGATGATGGCCTCCCTTTCCCCACGGATGTGATCCAGCATAGATTGCGGCAAATTGAAGCGGGATACAAACAAGAGGTAGAGCTGCTGCGGAGGCAGGTGCGTGAACTCCAGATGAGGCTGGATATCCGTCACTGCTGTGCCCCTCCAGCAGAGCCACCTATGGACTATGAGGATGACTTTGTAAGTAGTGACTTTGTTCAACCAATTGGTTTCCCAACATAATTTCTTCATGTTTTGTGTTCTGAAAACAACCTATTTCTTCATAGGAATATAAGGACAATAATGTAATATAGGATAGGATAGTAAAATATAAAAGCTTTTTTAATTTTCTGTGATTAAGATAGTTAAGAAATGTCAAAAGGGTAAAAATCTTACTGTTTTAGGTAATGAATTTACCTGGGAATTTAAGCAGCATCTGTACTTCTGCATCTTTGTATTTTCTTTAGACATGTTTGAAAGAGTCAGATGGCAGTGATACAGAAGATTTTGGTTCTGATCACAGTGAGGACTGCCTTTCAGAAGCTAGCTGGGAACCTGTTGATAAGAAAGAAACTGAGGTATGATTGCTATATTGTACAAACATGTTTGCCAACACTATAGACTGCTATGTGTCATGTGAGTAATATACAAATGAGATAATATGTAAGGCACTTTGTGCTACTTAAATACTATTATTATTATAAATGATAGTCGCCATAAAATAGGAAAAACTGTATTTTGTTGATATAATCCACTTGGAAAAGAAGCTGAATTTTTCTCCCTTTATTTTTGTTAGGTGACTCGTTGGGTTCCAGACCATATGGCATCCCATTGCTATAACTGTGACTGTGAATTCTGGTTGGCCAAACGGAGACACCACTGCAGGTAAGATTTCTTGGTGTTAGTCATTTCCATGTATTATTTTTCTTCTTCTTTTTTTTTTTTTTTATTTGTCCTTTCCACATTGATGATCTCTAAAACCTACTTTCTCTCTATTATTCTCAGAGCCTATATGTTTTCAAACTTTTTATCTTTTGGCAGAAATTGTGGGAATGTGTTCTGTGCTGGATGCTGCCACCTGAAGCTGCCCATTCCTGACCAACAGCTCTATGATCCAGTTCTTGTTTGTAACTCATGTTATGAACACATCCAAGTGTCACGTGCCAGGGAACTCATGAGCCAACATCTGAAGAAACCCATTGCTACAGCTTCTAGCTGAATGCCAGTGGAGACCACCTGTCCAATTTCAACAGGTTTGAAGGGAGGATCTGCTTCAGGTATAGTTTTGAAGGTTCCTTGGTGTGGCTCATGAACACAAAGTTCGAAGACACCGTCTTGATGAAGTCCTCCTTGGTACCATCATACTGGAGCAGAGAAATTCAAATTTGGCAGTGTCCTCTAATGGTGAGAACCTCACCTTGGTGTAAAAGGTCCTGCTCCAGACCTTAAAGTCTGGAGGTTTAAGGTTATGTAGGTGACACCAACTTTTTTCACCTTGGGGGGGGTGGGTCATAAGATGATGATGTTAAAGGTACTGCCTGGTGCAAAGTGCCCCAAACAGCAATAGAAAGACATGTTTATAACCAAACTCCAAGTGGTAAATCAGCTTCCATTTCTCCACCCTGAAAAAGCAGATTATAATGTACAAGCTGGGGGTTCCTATCTTATCTGAGATGATCTCCACAGCATACCTCTGTGCTCTGTGTCTGTGCATGAAGGCTCAGTCTTTAGAGGCACTCCAGTGTAGCTGCATTAGTTCTGTCTTTCTGTGGAGTTTGGTTTGAAGAATGCTTTGGCAAATGGTGAAGTTGGTTGTTTTTGTCTCTTGGCCCATGAGCTGGCAGTATGGTGGATATTAAGTATAGAAGAAGTCAGAAGGAGTGAAATTTCATTTTGGAGCAGAGCCAATCTCTCTTGATATCCAGTCCCAATACAGATGAGTGTTTGAGCTGTGAAAACAGTAGACTCAGTCACCCAGTGGTCAGCTCTGAGGATATGAGCTGTTAAAAAATGAGGAGATGGGGGAAAATAAAAATCCATTTGTGGAGGTGTCTGCTGGTTTGTTCAGTGCCCTTTTTGCCTGACTTCTCCCAGTCATCCTGGTGCTAACACAGGAACTACACCCTGATCCTCTCCTGGCATGAACGTAGAAAAAAAAAATTCTGATGTTGCCCTTCCCTTGGCTACTGCCTCCTCTGGGTTACACTGCTCTTTATCCTGAACACTTGACACCTTGAGGGTAGAATTTAGTGTTTGGTTTTTACCTCCTGGAATATACTGTTTGGTATGTGAGGGTTTCAGAACAAATGCTGCTGTCTATTTCTGTGCACTTAACAATGGAACCCAAACAGAGGAGGTTATAGCATTGATACCAAAATTTGGAGAGAGAAATGCAGGTCCATTTGGACTGTACATTCTGTTCTTTTCATCGTAACATGTACCAGTGGCACTTAACCAAAAGAAAAGATACAGCGATATAGCCATGTCCTGTAGTATCTGTTGGTGGGACAGATACAGTCTCCTTGGTCCATAATGAAACCACTTTCTGGCGTTTCTCTTGGACTTCCTTTACTCTTAAGCTAGCTGGTATACAACAAAGCATTATATCTAAGCTGATCCTGTTTGAAAGACTGGGATAACAGTTTCTTTGACTTTTTGTGTTGCTTCCTAAAATTTTATCCCCAAGACTTTTTACTTTTTTATTTTTGAGAGAACTAACTAGGATCTGCATTTAGGAAGAGAATGATTAGAAGTCCTGACCTATTCTTGATTCTTACAGAGAAGTATCAATGCTGTTTTAATTCTGACTATGTGCTAATGCCATGACTGTAAGGAAAACACATGGTATATTTAGGTCAAAGTAGCAGAGGATTTGGGGTTGTTGGTGGGTTTTTTTTAAAAAACATTTTACATTGAAAGAGTTGAATAATGGAGACTCCAAGGCAGGAAACTCCTGAGGTGACTGAAAAAGTAACAAACTGTTCACTCCTTATCTAGTATGTAGTCTGATACATAAAATTCTGTGAAAGTACTCTCTGATCCTTTACATTGAAAGTTGAGTGGCTTTTTAATTGTTTGCCCTATTTTTCATTTACATTTTACTTTGCCCATGCACAGTTCTGTACTTTTTATGATGGTTTGCAAACTCAAGACAGCAAAAAAAGTAAGACTGTGACAATACATGAGGAGACTATATCTGTCCACTCTGTGTGGCTGTTTTGAGGGACTGTACCATACAGTGAGTTAAAACTGCATGGTATTAAAAGAGAGACAATTAAGGGCCTCCAGCTTAGCTATGTTCATCAAAGACTCCTTTCCGAGCTCTTGTGGGTGTAAAGTAATGATGTGGCCAAAAATCCAAACTGTTTAGTCGCATTGTGACAAACATGAAATGTGCTGTAAAAACTCAATACAGTTTAAATAAAATCTCTATATTAGTGCTGCTTTGTTGGTTTTTTTTTTTACTACTTTGCTACAATTCTGGTTATAGATTTTAAGTCTTAAGAGCCCCAACATTTAAATTTTCTTACTTTGAGCAGTACCAAGGCAATATATATCCTTCATTGACAACCTCCCCCCTTTTTTGGACTTCCTCTTCTCCGTTGATAGACATAAAGTCACTTCAACTCTTTGGCTTCTGGCAGGGGAGAATTGAACTCAAGATCCTGAAAAGCTATTTCCCATTTGTCTCAGATTTTCCTTTCTTTCTGGTTACTTCTAACTAAACCTGTGGGAATAGAATCGAGTTTTCCCAAGTAACTGGGATGGCTGTTTTCCTTCTCCGCCCTTGCCATTTGACCTCGATTTCACATTTTGCCTTTAGCCACACCAAAGTTAATACACTGGCTGGGCAAAGGCTCCCAAATCTCAGCACAGGATTCCTGTACTTCTCTAAATGATAATAAACATCTGACCCCATTGCCTCCATTCCTTATTTTTATGGAGTTTTAAACAGATTAAATGATCTGCCTAAGGTCACCCGAAGATTTGAACTAAAAAGTCCTGTGAATCCATCCCCATCCCATCCTACACCACCACGATATTTCTGCAGCTTGATGGGCTTTGCTTGCAAACTCCCCATGCACCCCGTTCCCAGCTCCCACCCCCTTTCTTCCCGCCACTCATTTATTCGCTGGGGGTGGGGGTGGGGTCACACTGGGTTCCTTAACGGAACGAGGTTTGTTTCTTGCAGCGGCTGAGGCCAGCGGCCACGCGGCCAGGTGGGCGGCGGGTGGCCACCGGCTCTGGGCCTCCCCGGCCCCCCGGGCTCGCTCGGCTTCGGGCGAGCTCCTTTTGGGGGAGGGGAGAGCCCTCTGGAGAGAGGGGCGGGGGCGACGCGGAGAGCGTTCGCCCCAGCGAGCAAGCAGGCGCGCGGAGGGAACTCGAGGCCCCATTGGCCGGGTTTGAAGGAGCGGCGAGGCCTCGCGCACTAACGGTCTCCGGGAGGTCAGGGCGGGGAGCGGGGGAGTAGGAGGGGGGAGGGCGAGGCGAAGCCCCGGGGGGATCGAGAACGGGGTGGGAGAGCCGGGCTCGGCGGCGACGGCGGGGCGAGGCCCGGGCATCGAGGGCGATGGAGGAGGCACTGCTCTCCACGCCCATCAACCCCAATAACTTCCCAGCCAAACTGTGGCGGTTGGTGAACAGCCCGCGCTACCGCTCCATCCGGTGGGACGGGCGCGGCGAGGGCCTGCTCATCGACCAGCCGCTTTTCGAGGCGGAGCTGCTGAGCCCGCCAGGGGCAGGCGGCGGGGGCGGCGGCGGGGGCGGCGGGGGCGGGGGCGGTGCCGGGGGGGCCGAGCCCGAGCTCTTCAAAACCACCAACTTCACGAGCTTCATCCGTCAGCTCAACCTCTACGGCTTCCGCAAGGTGGTGCTCGGGGGGCCCGGGCCGGCGGGGCCCGGCCCGGGGCCCGGGGGGGGCGGGCCGGCGGGCGACGGGCCCCTGCACCACTTTCACAGCCCGCACTTCCGACGCGACCAGCCCCAGCTGCTGGTGCACCTCAAGCGCCTCACCAGCGCCAACAAGGCCAAGCTGGCGGCCGGCCTCGAGGTCTCCTGCCGACCGCCCAACCGCTTCCAGAGGTTGCTGCTCACCTCCGCCTCGGCTTCGGCCTCGGCCTCCACCTCCCCGCTGCAGCACCAGGAGCCGCCGCCGCCACCCCCGCCCTCGGGGGCCCGGCCTGAACCTCACGGTGAGTGGCCTCCACGCACCCTCGCCTCCGGGCTCCGGCGGGATTCCTTGTCCAGGCCGGGTTGGGGGTGGGGGGTCAACCGTCTGAAGGGTCGTTGCCCTTTCCTAAGAGAAATCGGGAGGGGGAGGAGGTGGGGCAGGGACTCGGCTACACCTTGAGGGTCCTGTGCTCATTTGCCTTGGAGGCGACATCCAGCCCTCCCCCCAGCTGGCTTTCTTCCAGGCCCCTGGCAGGGCCTCTGAGACATCAGGACAGCCCCTTCCCCCCAAATCTCTTTAGGCCCCACCACGTCCTCTTTCCATACGCCAGTTTTTTCTTTGAGACATCCGGCTGTCCCCATTCTCAAGGGTGGCAGCCCAGCTCCGGTGGTCAAGCCATCACCTTGCATCCCTGAAGACGCTTAAGTATCAGAACGCATCAGTGACTATCCACCTGCCTGTACATTGTCACCTCCTTTGGCCTTCCTCAGATACATCCGCGGATATTTAGATCTTTGCCAGGCTGTGTGTTCTTAGGAAGAAGCCTTGAAAAAGGACCCCTCTTTTCCACAAAGGAATGGGAAACGGGATTGCTTGTTACATGTGAGAGAAACACGATGAAAGCCCAAGTGAGAGGGAACTGGAAAAAATCACAGAAAGAAAATGATAGAATTTTGGACATGCCGGGACAAAGTAGAAATGTTGTGCAGTTACATATGGTAGTGATATGTGCATCTTACGGTAACAACAAAAATGGTGGTGATTGTTTATGTGTCTTAGAACAAAGTACAAGCATATTTTTTTATTTAAATGAGGACTATTACATCTCATCCCCATTACAAATCATTTGATTGAACTTGTAGGGTTTAATATTGATTGAAATTTTGGAGCTGTTCTCAAGATGCAAACTAGGGTTATGATCCAGATGGCAGCTTTTACTCAATAAAGCACAACATTTAGAGAAAGTTAAGTGTTTGAAATTAATAGCATTTATGTTGTTTTAATTTTTAGGGTTCACCCTATTTGGGAAGGTATGCCACTGGGCATAACTAACCTTTTAGTATTCCTGCAAAAGAAAAGGTTCATGCCATTTGAACTATTTTATTTTTTAAAGACATTTATAACCTTCATTTCTGACACAATTCCCAGAAACCTAGAAGTTACAAGATTAAGATGCAGAGAACTCCATTCTCTGACTATTGAAATCACAGATTACAAAGCAAAATGATCTAGGAGAAATCAACAAATTATGATGAAAACAATTCAACTTGATTTTCCTTTCAACTACAAGAATAATAACTTTCAATGTAGACTTAACCTGTTGGCATTTCTGTGCTTTTTAGAATTAGAGGGGAAAAACTATTGAAGGTAATAAGTATGGAATTACCCTATGGGACTACTTAGCTTCTGAAGTAGATTAGCTTCTAGATTATGCAAAAGGACTTAATTTTCTTGGGTTTTGAAAGATGAGAATAGGTGGTGATTGAATTAAGTGTTGATGACTCCTTAGCTTTCTAACAGAGGCTAGGGCCTTTTAAGTGAATGAAGTTGAAAAAATAGCATTGCAATGGCAGTATATTCATCCATTAGAAGAACTTATGTTGTGGTCATTGATTCTGATAGAGAAAGGAAATGTGTCAACCAAGGCATTAATTGGTAAGCTCCCAGATTTGTCACCAGCCCAGCCTCAACTACCTGGTGAACAAAAAGAAAAGTGACTGGAAAACTATGTCTGTTGACATAGACACAGCAATGGAATCTGTTATCTGTTGTCTTCTTTAGATACATTAACACTCAAGTTTTCATTCTCTTTTTCCTCTATGACTTTTTTCTAACTTTTCTACACTCAGGAAATAAATAATTTTTAATCGAAGGAGCAACAGTTTCTAGATCTTTATTAAATCAGAAGAAAAAAAAACACCGCCATCAAATGAATGATTTAATTCAGATAAGTTCTTTAGGTGATATATAGAGTTTTAAAAATTCCTGCATTATTTTTAAAGAAGGATTTCCTTTCAATATCTATTAATTGTGCATATGTGATATCTCCATCTAGGTATTTATTGTCTGTTTCTCACTTGAATTCTAACCTTTATTATTTCTCATTGCTAACTGGGCCATTCATATCTCAAAACCATATACAATGTATGGCAAATATGAACTAAGCAATGTTAAATTAAAATCCCTAAGAGGGTCATTATAGGTAGGGAAGACTGTTGATTTGAATAGAATGGAGTCTTGCTGTAGGTTTGTGAAAGTCTAGGAATACTTCTGTTTTAACCATAGTTAAGGATAGGCAGCTTGATGATTCAGTAGATAGTCAGGAAGACCTGAATTAAAATCCGTGATTTTGGTGATTCTGGTCGATTAACCTCTGCTTCAGTTTCCTCAGCTCTAAAATGGAGATGCAAGAGCATCTTTGTAAGGACCAAATTAGATTATTTGTAAAAAGCACTTGACACATAGTAGGCAATGTTTAAATACTTATTCTCTTCCCCTTTCTTAACTTTGTCTTTTGTTCTTTTCCTTTTGCCCCCACTATTATGGAACTTGTATAACTTTGTATTTCAATACATGAGTTTTCTCATTTCCTATGCTTAAGAATAACATAATTTTAAAATGTTGGTCAAACTTCAACTCAGATCTGAAAGAAAAAAATTTTAAGGGTAGATTTCCTAACTTATGCATTCAGGAAAATATCATTTTACTACTTAGTTGGGCCCAGGAAGGTAGGAGAATACCATTAAACATTATAGGTCCAGGAAGAGCATAAAAAAGTTTTGGCATTATGGTCTGAAGATTAATTAATTAGTTCAGACTCAGTTACAATAGAAGCTAGAATTTTTATAATTCTATATTGGAATATACATTGGATATATATTGGGAATATACATTGGAAAAGATCCATATTTGCAAAACTGAATTCCATTAGAACTCTCTATGTATAACTGAAATCTGTGACCACTTATTTGAAAAAGATCTTTTAATAGAGAAAGAACAAGTACTTCAGAGAAAGAACAAGTACTTCCTCCTGTTCTTAAGGGCCATTTCTTAAGAGTTCTATTCTGACCATCAATGTTCTGTTCTATTCAGTTCTGTTCTTTTTTTTTTTTTCTTTCTATCTAGCTCTATGTTATATACATATAATCTGCATAGTATAGATTACATACATATGTAATAAGTATTTCATATTATACATAAATATATGTATACACACACATATATAAAATCTGAATAGAACAGAACTTTGGTCAGAATAGAATTCTTAAGAGATGGACTTGAAGATAGAATGAGGAAGTTGTTCTTAATCTTTTAAAAAGATTTTTCTCAAAAAGTGATCATAGACTTCTGTTGTTTCTTCTGTTCAGTCTCTTCATTTGCAAAATGAAGTTGGATTGTGGGCCTTTGAAGTCATCCTGAAAAGTCCACAATTTTCCTATTTTGGGGGTCAGTAGCACTTAAAAAATTACAAATTGACCTCAGAAAACAGGTACTTATACTGGAAGGAATCTATATATAAAATCATAATGAAACATGTCCAGGAAGCTTGAAGATTGTCTCATTTGAAATATACTTTAAATTCAGAGGCACAGTTTAACCATGTAGCTGGAGGCATTGGACACCCAAAGAAATCTTTCCATTGAAGAGATGGTCCCAAATCTCAGAAGAAATGGTTTTAGTAGCCTTGTGTCATAGATGCATAAGCTGTGCATGTAGGCAGACTTGTCCCCCAGCATTGTGACAATTCTTTATATCTGTGAGTTTTCTTGTGATTTTGGACATGATCCATGAGTTTGTCAATCAAAGGTGATTGTGCCCTCTACACTTTAGAGTCCCAAAGGCCATAAGGAGTTGTGGTTTAATAGCTTGCTCAACTTTCTACAACCATATATTAGATACAGGACTTGAACCAGCTTTTAAACCATTAAGAAAAAAAAAAAGGAAAAGTGACCTAATAGTAATTCTTTTAAGTTAGGTTAAATGTAACCTAACCCAGTTTCTTCTGAATTATGGTAACTTTATTTTTTGACTTAGTACTTTTGACTTTTCAGTGAAATTAGACCTTGAGGGAAGAGGATATTAGCTGGGTAATGTCTCTGGTGGTCACTTTGTTATTTATTTTCTTTATTACATAATTGCCAGAAAATCTAGTTTTTGGACAACTGGCCTCAGAATCCAGAAAGCCTGGGGTCGCCTTGCTTTGTGGCTTTGTGACCTACTATAAACAGCTCAATTTCTTAGTGTGCCAAGTCAGCTCTTAGATTATACATTTCAGAAGTTATGTATCTGAATGGGTTGATGGAGTTCCTAAATTGATAAAATTTTCCATACAGGTACTGTCTTCAAAAAGCAGGTAATGTTGTCAGACAACAGAGAAGACATATCATGTAATAAATACCCTGAAGTATCATTTATTTATTTAGTATATTAGCTAAAACAAAAGAGAGGCAAGTCAGGCCCCCAAATAAAACTTAGCTTTTTCCTGGTGTTTCAGGTCTTATAAGTCTTTTAGATTATTTTATTTCTGGAGCTTTAGTGCTTTATTTATGGACTTGTTATTTTGTTTTGCTTTTTTTTAGTGATTGTTTCTTTTTTTTTTATTCAATTTATTTTTCAGTTTTATAGTCAATTAAGTAAAAAGGATCTTTAATGAGTTTAGATAATGAATGTGTTATCATGATGGGGACTTTAGCTACTACTTTAGGAAGTAGAAGAATTTAGTTTTATTTACTGATTAGCAAACCAAAATAACATAAAGGAAGCAGTTGGTCTACAAGCAATAGAGGCAGATATCTCAGTGTAGAAGATTTACCCTAGGAATTAGAATAGTTTTGCCTAGTAATGTTTTAAAAATTATAGTCTAAAATTTCAACTTCTCAGATTTGTATTAGCTTTATATGTTACATTTCTCTTAACAAATTATTTTTAAAAAATCTTTTCTACATTTCATCAAGAATTTAGTCATTCACTTGTTGAAAATATTTACAGCATTTATTGAATGCTAACCAGGTGTTGTATTGGATGCACAAGTATCATTTTTTTTTTTTCTCTCAAGGACTAAACAGTTCAGAGGCAGAGACAGTAACATAAAACAAGTGATATAATTTAAGGATTAAAGGATTGATCCAAGGCTGTATTAGTTGTGACAGGTTTCAATGGGGACTTGAAGTATGGGCAAGATTTTAAAAGAGGCATGGAATGAGGCTGAGGGCAGAAAAGTGTATTATATTTGCAGGACAATAAGGAGACCTGTTTGATTAAAATGGAAAACTTGTAGAGTGGCAGCATAGTGGAAGATAGAATTTTGGAATCGGAATATGGAGACCTAGATTCAAATTCCACTCCTGATTCTAATTGTGTGATTGTGGACAATTAACTCTCTGAGCCTCCTTCAGACAACTCTCTAAGATTATAATTTATAAATGAGTTGGGTTTTGACTCACTGGATGAAGTAGTCACACCATAAGTTTTGAGAAGTAAAAGCAAATAAGAAACCAAGAGTATGGAATTGATGGAGAGCAATGGAAAATTTCTGAGCAGTGAAATGATATGCTGAAAAAGGAAAATAAGTGTGACATGAATCAGTGAGAGGTTGAGATATGGAGGGTGAGGAAATAGTTATCATGGAGGTCAGACAGGAAGCTTTTATACTGATGATCTGAGCTTGAAGTGATTAGAACCTGGAATAAGATGGGAGTACTTAGAATGGAGAGGGGAGAGTTTGGTATGAGAAATGTTTTGAACTATGGCTACAAGGGGTTAATGATTTTCCATTTAAGTTTCTAAAAGCACAAATTTCCATGAAAAAAAAACTAAAAGGAACAGGAATTAAAAAAAAAAAAGTGTGCTAAATATATCTTCATTTCTTAATTTTCTTGTAGGAATTTGCTTATTTTTATATCCATTCTATACTCCTTGGTATCTAAGTAGCCTGAAAGAATTACTGGATCTTCCAGAAGTTTTTTTTTTTTTTTTTTTTAAGGAAGAAGGGGAGTTTATTCTTTTCCTAATCTTAATAAATCTTCAATTTTCTTAGGTAAGGTATTCATCAAGGAAAGTCACTAGAAAGAAAGTCTCATCTCCACCTACTGGCTTCCTTTAAGTTGCAGCTAAAATCTAAAGTGTCTTAAAACTCTTAGTGTATAGCTCACATACTGACAAATACTGGTTATGTGAGTCAGCACAGGTGAAACAATTTTTACCTGATCATCTCCCTTTCGATGTATAACTGCTGTCAACACCAAGTATTTGGCCTGTTATGACTAGGTGTTAGTGTTTTGCCACAGGATGGTCTTGTAAAGTTTTGGGTACTAAAGAAATCAAATTTTTAGTTTTAAGTTATGAATACTGAAATAGTTTACTAGTGCTTAACATCTTCAAAATAACTGAGAATTACATTATGTACAGATCAAGAGTAACACAGTTTGCTACCCTTACTTTACTGTATCTGCTATTGTCATGTAAAACTAGTAAACGTGCTCTTACTTTTTTATGCAGGACCAGTGGCCGTAGGACAGTTTCACCGGTCATTCCGGCGAGATAGTTTGTCTCCTTATTCCTACGTATCAACTTCATCCCACAACCACAGCACTTTCCCGCTGAAAGGTTTAGATCGGACCCCGATCCCTCCTAGAACGTGGCAGAACTCCCTTGGGATGCACCCAGGACAGGTGGAGACTTCCCCCACTTTCTCAGATAAAGGGGTTCCATTTCCTGTACTGCAGAGGTTTCCAACTGAGGTTACGTATACCCTCCAGCCCAGCGCCACATCTGTTCATGTTCAGCAAGGGCCTCAAACAATGGTCAGCTCCTCCCAGAAATATAGTAACTACACACCCTCAGCGCAGTACTCCCAAGCCTACTATCCAACAGGTATGAGAAGGTTCTAGCTCAGTAGCTTCCAGAAAGGTACTTTAAAACTGAGTTTTTATCGTCTTGAATGCACTTTAATTTTTGTATAATCAAGTACAAAGAGTAAAGAGTATGCCATTATACCTAAGAAAATGTCTTTTTTTTTCTTTTCCAGGGCCTGTTTTTAATTGGCATTATATTTAAAATCTATTTTCTTAAGAGTTTTGTATAACTCTTAGAGGCTCTGGAAGAACATACATTTTGAGTGAAAATTTTATGCATTGTTATTAAATTGTATCCCTAAGAGTCAAATTAAGGCTTTGTATACTGGTACCTTGCTATAAATACTCTTGGTATCCATTCTGCTTGCTCATAAATTAGCCTTAATTTTCTTATTTGTAAAAATGAGAGAGTTGAACCAAATGATCTCAAATGTCTCTTCCAGTTCTTAACATTCTGTACATCTATGAGGTAAGACTATATTAAAACCACATTCATTTAGTACTTAAGTAGTTCCATAAGGATGTTCCCCTTATGCTTTCAAATGCAGAATTTTGCTTTACAAATGAGTATTAGATTAGAGGTATTAATAGTTTTTGTGTATTAAAGTTAATTTTTGTTTTCCAAAAACTTGATATGGGGGAAAACCTCAGTTGAGCAATAGGTAGTGGTAATTCCCCAATAAATGGAGCAGGCTTCTTTAGTTTCTTCCTACTTGAGAATCTTGGTGAACTGAGAAGAGGCTAGGAATGGGTAGAAGAAGAGAGATTATAAAATAAACCAGCTTTTAAATCTGGTATGGTTTTGATATGAACTGGTAAATACTAATGTACTTGTCTAATACATTACTCTGTCATAGGGGCTTTCATCTGACAACTTATAGCAATTTGGGGGGCTTTCTTTTTCTATTTGCTATGTACTTTATTGCCATTTTCCTCGAATGTATTTTCAGTTTTGTAGACACTTATGCTGATGATTTGATTGTTTTGCCTTGTAATACATGGAATATATAGAATGATGAGGAATAATTGAAACCTGGAATAAGTGCTTCTGAAAAAGAACAAAAAGAAGATAGCAGTTTTTAGAATTTAGAAGCATATATTTTTATAAATTTGCTGACCCTAGAAGGATTCTTTTAAGTTCATATAGTCCATAATCTCTGTTTCCCAACAGGACTAAGCATAGAAAGATAGCTAAAAATAAAGGAATGCAATTTGAATATGGGACTGAAATATTTTGTTGCTTTTTCAGATGTAAATCTGTATGTTACTTGTGTCAGCATTCACTGTTTACTGTTACTGAACCTGGTGCTGATTAAATAGCTGCCTGAACTTTTTCAAATAATTTTATATTTTTTCAGCTTAATATTATTTTTCCACTTTCATGTAAAGATAGTTTTCAACATTCATTTTTGTAAGATTTTGAATTCCAATTTTTTTCTCCCTCCTTCCCTTCCCCTCTTCCCTTTCCCAAGATAGCAAACAATCTGATATAGATTATACATATACAATTATATTAGTCATGTTCTGAAAGAAAAGTCATAAAAAAAGGAAAAAACCACGAGAAAGAAAAAAACATCCAAAAAATAAAAACAGTATTCTTTTAATCTGTATTTAGTTTCTGGATGTGGATGGCATTTTCTATCCCAAAACTCTTAGAATTGTCTAGGATCCCTGTCTTGCTGGGAAAGTGTTTCATCATACAGTCTTACTGTTGCAGGGTACAGTGTTCTCTTGGTTCTGCTCACTTCACTCTATCACCCTTCCAGGGTTTTCTGAAATCTGCTTGCCTCATCATTGCTTAATAGAACAATAGTATGCCATTACATTTATATGCCACAACTTATTTAGCCATTTCCTAATTTTTGGACATCCCTTCAATTTGCAATGCCTTGCCACTACAGAAAGAGCTGCTACAAATGTTTTTGTACATATGGGTCCTTTTCCCTTTTTCATGATCTCTTTGAGATACAAACTCAGTAGTGGAACTTCTGGATCCAAGGGTGTGCATAATTTATGCCCTTTGGGCATAGCTCCAAATTTCTCTCCAGAATGACTGGATCATTTCACAATTACACCAACCATGCATTAGTGTCCTAGTTTAACCACATCCCCTCCAATATTTATCATTATCTTTTCCTGTCATCTCAGTCAATCTGAGAGGTGTGTGAGGTAGTTTAATTTGTATTTCTCTAATCAGTTGTGATTTAGAGGATTTATTTCGTATATTAAAGATGGCTTTAATTTCTACATCTGAAAATTGCCTGTTCATATCCTTTAATCATTTATCAATTGGGGAATAATTTAATATTCTTATCAATTTGATTCCATTCTCTCTATATTTTAGAAATGAGGCCTTTATCAGAAACAGTAGTTGTAAAAATTTCTCCCAACTTTCTGCTTCCCTTCCAATCTTGACTGCATTGGTTTTGTTCGTGCAAAACCTTTTTAATTTAATGTAACCAAAATTATCCACTTTGCATTTCATAATATTTGATAGTTCTTGTTTGGTCATATATTTTTCCTTTCTCCAAAGATGTGATAAGTAACCTCGTTTTCCTAATTGGCTACTAATATCACCTTTATGACTAACTCATAAACCTATTTCTACCTTATCTTGGTATAGAGTGTGAGATGTTGGCCTGTGCCTAATTTCTGCCATACTATTTTCCAGTTTTCTCAACTGTTTTTGTCAGATAGGAAGTTCTTATCCCAGAAACTGAAGTCTTTGGGTTTATCAAACAGTAGATTGCTGGAATCATTGATTCCTGTATCTTGTATATCTAACTTTTTTTCCTATATTTCTATGTAGAAATATAGGTTGTATAGGACTTTAAAAAGTAAAAAGGAATTTATATTTTATCCTAGAGGCAAGCTACTAGATTTGATTGAGTTGGTCAGACCTGCACTTACAGAAAATTAATTTGATAGCATTGTGTTGATTGGACTGGAGTGGGAAGGAACTTGAAGCAGGGTGCTCAGTTATAAGTTGACTAATTCTGAGTGAGATCTAAATCATCGAGGGCCTAAGTTAAGATGGTAGTTGTATAGTAGAGAGAAGGGGTAGATATATTGTGAAGATACTGTGAAGAGATGAGATAGTTTGAGGGTAGAAATGACATTTGGTAACTGGTTGGATAAACTAGGTGAGGAAGAATGAGGAATTAGTTGAAGGTGCCAAAGTTAAGAATCTGAAAGAAAGATGGTTGTGTCTTCAACAGAAATAGTGAAATCTGAAAGAGGGGAGAATTTGGTTGAGGGGGGAGAATGGTGGTAAGAGAAGGATGACTTCAGTGTTCAGTGTGTTGAGTTTAAGATTTGAAATGTGCAATACTCAGTTGGTAATAACAATGGCTAACATTTAAATAGTGCTTTAAGATTTGCAAAATGCTTTACAGTTATTTTCTTATTTTATTCTCATTAGTCCTGGGATGCCATCATTATCTCCATTTTACAGATGAGGAAGCTGAGACAGACAGGTTAAGTGACTTGCCCAGGGTCATACAGCTAATAAGTGTCTGGGTTCAGATTTGAACTCGGGTCTTCCTGACTCCATGTCTCATGCTCTGTTCATTAGGTGCCATCTAGCTTGCTTCCTAATCTTTAGTTCAGGGAGAGATTAGGACTGGAGATATATATATATATATATATATATATATATATATATACTTATCTATCTATCTATCTATATCTATATGAAATAACTTCATAGAGATACTAGTTAAATCCATAGAAGCTGATAAGCTCACCAAGTGAGAGAATATAGAATCAGACACAGGAGTTCTTAATTTTTTTCTGGTGAAGCCTATGATGGTTCCTTAAACTGATGTTTTTAAATACATAAAATATTTAGAATTACAAAAGAAGGCAATTATATTAAAAGATAGTTATGAAAACAAAAACAAAAACAAAAAAAAACCAAGCAATTTCACAACCTCAGACAAACCTCAGATTAAGAACTGTTGGTATAGCAGGAGAGGACCAAGAACAGAACCTTGGGGAAAAAATGAAAGATGTTTTGATATAGATGATGAGCCAGCAAAGGAGAGTATGGGTAGTTGTCAGATAGGAAAACCAAGGGAGAGTAATGTCGAGAAAGTTCCTGAAAAGAATATCCAGGAGAATGTAATGGTAACAATGTCAGATGCAGCAGATAGGTTGAGAAAGATAACTGAAAGATGATCAGATGTGGCAATTTAGGTAACTTTGAAGAGAGCAGTTTCAGTTGATTCATGAGATTAGAAGCCAGGTTTCAGAAGGTTAAGAACTGAGGGAGCAGAGAGGAGAAATTAGAGGAAGCAAATACAGATAACTTTTTCTCAAGTTTGACTGATAATAGGAGGTGGAATGTAGGATAGTTTGAGAAGATAGATGATAGAGTCTAGTGAAATTTTTTTTAAGGATGTGGGGAGATTAGACTTATTTAAAGGCATTAAGATAAGAACCAGTTGATAAGGAAAAATTAAAATTTTGAGAGTGGGGCAATAATTGAAGATGTACTCTCACAGAGAAGCGGGGAGAAAATGGGATTAGATGGTACAGTGGATAGAGTGTCAGACCTGAAGTCAGGAGGACCTGAGTTCAAATTTGGTCTCAGACACTTCATACTTCCTAGCTGTGTGACCCTGAGCAAGTCACTTAACCCCAATTACCTTGGCCAAAAAAAAAAAAAAAAGTATAACATTCAAGGGAGTTAGTTTTGCCAAGCAGAAGGGCCATTTCTTTGTCAGGGAAGGGGAGAGGAAGGAGAAATTAGGATATGTAAAGAGGTTTTGAGATGGAAAGAATGAAAGAGGAAGCTCATATTGAATGGCCACAGTTTTGTCAGTAAAGAGGCACTTGCACTCCTTTTGGAGTGGGAAGGAGGTAGGGTGTGAGAAGGATTTAAAGTATTTAACAGGTTTTTAGCTTCTTGGGAAGTGAGGTTCGGCATTGATTAGGGAGGAAGGAACTCTTACTTCAATAAGGACCTAATTGAATTTAGATAATATAAATTTGCAGTATATCTACATTTAGTATAGGTAAGATGTACATGTGTGTCTGCATACACATGTGTGTTTACTTTATTTGACTTATAGACTACTTTTCTTCCCTATGTTGCTGGGGATTTTTTTCCCCTTTCATCTCTCTATTAACAGAATCTTGATTAAATTGATCACTTCTTATCTATCTTGTGCTAGAGGGTTGAGGGTAGAGGAGGGAAGGGGGGAAGGAGATACATAAAGAAAAACCCCCATCTAGATAATGAGATAAGTACTTCCTCTGCCTGCCTGGGTCATACTTCCCACTCCATCAATGAAGTGAAAAGGAAGGATAAGGGGAAATACAAGGAGGAGAAACGAAGACCCTGTTGACCCCCCTACTTCTTATTTAGTCCCTAGAAACTTTTGGAATCTATTCCTCACTTTTTCTACCCCCAGTTCCTATCCTGCTGGGTACCTCTACCATTAGTGTTTGGAACTGCAAGAGTCCCACTATAGTTTTGCTGCCCACTGAAGCAATTGTGGATTGGGCTGTGTTTGTGTGTGAATAGCAGCAACAATATAGAGATAAATTCCAGGCATCCCAACTTGAAATTGTAAAAGGCTTTTCTTCCTAGAAACATTGTTATACATAGTGTTTAGGTTATGAGTTCAAGTAATGCTATATTTAATATACATTATGAGTGAAATTAGTTTTTGTGTACTGAACTAAAAATCTAGTCAGGTATAACATTTTTTAAAGAACAAAATGTGTTCTATCTAGTTCAAATAATATTTTTGTAAACATCCATCCATTAAAGTTAAAAGCTGCCTTTATATGCATATTATCTACTAGAAGAGTAGATTTTGATGATCAAATTTAGAAAATTGAGTTATGATTTAGGATAATTTAAAGATTAATTAGTCTAGGATATAAACCTTTAAATTGAAAATTAATTTTGAGAATTCAAGATGGGAACTGTGAAGATACTAAAAAGGATAAGTAAGAAATAATTGATGACATAATAGTATATAGTGTTTCTTAAAAATGAAAAAAAAAAGTGGGGTTTTTATGGATTATGTGAAAGTTTCCACAATCTGACTCAACTTTTGATTTTCCATCTTTTATAAATATAATTAAAAGAAAGTAGTAAATTTCTTGGGGTTATAAAAATAAAAATGCTTAAAATGTTCATAAGGACCTTTAAAAAACTAAAATGTGTAGAAGTTATTGAGAGACAAATGTTAAGTGAAAAAGCTTTGAAAAATATGGAGCATTCTAGATAAAATCCGCAATTGTTAAATTAAAAAGGCCCCTGATAATGAAGGACGCTATCAAAAATATTCTATTTTATCACTGTGAAATAGTGTCCCAGCTGAGCATGGTGGCACATGTCTATAATAACAACTACTGAGGAGGCTGAGGCTGGTGGATCCCCAATTTGTCAGTTCCAAGCTGCAGAAGGCTGTGCTAATTGGGTATTGACAGTTAAGTTCAACATTTAATAAAGTGAACATCTGGGAGTGGAAAAAGTATTGAGTACTGGGTTGCTTAGTGAGGAACCCAGACATAAGTCAGAAATGAAACTAGTCAAAGCTTTCATGCCATTTGCAGTGGAATTAGACCCGTGATTAGGCCTGAGCATGATAGGAAGTCTCCCAGTCTTAGTAAAGAAACACCTTGATTCCAATATTACATGAATTGAAAACCATTTAACAGGTAAACTTCT
The DNA here is from genome assembly GCF_902635505.1 of Sarcophilus harrisii. Classification (NCBI taxonomy): domain Eukaryota; kingdom Metazoa; phylum Chordata; class Mammalia; order Dasyuromorphia; family Dasyuridae; genus Sarcophilus; species Sarcophilus harrisii. The sequence continues at coordinate 349,461,863 of NC_045429.1, read as the reverse complement.
TTTCAAATAATTTTAAGTGTTAGTGTCAACTAACTTTACTAAAAGTAAAGTAACTTTACTAAAGTATGTATCACAGAGATAGGTGTACTTATTTTTTATTTAAATGTTTACTCATAATATGAGTTCTCTAATTGTTGGTAAACCCACAAATAACATAATTTTCTAGTCATTAAATAATATTTGGGACATATTTAAATATTAACTACTTTTGAGTATAAACTTTAATTTTAGTTTAAAAATAGAAAATACTGACTTCATTATTAAAATGAGGATTTTTTAAAAAAAGATTCTTACTATTATCTTTTGAAGGATGGAACTAGCAAATCTTACTTTTGTGATATTCAAATATTAAAAATGTTTTTTTTTCTATTTGGATAAGATCTGTCATTGTACTATAAAATAGCTATCACATTGTCATGAAAAGAAGTAAATGTATGAGGATCATGCTGTCTAGCGAAATGATTTAAGTTTGCTTTTCTTTCATATTTTTCTTACTGGGCTTTAGCTATACATTTGTGTATATATGTATGTGTGTGTTTGTGGGGAGGTTATGGGTATGGTACTCTTAGAATATAGAAAGTCTGTGTAAAATACTTTAGCCCTCTTTTCATAACCAGAGAAGAAATCTGGATTTTTGTAAACTCTTTTATGGGTTGTTTATAGTATCTTATTGTAAAATTTGGGGTGACATTATACAATGCATATATATATATATATATATATATACACATTTTTTATGCATTTTTGAGTTCTTAAACTTTTTTTTTTTTGTCTCTACTGGCCCTCAAGTGTTAGCTGCATCTTCCACAAAGCTCTTCTCAAATTCCTATTTAATTTCTTATGCTGACCTATAATATATCAAAACTTTAAAATGGCAAATGTTGCCAAATTGAATTGCAATAGTTTGGTTTTCTTTTTTTCCTCATCGGTTTTCAAGTCAGTTTAGACATTTTTAGATTGCCCTCTGAAGCTTTCAAATCTTGAATTTATAAACAAATTTAAAATTTAGAGGTCTAAGTGCTGTTACTACTACTAGTACTTTTATAATCATTACTATATGTTGTTTGAATCTTAATTAAAAAGGCTTGCTTTAAAAATAAAAATCTATATTTTTTACATAGCCAATGAAAAAAAATCCTTAAGTCATTTAATTTTTAGTGTTTTAGCTTCCTCATTTATAAATTTGGTAAGTTGGACTAATTGATTTCTAAGGTTTCCTCCAAGTCTAAAACTTTTTTTTATGAAATTGAGACTATGGCTGCAATAAAATTGAAAGTTCTCATCCTTGACTAAGCCTTTTCTTGCCACGAGGGGGAGAAGCTGTGTTGAGTTTTACCAAGGTTTCCATCCACTTTGTGTTAGTAGACAAATCCTGTTTATTTCTGTCTTCTAGCCATCCATCCTAAACTACTTTGCTTTATTTTTATTACTTTGAATTTGTTTTATGGAATCCATACTTTAAGGATTATGTAAAGGTAAATATTAACATAGTTTTTAGTCTTCTATATTTTAAAAAGTGAACTTCTGTGCTGTTTTTGGAATTACTGAGCTGGAAGGGATCTCAGAAATTATTTAGTTAAACTATTATAGCGAACAAGTGTTCATCTAACCTCAATTCAGAAACTTCCAATGACAAGAAATTCACTGACTTATTTTTGGAGAGCTCTTATTATTAGAAAGCTTTTCCTTATGCTAAGCCAAAATCTTTCTCTTTCTAATTTCCATGCATGGCTCCACTTTAGGAAGTAAACAGAATAAATCTTATGTAGGACAGTTCTTCATCGATTTGAATTTTCTCCCCTCTTCTCACTCTTTTATCTTGCCTTCCTCCCAATCATCTCTTCTCTAGCTTCTTTGACCACATTCTTATATGGTGATATGGTTTTGAGACTTAACATACTCTTCTTGATTCCTTTCTACTGATTGCTTTAAATAAATGCTAAGAATTTTGATGAAATTCATGGAACTTTTTTTCTTCTTTTTTGAACAAGGCTTTAGATATGGGAAGTTTTACTTGTTGCTTTCAACTTGTTGCATTCAAAATAGGTAGAGGAATTTAATAAATTTTTTTTACTAAAGAATGGCTAATAATTCATCTCTAAAGATGTTGCTATAATTGATGACTTAATCTTGGTGAACTGACTTGTACTCTCATTCGGTAAATGAGAGACCCATCTTATTCATTTAAACTACAATCATACTGGTAACTGTTCCAGGGAATTCAGACCTTTATACTGTCTTAATTGCAAATAGAATGTTTTAAAAAGTTTGCATTAGCAAAACTATCTTTTGCAAATTATTTCCAAAAGGTATAGTTTTTCTATGATAAATGGCTGAAAGCATTTTAGATTGTTTTAGCTGTCTTATTGCTTTGATACTTTGATGGATCTGTGTTCTCATCCATTTTGATACTTTGATGGATCTGTGTTCTCATCCATTTTGATGTTCCTTAAGTGATATATTTCATATCTTGCCCACTTAGTGCTTTTCTTGGCTTCCTGTAAAAAATAATCTTTAAGAGCTCTACCCAAAGCATTGAGGATCTTATTCTAGATAAAGTGTTTGTCATTGAAGCACATAGATGACTCATTTATTTTTTCTTGCTATGTGACTAGTCATTATACTTTTCTGGTTATACACTTGGTATTATTCTTTATATTACTTCCTTTGTATAGTTTTTCTGTGATAGTAGTATATCAGAGCTTACTTATGTCAACCACATGCATCTCTATTGATCTTTCAGGGAACAGTAACTTTAATTATTTGACTATGCTATTTTATGACTTGTAGCTTTATGCAGCATCCCTGGAAGAATGTTAAAAGAAGGGCCTTTATTTTGGGGAGAGGCTTAGGGTTCTTAAAAGCATGAAACAGTTTTCAAAAATGGTAGCAGTTGCTCTCTTCCTCCAGTTCAATTCTGTGTTCATTTTATTGTCCATGCACAGTATCTGTCTCAATATATGTATACTGATGGATCACCTACACCTTATAATCTTGAAAATAGGCATTTTTCATCCTTTTTTTTCTCTGCATGAATATTGTTTTGAGTAATTATGGCTCTCATTTAGCATGTTTTACAATTTCCTAGGCTTGATATAATTCTTACAGTGTCATCAATAAATAGACTCACCATCTACATACTGTTCCATTTGAACGCCAACAAGCACTTTTGAATTAGTATGCATCTACTTTATCCTTTACTTGATTTTAATAATCATAGAATAACCATACAAAGTTGCCGCCTTGTTGATTATGAAAGAGACTTATGTGAATTTGAGACATACACAGAAGACAACTTGCTGGAAGAGAGCTTTTTAATACAGCATTTGGTTGTATAGAAATAGATGCTTTTTATATACTGTAGATAATAAGCATAATGGTATCTTATTTTTATATACCTTTCAGTCAGTTGTTAGAGATTATTTGCAATAAAGTGTCATTTGTAAAAGCCTTGCCCACTCCCCTCCCATAACTTCAACATGAATTTGCATGTAAAATGTCATAAAATATGTCTATGAACAATAGGTATACATTCAAAGTTTTTTGATATTCTTTTAGTCTATTCAATTCAACTGAGATTTATTATAACTATATGCTAGGTACTATCCTGGGTACTAGAGATACAAAGACAAAAGTTACAAAGTTTTTACCTTAAAGAGGTTTTATTCTCCTAGAAGATAACAGCATGTATACAGATACCAAAATATATTAAATACCAAAATATATGTAGTAAATGCATAGTAATTTAGGGGGAATGGGGGGTGAGGGGAAGACGACTAATTGTGATGGGGAGATCAGGAAGCATCTTTTGTAAACAATAGCGTTTGAACTAAAGTTCTTGGAGGGGAACTGAGATGAGTATTCCAGACTTGAGAAAAGCAGATATTGTTCGAGAGCACAAAAATGGGAGGGAGGATATTTAGTATATGGAATAACAAGGAGGCTAATTTGATTTAAATGGAGAATTTATGTGTAATCAGCTTAGAATAGGAGTTCTTAAATTTTCATGTGACATGGATCCCTTTGGCAGTCTGGTGAAGCCTGTGGATTCCTCCTTGGAATAATGTTTTAAATGTATAAGATAAGATATATAAAATTACAAATGGTATTGGATTATAATTATCAGAATTTTTTTTTTAAAGGCCATTTACCCCAGGTTTAAGAAATCCTGTTCTAGAAAGGAAGGTTGTTGCAAAGACATATTTTTTCTCTCAGAGGTTTAATCAGGTTCTTGACCAGGTGAAATGATACTGATCTGTGTTTAGAAATATCAATTTGGCAGCTGTATGGAACAATGGATTTTCTTGGGGAGAAGCTGGATACAAGATGTCTCCTGCAGTAGTTGAGGCAAGATGTAAACACCTGAATTAGGATTGCTGGTATGAATAGAGAAAAAGACAGATGTGAGTGATTTGGAAGGAAATTGACAGTTGTATATGGAGAGTAAGAATGAAAAACTAAATGAATATAGTCTCTTAGGTTGTCAGCCTGGGTGATTGATTGGGAGAATCCCTTGACACATGAAGAATTTAGGTAGGGTTTGGGGAAAAGACATTAAGTTGTTTTGGATATGTTGAGTTTGAGATACCATTACACCATTTAGGCGGTAATATCCAAAAGGTACTTGGAGATGGAAGGACTGGCTTTAGGAAAGAGATGAAAGCTACATAGATAATTTGCGAGTCCTGTTAAATAAAATAATTGAATTCCCACAGTAACTGATGAGATCACCAAGGGAAAGTTAGAGACTAATGGAGGCAGGATTTGTAGAAAATCTTGCAGAGAAGGCCAAAGGAAGGGATAGGCCACACTGGAGGAGAACCAGGAGAGAACACTGTCTTGAAAACCTATCGAGGAGATATTATCCAGGAAGTGATGGTCAACATTGTCAGAAAGATTCAGATTTCAGTAATAATTAAGAATGAGAAAAGCCTATTGAACTTAGGTGCAAAGGAATCATTGGTGACTTAGGGTATTTCCATTAAATGGTGAGGATAGTGAGGGACTAAGAAGCAAATGAGTAGTTTTGGGAAAAAGTATATTTTTTCTAGGAATTTTGATTATGACAGGGAGGAGGACTTTATAATATAGTGTAATACCTTGAATTAAATGAAAAGTTTTATAGGATGGCAGAGATCTGGGCATATTTACAGGTAGCATTGGGAAAAGTTTTATTAAGAAGAAATTATGGAGAGGAAACTTTTGCACTGGAATTGGCATCCAGATGAAGGGCCACTTTGTTGCCAGTGACTGAAAGGAGAAAAGGGAATTGACACAAGGGTAGTAAGTACTAAACTAGAAGAATAGGGAGGAATGGAAAAACTGGAAGTCACTGTGAGTATGAATAACAGGTTTAGGAAGAATTGAGACAGAAGAAATTGAATTGATTAGTCAGAGATAGAAATTCCAAATTTCGTGAATCATGAAAGTGGAATATAGGTATCAATAATGATCAAATTAAGGGCCTGAATATCCCTATGTTTGAGAGTGAAGATAGTATTTATAGAAGTTTAAACAGTAAGACCAGGAAGTTTTGAAGGAATATTGTTAAGTATGTTTAGTTCTCATGGAGAGTTTGAGGTGAAGTCATTATGAGATAGAGGCAAGAGTTTAAAACGTTTTTACTATTGTCTCTTGTTTTTATATTACCTTCCAAAGTGGGATTTGTTAACAAAAGGGATCCCTGAGAACAGGATGGAACAGAACTATATATGAACGTGTGTTAGAATCCTAGTGTTAACTCAATGGAATTGATACAATGCTTATTGGTTCACACATTAGAGCAAATTCTTACAAGGTGTTAAGTCACTAGTATTGATAAAAACAAAGCTTAAATCAACACCTTTGAGAGTTCACACATTAGCTCACACATTAGTTCACACGTTTGGGAGATTTCAGGGTTCAGTATGAGATATCCAAATTCACACCTCCCATAATCCTACTCTCAGAGGAAAAATCAGCCTTTGAGTTTACACCTCTAAAAGAGCATTAAAAAAAACTGAGCTCAGGCAGGAGAGTTCAGTTGAAAAGATTGAGAGGGGAACGTCAGTTGGAGATTGAGAAGCCATGAGTCGGAGTTGAGCTAGAGGCAGAAGCTGGAAGAGCTAAAAGACAAGCTGCAAGAGCTCTTGGAACCAAGGAGGGAGAGAGGCCTGTAAGAAAGTTAACTGGGCCCAAGGAAAGAGATAAGACTTGGAAGGAGAAAATAAATATTTGGATTTTATCAGCTGGTTGCATTTGGGGTGATTATTACTTTGAACTGAAACTAAGGCTGCCTCCAGAAAACCTCCCCAAGAAACCTGCTCCCAGAGAACCATCATATTATAAAAAAGAAGTGAACACCACATTTTGGTGCCCAACGTGGGGCTGACAGGACCCTGATTTCAATGGAAAAGCCTCTGATCCTGATCCAGTGGAAAAGTCTCCTCAACCCAGAAATTAGGGTGAGTACAACAAAGAAATTTTGTTAAAAGTAGAATTTCATCTAAGATAGGACAGATGTTTAGAAAACAGCCTTCTGTTTCTGTTCAAGGAAAATGTTTAGAGAGCATTGTCAAGGTTATGAAAAGCCAAGGTTTGATTATAATTTTGCAGCAGATCACTGAACTTTTAGAAACTGTAAAGTATATATGTCCTTGTTTTCTCTATGGAAAAAGAATTGGATCTAGATGAGTGGAAATTACAATTCTACAATAAAAATGGACTTGACTCAATTTCCAAAGACACACTTAATACATATAATTTAATACAACTGGCTTAAAGAAATTATATAAGTGTTAGCATGAGGAAAGAGAAGAAAGAGCAGGAAGGAGAGGTAGCAACTAAACTAGGTGAAAAGGATGAAGAATCAGATTCACAGCAGGAGAAATTAGATCATTCCTCATCTTATGACCCTCCTCCCCTCAATTAACCCTTCATGGGTAGAGGAATAAGGAGGAGGGGGAGAGGCAGTAATGCAATCAGAGCCACCTATTAAGGAGCCTGTGACAAGATTAGAAAAGGTATTAAGGCAAAAAATGAAGGACAAGATGTATTTGATTTTATAACTGCATATCCTGTCATCAAAGAGCTTGACTCTTCCGGTCAAAAAGGGAGAAGATACACTCCTTTTAATTTGGAAAAAATTAAGGATTTGAAAAAGGGTTGCACTCTTTATGGGGCTACATCATCTTATGTTAAGATGTTACTAGATAATTTGTCTTATGAAATCTTAACCCTGAGTGATTGGAAATTCATAGCTAGGACATGTTTAGAACCTGGACAAAATTTGTTGTGGCTTTTGGAGTTTCATCAATTACATAGGATTCAAGCCCAACAAAATAGGCAAACAGGAGTTAATGTACAAATAGCTTTTGACTGGTGAAGGTCAGTATGGAGAGAATTCAGAACAGACTTATTATCCCATACCCAGTGTATGAGCAAATTTCTAAGGCTGCAATAAAAGCTTGGAGTTCTCTCCCTGGACAGAAAGATGGAGGTAAAGCCTTCACAAAAATAGAGCAAGGTCCCAATGAACCTTTTGCAGATTTTGTGGGACATTTGCAAACAGCTGTAACAAGAACCATTGGAGATAAAGCAGCTACAGAAATAATGACCAAGCATCTGGCTAAGGAAAATGCCAATGAGGTTTGCAAAAGAATTATATGGGAGCTAGACAAAGATGCTCCTTTAGAGGAGATTATAAGGCGCTGTGCCACAGTGGGCACAAATGTTTATTATACCCAAACTATGATGAACATGGGAAGACAGGGTCCCTCTTAGCAAGGGACTTCTAGCGAAACTCCATAGATGCTTTCAGTGTGGAAAAGTTGGATATCTTAGAGCTCAGTGTAGATATGAAGATAGAGTGAGAAGACAGGGTGAGAGAAAACCTAAAACCCCATGTCCAAAATGCAACCTAGACTTTCACTGAATGTAGATTGACACAGGGAAATGAGAGGCAGGGCCCAGCCCCAAGATATCAATTAAAAGACAGGTGGGGCATGAAAGCAGCTGAGGTTACACCCAGAGAGTCTTTAGAACGTCAGGATTCTGTTGTGATCAACCAACAGAAAAGCAATCAGAATTACAGTTGGGGAGAATACAAGTTTTTTAACCCAACAGGGCAGTGTCCAGTGCAAGCAGCTCCAATGTAATTGCCAGTTGATAAGGAGAAATCCGCAAAGTGGTAAATAGAAAGGAATTAGATAAATTAACTGCCTGGGAGAGAGGGTTTGCTTGTATTTTTACAGATGGAGAAGGAATCAGATGGGTGCTAATGAGTCATATTTGCCTTGTCCATCAGAGAGAAACAGAAAAAGAGAAAAACCTCAAAACAAAGGAGAAGATTTAAGAAACATCTGACACTGAAAGAGCATGGCTGACAATGAGACTGTTAAAAGAACTTTAAAATCTTCAGCTTTCAGTTCTTGAAAACCAGCAGGAATCATTGGATTCCTTGAGATGAAAATTTGTTGATGAAACTATTGCAGTACTTCAAAGCATGCAGTAATTATTGGATTCCTGGCACATGAACTAATGGACAATGGATTTCTTTTGGACTATTTCTAGGACTTATGGATATGTATAAATTCTCATGTTGATTCATGTTATTTTTTACATCACTATTAGCCTGTGTTATATTGCTATGTCATTATGTGTAATACCTCCCATATTGAGGGATTTATGTATACCTGTTTCAAGTGAACCCCTTCAGAAACCCACTAATCTGATTTGATTTCTCATTTCCTTTGGTGTTTTCATCTCCCTTCCTGAGATATCAGGGAGGGTGTGACCACCTTCTTTTTATGGTGTTTTCACTTCTTTTTTGAGCAGTTAAGGAAGACGTGATCACCTTTTTGGGGGTTCTCACCTCCATGAAAAGTCAAGGAGATCATGACCACCTATGTTCTAAATCAAAAGAAAGCTGGAGATGTTAGAATCCTGGCGTTTTGGTTCACACATTAGAGCAAATCCTTACAAGGTGTTAAATCACTAGCATTGATAAAAACAATGTAAGTCAACACCTTTGAGAGTTCACACATTAGCTCACACATTAGTTCACACGTTTGGGAGATTTCAGGGTTCAGTATGAGATATCCAAATTCACACTTCCCATAATCCCATCTCAGAGGAAGAGTCAACTTTTGAGTTTACACCTCTGAAAGAGCATAAAAACAGCTGAGTTCAGTCAGGAGAGTTCAGTTGAAAAGATTGAGAGGGGAGCATCAGTTGGAAATTGAGAAGCCATGAGTCGGAGTTGAGCTAGAGGCAGAAGCTGGAAGAGCTAAAAGACAAATTGCAAGAGCTCTTGGAACCAAGGAGGGAGAGAGGCCTCTAAGAAAGCTAACTGGGCCCAAAGAAAGAGATAAGACTTGGAAGGAGAAAATAAATATTTGGATTTTATCAGCTGGCTGCATTTGGGGTGATTATTACTTTGAACTGAAACTAAGGCTGCCTCCAGAAAACCTCCCCAAGAAACCTGCTCCCAGAGAACCATCATATTATAAAAAAGAAAACAATACAAAAGTGGGTGATAGTGGTTGAGAATGAGAATAATTGCCTTTTTTTTTTTTTTTTTTTTTGTAATAAGATCTGTGATATTTTTCTCCAAGAATGTCATATGCTCCCTTGCTCACCACCATTTCCTCTTTTGGTTACCTAAAGATTCAATCCCTCAATATTTTCTGTGCTGTTCGCTTTTTAAAATACCACTTCATTATAAAGCATATCCTAAGTTATGGTGTTAGAATCTAAATGTTGCTCCACTAACTTTGATAAAAAAAATTTTTGTTATAAAAGTATGTATGAATCTTTTCCATTTTTAATGTTTCATGGTTACCATCTCTCTGGAAGATGGAATGTTTGATTAGAGATGTTTTTCTTTTGGTGATCTTGTTATGCAAATTGATATCAGCTAAACTTTGATAGAAAATAGCAATAGTCTGTTGATGTCCATTCCTCCAGCTATTTCCCATTTTTGGAGTGTCATTAATTTGTTTAAAGAGGTCAAGTTGGAATTATTTTGTACACCTTTTCCCCCCTCATTTTTATTCTAATTTAGTATTGCTATTGATCTTTATTCTAACAGACTGGTACTCTGAATATACATAGTTAACTTCACAGTGTCTCTGACATCAGCAACAAGTCATTTCCTATTTAACATTAATTTTCATTTTCTTCTGATGTTATTTAGTGTTCTTTGTATCCTTGTTGCCTTTCTCTTTTACTGAAGAAAGTATTCATGATAAATGTATAAGTGTGGCTTATATTTACAGCTCTTTAGTCTCTCCCATTTCTTAATCCTGAATAATGTTTTTCAACATATTTTTCACTACCCTTCCCAATTTCTATTTTTGTGTTGAAGACATGGATTATTAAAATATGTGGCAATTCTCATTTGGAGGGATTTATTGAATTTGTCATAGAAATTTTTTTGCTCTGCAAATTGTTCATTTTTATAGTAGCCTTGGTAGCTTTTTTGCAAATGTTTACCATAAAGATTTCAATGGCTGCTGACTAATGACCAATAACAATGATGATTATTGTTGTACTAGACACAAAGTAAAGACATCTCCTTTAACTCTCCATTATTTACTTCTTCAGTAAGAAGCTGTGAGCTCTTCTTTTATATTACAGCAGGTTTTCCCTTCTGAATATAATTCATTTTCTGTAGTGGTGTCTATTTATTCATCTTTGGACAAAGATGTCCTAGTTGAGACCCAGCAACCATTGATTTAATGTTAAAAGATGATCTAAAAAAACTTTTATTATTCATGTCCTCTGCTCTAACCCCTTTTTAGATCTTTGTGCTACTATTACTTCAAAAGTGCCTACACACCAGCCTTGAAATCATTTTATATTTTTCTGTGTTTGGTGGCTACAGTCAAAGAATTCATTACCAAGTAGCCAATATACTGGTGATGAATTTTTCCATACCTAACTAAAGTGGTCTTTAGAAAGCAGATGTTATTTGTTGGTAAGGCCCAATCAAAGCTTTTCTGACATATTTAGAACCTTCTAGAGCTTGGCTTCATTATGATAGCCTTTGAGAATCCAGATCAGCTCCATAGTATGATAAGATTTCTGCATAGGATTTTGTGGAGGCTTTTTTAATAACTCCCTAAAATGTTTGCAATTGATAAAACAAGGCTTTCTACATTGGAATCATTCTAACAGAACAAAATCTCTTCCAATGGGAATATAGTTTTTTAAAGATAATAGCAAATAAAATGGTCATGTTAAAAATATTCAGGTGTGGCTTTTTAGAAACCAGGTCTAAACTATTTATGATAAACAATATCAGTGAAAAGGACTAAATGTTATGTTAAAAACAACCCAATACAATTAAACCTTTGGTATTTCACAGCAAAATTGAAAGAAGAGTACTGTTACTTAATAGAGGCTGACTATGGTTGATGTATTCCCTGTGTTTGTATTATAGCAGTACTACAGTGTTGCTCCCCATCTACCCACATGGATGCCCTAAGTAGCTGTGTCAGTCCCACTGCCTCTTCCTATGCACACTGCAATTATTTCCAGGTGAGTGCCTTAAGATAACAAATTTTCTCTGTGATTTATGACTGGTGGGAAATTTTGCATTGGACTTGTGATTTCATTGGCAATATTTCTTCCAATGAGAAATCTTCCTCTCCCAATATAGACAAGCACTTACTTTTAAAGATATTTGGTGCATTGGGAGATTAAAAGCTTCTTGTCTATGGTCAGTCAGTATGTCAGAAAGAGGACTTGAAATCAGGTCTTCTTTATTAAAAGTCAGGTTCTTTATTCATTCTGCCATATTATCACTGGGAATTCATAGGATAATAGAATTTTGAGCTGAAGGGATTTTAGATTTCTTGTAGTCCACCATCTCCCTTCCTTTTTTACAAATAAAAGAAATAATTCATGAAAGGATGTAATTTGCCCAAGGTCATGTGAATAATATTTGTATCACACACCCTATCTCTTCTGATCCCAAATTCTGTGGTCTTTATAAAATACAACCAGAAAAAAAGTTTTATCAATGTTAAATATTCAAAATTGAATACATTTAGAATTTATAATATTTTAAGAATCTTTTTTTTAAGAAGTTTTTTTTTTTTTAATCATTGATGGTATTTATTGTTGTTTATTCATGTCTGACTCTTTGTGACCCCTTTTGTCATTTTCCTGGTAAAGATACTGGAACGTTTTGCCATTTCTGTCTCCAGCTTATTTTACAGATGAGGAACTGAGGATAGCAGGGTGTGAAGTAACTTACTAAAGTCACATAGTAAGTGTCTGAGGCCAGATTTGAACACAGGAAGATGAGTCTTCTTGGCTTCAGGCCCAACACTGTTCCTTCTAAATGCCCTAATAGGGCAGCTAGAATATACATCTAGAACATCATCTTCTGTACCCTAATAATATATGTATAATTTGTGAATTATTATGGCCAAAAAATTCGTCATTGAGGAGCCAGCCTAATGATTAGTATTTCTGAACTTAGGCAATTCTTTTCCTTTTCTTTCTAGGTTACTAGAAGTTTCTTCTTGAAGTTTGTTTAGGACCTGCCAAAGCTTATGCTTTATTGACATAGCCCTTATTTAAGAATCCAGGATCATCTCCATGTAATAATAAAACATTATATTGGGATTTTAGTGGAGAATAATTTGTTTGCAAATTTTAAAATATAAAATTAAATCCATAATTATAGAATACTTTTAATTTCATTAATGAAATCAAATATCAGAATAAACTTGTGATCCGTCTAAGTCACCATATTAAATATATAATCAATGATGATAAATCCTAAAGCAACAAAATGTGTAGAAAGATCTAAACAATGAAAAATGATCCTTATTGCTTTAAAACTGAGTATTCTAGGTGTCAATTAAAAAACACAATTAATGTATGATTTTAAAATGTTACTCTGTTATTTCTAGTAGAATCCCAAAGCCAGTTATTTTCCCTATATACATTCATCTACTTATTGAGCGCCTATATACAAAGAACTGGTATTTTCAGATTTCTTTTACTTTAAAGATCAGTATGTTCTTTTTCACAAACAACTATATAACCTCAGTTCTTTTCATCTTTTCTTCAAAATGAGTTATCTATATATTTCTACCATGTTTAACATATACTTTCCATCTAGAGAAGGGTGTGGGGGAAAGGGAGGGAAATTGAAACATAGGGTTTTGCAAGGGCTAATGTTAAAGAATTGTCCATGCATATGTTTTGAAAAATAAAAAGCTTTAATTTAAAAAAAAAAGACAAAGTGAGTTATCTAATTCAGTGGCAATGGGATTAAGATTTTAGGTATAACTTCACAGCAAATTACTACACAGGAATACTTCATTATCTTGCTTCAGATAACTATTTCTCTTTAGGTAAAGTGGACACATGTCTAATTTCAGTGAATTAGTAAGCTTAAAATCTTGTGGTACCCATATTCCTGAAATGATAGATAGATAGATAGAAAGTAATATTTCTTGACTTTTTTTCATGGTAATAGAATTACTTGATGGTAATGACTACTTGTGCTAGAGTTCATACTGATAAATATATAGTTTCAGTTCAATTCAACAAGCATTTTTATTTTGTAACTACATGTACCAGATACTGTGCTAGATGTGTAGAATAGAAAGACAGTTCTTACTCTCAGGAAACTTAGTTTGATCCATTAGACTAATCTCCATGAGAACAAGGCTTCTTTGTATCCCTGATCCTTAGTACAGTATATGCTATATATACACACACACACACAAACAAACATATATATATATATATATATATATATGTATACATACACTGCACACACTAGTACAGTACTAATACACATATACACATTAGTACACATGTGGTAGAAAAATTCTATTTTACTATGTATGAAGACATTTTCATTGCTAAATAGATCTAAAATTGCCCAGTAAACCTTAGTATATTTCTATTTCATAGTTGTCATCTTAACTGTTTGCTTATTATTAATTTTTCTGGTGATATATTTTATTTTTCTATTGAAATTTATTCCATTTTCCCAGAATCCTCCAATGCAGTCTTCCTATCCTGTTGAATTTCTGCCATCTAACTGGCCGTGTGGTGCTACTGATGAAAATAAGAAAACTGAAGTAAACTTGGAAGCTGTCTTTCAAATTGTAGATGAGCTGCATTCATCCCCTAAACTGGAGATGGTAAAGGTAGAGCCTGTAGAAAACCAGGGGCCAACTTCCCAGTCTAACAGGGGTCAGCATATCCTGGCAAATCCAAGTAATAGCAATGCATCTTCCACGAGTCAGACTAGCCAACTGGAGCCACTTACTCCAGTAGGTTCAGATATTACATCATTTGTGGTTGGAACAGAACAAGCAATTACCTGCTCTCTGCCACAGTCACCCGAATATATCTATACCATCCACACTGCTCAGCCTGTTGAAAATACCACTGCAATAACAGTCCAGGAACCTGCCGGAGCCATCCAACAAGCTCATGTAAAACTGAAGGAACAGCTGAGTCATAATCCATCTCCATCATCAGTAGTATTTGTACAGGAGGGGCTACCGTTCAGTGCACATCAGGTAAGAGGTTAAAAAGAAAACCAAATAAAATCCAGTAAAGGTCATAGAAATTGAATGAGTTCAACTGAATCTTTGTTTTTATCTGAAGTGGCCTGTTGGTAAGAAACTATTCAGGTTTTGCTTATGTATAAGATGAGTTTCTTTATCCTTCAAAACCACCATATCATACTGATTCTCCAACTGTTATTTTCATTGTGATCAACTAGAATGTACCAGGAATTTGCTTTGGGAACTTATTTGAGCTAGAGTTGGTTAGCTGCTTCCTCTAGATTCTGTTGTGTTTTTGTCCAGATTTGCAACATAGGTACATTGCCTTGATGGCATCTTTGTAACTATTTTACCACTTAGATCTAGCCTTTGTAAAACATGTCATTGATATCTCCTGTACAAAAGCTTTGTTGAAAGCATCCCAAGGAACTTGCTCCTATTTTTAACTTGGATGGAATGTGGATTTCTAGCTGTTCCGCGATTTCTGATGTGATATCACTCACTGTTCAGTTATTTTCCACTTTGAGTTGTACTTTATAATTTTATCTAATTCCCTTATATCCAAGTTACAGAAAATAACTTTAGACTATGTAAATAAGCACAAGTAGCCCTCTGTATACTATATCAATAGTAATTTTTCAGGATAATAATTTGCAGAAGTTATTCATAGGTTTTACTGTGCCCCAGACAAGGTTTTATTCTTGGTGGATTACCATAGAACTTAACTGGCTACCTTCAATATATTATGAATAGTTAGGCATATCAGATTGTATTTTCCCATCTTATTTATTTTTCTATTGAATTGGAAATTTTGAGGGGCGACCACTGACTGAGGGATTATCTTTATTGGTTCTAAGCTATGACCATAAAACCAAGAAACTTTAGTTTTCCAGAGTTGGTAAGAACAATTGATCCAGTGGTAATGTATCAAGATGAAAATATCTTTTTTTGTAACTTAATTTCTACTTTGTGTTGTGTACCAGATCTGGTTCTTGAAAACTTAAATCTGTAGTTTTTGCTGGGGATTCCCAAGAGAACAATTTAGCAACTCTTTTCAGTTCTCTTCTAATTTTAGTTCCACATTCTTTTTAGATTCTGTCCCTTCTAAGTGTCTTTGAGTGTGGAGAGTTGGGCCCCAGAGTATTCTGTATTTGAAGTATATTGTAAATTTGATAGACCAAAAGTGAGATCCAGAAATGTGACCTGTTAGATATCTTCCTGTGCTATATTTTCCTTTTTCAAATAAGCTAGTAGAAAGGGCCGGTCAAGTTGTATTGTTAGCTTTTAGATCCCTGCCCCAAAGTTTTGGCTTTCCTGATTTATAACTACATTCCTGCCCAAAATTGCAATTACTTTAGTAAACAGGGTTTTTTGAATATTATAATTTCTGAAAGCTACATGCTTAATAGAAGATTAGCATTTTTTCTCACTGTTTATAGCTGCTATGCTTGGCAGTTACTTTGATTTCATTTTGTAATTTAGCTTTGAAATAAAATTGTAGAGATATAGTGGGTGTACTTTATAGAAAATTGGAGAATTTAACTTAGTGACTTAGTTTGCCAAGGATTACTGGATACCTTGAGAGATCCACTCTTATCAATTTTAAGCAAATCTCTTATTTCTTTATACACTTCATAAATGATACATCTATTTTTATCCCACTGAATATACAGATAGCTCCATTCATAAAAAATGAAACTTGCTTAGGGATGAAGAACTACTTTATAAGCATACTTCTTGGGGTCATGAACCTGAAGTAGAATTTCCCTGATAAAAGAAGTAAAATCAAAATAAATCCATATAATGCCTACATAGGGAAAGGCTCAGAGTAATGAGTGGGTTTGATGTTTTAGGTGGATGCCAGTATAAAGTGCCAGACCAATCCACCTGAGAATATCCTGCCTTCAGAGCAGATGGGATTCCTTATTTCAGATATGGGGCCAGCCAGCAAACCTAGTAAAGATACAGGTTCATCCACCCCAGCCAGATACAGAGAGCGAAGAAGCAGCTCACAACAGGGCAAGTCCCCTGGTAAGGATCATTTCTTAAAAGTTTTCAACACTTCTCATAATCAACAACTCAGGAATAAAATTGTCAAGAAGTGAAATGAAATGAATGAATGAGCTTCTTTCTGGGTCTTCAGCTTTATTTACTATTCAGGACTGCACAGTGCCCATGACATTGACATTATTCATGATTGTTATTTAAGAAACTATTTTTTTATTGGTTGTCCCTGAAAGGTAGGTTGGAATTATTTTCTTCATTTTGTAGGTATTTAGTAAATTTGAAAAATTGAAGGATTCCCCTCCCCCCCCCAAAAAAAAAAGAAAGAAAAAGACAAGAAAGTCTGAAGGAATTATGATTACATAGTGTAGGGAAAGACCAAGCTAAAGGGGTAACTTAATTATTCTCTTCAGGTAACCGAATGTTATTGCAGGAAGTAGTTGTTTTCTAGTCTCAGGAGGAGGAGGAAATGGTTTTAAATTTCAGAATGAGAACCAATTGGACATTAAGGATAATATCCTGATTAAAGGGGTTATATGAAGTGTGATTATAATGTAATGAGACAGATATTGTCAGTATAGAAGTAAATGAAGGTTCATAACAGGAATATTGCTCAGTTTCAGTACAATAGTTTCAGGGTTGGTTAATTTTACACTGACCATTGTAATAAATAATAGTAGATACTTCCATAAAAAGAATTGTAGAGCAAAGAAAGTGAAATTTTTCATGAAATTAACTCTGCAAATAAAGCATGACATTAAAAGAAAATGAGAATTACAAAAGTTTAAAATTATAGGGATAGTATCTTTCATGAAGTGATTGTCTACCCATAGGATTGATGAAAATATCGAAAAGGTCAAAGGATTTTGTTCATTCCAATTTAATTGAGAATAATGAGATAAACTTGATTGAAGAAACATTGTCTGAAAGACATCTGAACATGTCGCAAATTGTTCTCATGGTTATGCCACACATTTTAAATGATGAGCAGAAATAGCAAAGACTTTATATATTTTGTCTCGTTTCCTTTTAAAGATAAAAAAATGTTTCAGAGCAAAGTAATACTTTTGAAGCATTTTCTGTTTGAAATTATGAAAAATTTTAGCGATTGTGTATAATGTAAAAGGAGTGGGTTGTATTGTAATTCTTTGATTGGCTTCTTTGCCATGATAGTGCTTTTTGTTCACATTGTATATACTTTCTGTGAAAGAGCTTTTGAGCACAAACCTCATTGTCCATTTATTTGGATCTTGAAATATAATTATAATAAATTTAATTTTAGGGGATTAATTGATGAACATATGTTGGCCACTTTTAATATATATTAAAATGTATGACCACAGCTCTGAAGGTAGTTCCAACAAGATTTTAAACAATAACAGTATCATTGGAATAAGTAACAATAACCTCTCAAGTTCCTATGGTGAAAGGCAAAGCATGCATTCATTCAATGTGTAAATTATACTACAGTGTGTTTTTAAAATCTCAGTGCTTTATAACCATACTTCATAAATCATTTTAATATGAAACTAAAGATTTAATCCAGAAACTAAAAATAAGGGAAAAGGATAGAACTTTTTTTGATTTTAGCTCAGCCTAGAAGCAGGGGAATGGGTTAGGTGATCTCATAATTTCCAATCTTTGGATTCCATATTAAGAGTTCTCACGTGAACCTTGAAGATCATGTACTGGAAATGATGAAGTACAGAATCCAAACTATCTTTAAAGACAGTTTATAGTGTTTATGTAGTATGACTTAAAGGCCTCAAAATTATAGGAACTTTGAATTTTAAAATTTAATATTTTTATACTGTTATATTCATGGGAGGAATAATTAGCAAATTTCTTAATTATCCTGATTTTTAAGCATCTTGTTAAGTCTTTAAATTGCCTTGTGCCTTAGAGGCATTGGGAGATAAAATTCTTGACTGGCTTTGAGTATGAAATTATCTGTTAAATTCAAATGTACATATAAAATCTAAACTTGGTTTTATTTATTAGTGACCAAGGGAGGATCTGCCCTATAATTAAGGCTGATGAATTGCTTAAATACCTTTTGAAATTGAAGCATAAGTCAAAAGTAGAATTCATTAATTTGCTAATTGTTCTTCCTTTGCCGAAGCTTAGCCCGACAGTTGATCTACACAGCATAGCTATATGAAGGTTTTGTGGCTTTAAGAGTCTTTTATTAATAACCAGGTTCAGTGCAAGATTTGGATACCTCCCATTGCTTTTTTTGGCTTTAAGAGGACTACTCAACTGATTTTTTTCCAGTCTAATTATCTCATCTTTACTGATTTTTGCCTTAAAAAAAAAAAAAAACACACCAAAAAACCTACAGCATTTTTTAAAAAGCAGTCATTGAATTGACTACTGAAAGGTAAGATGAGCACTGGGGGCTCCCTCTGAGGTGATTAGGTTTCATTTAATGAGTATTTATTGAATACCTACTATGTACTTAGCCCAGTACTAAGTGAAGTAGGAATACAGAACAAATGCTATTGAGGGATTGTCTAGTACAAACAGGAACTATGCCTGGATATTCCCTTTCCCGGAGAATAAAAATGAGGTCCAGAAACCACTCCCTGCCCCCTGTTACTATGTTCTGATCCTGAAAACTGAGAAGTCTATCAGTTCATTCCCAACTCTGTTGCCTTCTCTTTTATAGCCTCATAGAAACAAGAAGCAACCTTACTTCAAGAGAGTATTATCATCTCTCTTACTTGTACCCAGAGTAGATCAGGGTAGAAGGATAGGTATGATAGAAAAAACCCTCTTAGAGATTCTAGCTGAAAACTTAAGTGTATTATGTTTGTTAACAGCTAATTTGAATATTTCACACTAGCAACCTTATATCTTTTTGGTCATTGTCAGAATTAAACCAGTCTAGAGAAAGCATAACCTTCTGTGAAGGAAAAATTGATGTTTCAATTTGAAAAAAGATCAACATATAAATTATCTGCAATGGCTAGTATAGTATATTGTAAATATATATACTTGTAAATTCCATTGATTATAATTATACTACTATCCGTAGAGTAACTTTTAGGTCTTAATCTGACATAGTTAAAGATTTTTTTATTCCTCCCTCCCCCTTTTTTTGTCCACAACAAAATTACATTGATTTAGCCCTTTAAACCAATGTTAAATGTTGTATATGTGCAAATTTGTATATTCAAGTTGAAAGCCCCAGCTATTTTGTTTCAAATAGGTGCCCAACCTACTCTCAGTGCTTCTGGCTATGTACATAGTGCTTGGAGTTGTTGAATCAGAGTTTAATGGTGAAGAGAATAACATTATGACATCTCATTATGAGTCTCATTCATATAGCACATCTGAAACCTGTATTTCCTTAGCATCTCAGATAGTCTAACTCCTATCACAGTACCCAATCTTTCTTTGGAGCCTGGTTGGGGCAATTTTCTTCTGAGTAAGAGGGTAACATATCTTTAGAATAGAAGCTTTTCAGGAAGCTATTTTTCTGAATGACCTGAGGGAAGGTGGTGTTATTGTAATGGCAGTTTATTCACTTTCTGTGAGTAGTAGTATGCTTATATATGACCCTGTGCTATTTTAGGTGAGTTTTCAAGGTTATTGTTTGACTATATCCTTTCCTATTCTCATTATACTCTATTTTCCTGACTTGGAGGGGAAAAGATGTACCAGAAGATTTAAGTCCCAGCTCTCCAAATTGGACAGTTTTCTTTAATAAGGTACAAATTGTGGATCCCTTTGGTGAAGCAAAATGGGTTAGTGGCTAGTAAACTAGAAGTTGGGAAACATGGGTTCAAATCCCAGTTCTGTCACTCATTTGCTGTAATACTTGGTCATGTCTATTAACTTTCTGTATCTCAGTTTGGCTATATTTAATATTGGGACAATAGCTTCCCTAAACTTGACCTACTTTGCATGGATGTTGTTAATATGTCTTTAAAGACTTTTGGAGGAAAAACATTGTATGAATACATGATGTAGTCATTGATACCATCCAGAATCACAACCATTTATGAGTAGAAGCATTACCAAAATTTGACTTTTGATTTCAGTATTGGGAAAAATTCAGATATAGCCATTAATACATACATATACTTGACCT
This sequence comes from Sarcophilus harrisii, assembly GCF_902635505.1. Classification (NCBI taxonomy): domain Eukaryota; kingdom Metazoa; phylum Chordata; class Mammalia; order Dasyuromorphia; family Dasyuridae; genus Sarcophilus; species Sarcophilus harrisii. Next base: position 349,441,238 of record NC_045429.1, on the reverse strand, counting down.
AAATAATATGTCTACAATGCCAAGAAAACAAAAAGTCAGATCACAAAGTTGGGGATACCAATTTGAATACAGTGTTATGTGTATGTATATATGTGTATATGTTTATACATATACGTTATATATCTCCTTTTATGTTTCAGAATATGTTATTAGCAGTATTATGAATAATAAATGAGTTGTAGACAGAGCAGTGGCTCTGGGGTTTTTTCCCCCAGATATACAAGTCTTATCTTGACCCTTAGTAAATAGCGAATACTTTCCTAAAGTGATTGCTCTGGTCAGATTCACATTTAACGGTTTGGTGCTGTAGGAGGACCCAGGAGCAAGAGTTGAAAAGTTATTGGCCTCAAGAGGGCAGCAATACTTTAGTACCTCTTCCTCTGACTGGGTGAGGCTGGCGGGGTGCCATCTTCTTTCACCTCAGTTCCTTCTTGTGCTGGATGGGAGGAACTGGTTCTTCTTAGTGGTCTCATCTGAGTAAAGACTTCAACATATAATTTCTTTGTTGGCATTTCTTTTTTTTTCCCCCTTTGTCCCATAATCCTTGATCTATATAAAATCTTTCTCACTCAACTATTTCTTGTTGAAGATGATTCTCTTGGATTTGGAAGGGACATTAAAGGTTTCTTTATTCTTTTGAAAAAAAATTTTGTAGAATGATTTTGAGTAGTTCACCTATTTCGATTACATTAAAATGGTATTAAAATGTGTGTGGAATTAGAATATTTCTACTTTCTCTTTATGTTTTGTAAAAACATTCATTTTATAATCCCTTTTCCTAAAGTAATTGTTTATGGTTATTTTCTTGTGAGATCTTTTGTGGTTATTTGTTGCTATGTTGTATCCCTCTTCTGTTTAGGCTATTTTAGTCTGTGGAAGTCAGGGCCTATACTTCTCAAAAAAGGGTAATTTTTCCTTCTTCATCTTTGCTATCTGTTCCTGTTTTTCTATTTTAGAAGAAAAAGGTAACTGTTTTTAGTATTTTTTTGTATGAATTTATAGAATTAAGGCTTTTGAGGGAGCTACTATCTACGCTTTATTGATCATGTTATTTAGTGAACTTATAGAAGGCTCTTCCCTTAGGTTTGGATCTTTACAACTCTGACCATCTGTGACCAGAACAACCCTTTGGAAAGAATCTCACTCAGAGAGTGAGGAAAACTCAAATTAGAATGAGATTCAGAATATTAGTGGGTAACTACATGTTTATACCTTTTTAGAAACTGAGGCCCTAAAGTTTATTGTTGAGAAGAGTGAAGTGTAATCTTCCTAAAGCTATGGCCAAAACATCATCAGTCATTGGTAAGGAGCTCAAATCATTCAGAAGATTTCAGCTATCATTGTAACAGTGCTTGTATTTGTGAGTAAAATGAAGGCTTGGACTAGATCATGAAACCTTTCATTTTCAGCATTCTGTTAAGTCTATGATTATATAATGTCAGTACCATTGGCATTACTTAATATTCTAATACTCTGTTGAGCATTAGTATATTATTGCATTTTAAAATTTAACAGACTATTTCAGCAACTAAAATGCTTTGAATATTTGTTGCTTCTCCATTCATGTTGGTCTATCTTGTCCTTGCTTTAATCTCCCATAGAATCATAGCAACTTAGAACTGGAAGAAACGCTAGTGCTCACTTAGTTAAACCCCTTCATTTTGCAAATGGAAAATTCCTTAGTCTGCAGAATGACTTGTCTCAAATCATACAGCGCTCCTAATTCCAAGTTCAGTGCTTTTTATCTATTTCACTATGCTGCTTCCTTGTGTCTTCTTGAACCCCTCCCCCCCCCCCAATCTTGTTTAAGGTAAGGCACTTCAAGTTAGGCAATTTTGCAAGATTCAAAAGTTAATAGGCATTTATTTATTAAATGCCTACTATATGCTAGAAATTTTGAGATGTTTTGTGAGAAGTAATGTCACTAATAAACAGGTATCATCAGCATGTATTATACATAGAAGAACACTGAATATACATTATTCCTCCAATTTTATCCAGAATTTATTGAGGACTTACTACTATGTGCATGCTATAAAAGATAGATATATGTAATGTAGTTTCTGTCCTCAAATTTTGACATGTTCATTGTAAGAAAACATGGAATGAATTCAGAAAACCAAGAAATTGAGAAAATTAAACAACAACATTTTGCTTCAGCATAACTTCAGCTACTTGGACTGTACTCAAATATGCAATTTACGGCTTGAATGGAAACTATGCAGCTTCATTTTCCATTGGAATTTTTGATTTCATAGACAGAGAAAACTGAACGTCAAAGGCAAAGCCCAGTTTATTCTTTAAAGAAAGGAATTCCTGTTTTGTGGTTTTGGGATTATGGATGAAATTTCATTAAGCTAATGGTCAGAATATCCCCAGAGCTATATATTATTAGAAGGATGCTGTTAATATTCCAATGCAAGACCTTTCATCTTACTGACCAACTTAACTGTGTCACCTAAACTCTTCTGTGACAAACATGCATATTTTTCTTCTGAGTGTATCTAAAAATATTCACTTGGTGTAACACCAGCTAGACTATTTCATATATTCATAGGTTTCCTTGGGCTCCCAAACTTCTTCATTGACAGTTTCATCAAGAAACAGACATTATTGTAATAAAACTCTCATTTCTGGATTACTTTCTACCTGCTATGGGAGCTATATGCTAAAGAACCACTTCAAGCACTTCAAGCCCCATTCATTAGAGCTAGTAGTACTTTATAACTATAAAGTTTCTGATCCACTTTTCATGAACTCTGCATTTGTATGCATAGTCTTTACCTTTGTTAAACTTTCCTTCTCTGACTCTGCCTTCAAAGCAGTACTTCTTTTGGGGCATAAAGTGACCCAGGTGACCTTTTCTTTTAAATTTCTCTAGTGTATTATATCACAGTGTTAATCCTTATCTCTTGGACAAGGAACTGAGGTAGTTAGAGAATGACCATTGGCTCTCAGACATTTCAAGAAGAGCAACATTTGACTTTGATTCTTAACTAGATAGTACTTGGGTCCTTCCTTCTCAGTTTTCTACTTCCTAGGAATGTGGTGAAGGTTATTTTGACATATCTATTATTTACTTTGAGCTACTTGAAGAAAGATGTTATGTGAATACAAGATATTGTTGTTACCATTATTATTATTGTTATTATTTAGGATGTATTGAAGTCACCCATAAGTGGTAAATTGATGACTCGTTCCCCTTCTGCAAGATGCTGTTGTGGGTAAGTAGATTGTTCTCTAAGGGTAGCTAAGACTGAACCTGACAAGAAGATGAGCATCAGACCATAGGGACCCACCTTATGCCAGATGTGCTATTTAAATGCACCCTAGAGTCCTGCCAAAGGTGGAAGCAAAATTCTATTTTTAATCAGTTTGCTTGCTAACATGTTTCCTGAGAACACATTACCATTCTAATGAGACTGTACTTCACAAACTTAGTATCAAAAAAGCCCTTTGTTTTGGTCGGTCGTAAATTATAAAGACCTCAGGTAGTCTTTCTCAGTAGACTTGAGTTTATTAGGACAAGTTGTGAAGCAGAGAAAGTTTCTACAACTTTATCCATGTGGTAAACTGGTAGGACTAAATCTTGGTGGGGCAAGAATGTGTTACTGGTCATAGTGCCCAATCTCTGCTCAGTTTCTGCTCATACTTCTTGATAGATTTTTCCAAATGTGTCACTCCTATAAAATGGTCATGATTTGGCTTTGTGTTATGAAACCAGTTCCTGGGCTGAGAGCTTTCTGTTGTATGCTCAGTGCCCCTTAATGCCTGGCTATACAGTCCTTCTGCTTTACTTTGCTCCAGTCTTCATGCGTCATCCTTTTTCAATTGCCTCTATAAAAGATCCACTTTCTCTTTTAAAGACAATGTAAATAAGCCTTCCCTGTAGCTCTTAAATGTCCACAAGTGGGGATCTTTTGAAGGCAGTTTGTCTTCGAAGAACTAGTAACTATCACACCCTTCTCTTTTTCTAGCATCAAGGAAATAATTCATTTGTGGGGGCCTATTCCACACTGAACCCTATGTTGCTTTCTGTTACCACTTCTCATTCATAAGAAGGTAGCTGAGGTGAAAGAGTCTTGTCCACATCATCAAAAGGAGAGGTATTTTAAACTCTGATGGTCCCTTTTGGCCAACAGGTTGCTTAGTAGTGTTTATGTCCTCCAGGGCTGTAGGGTCTCCCCATTATTGAGAATCTGATGGAGCAATATAATTTTTGGAGAGCCAGTCTTACAGGTAAGACATTTCGTTTTGATTCTGTACATACCCATCCCCTCATACTCCCCATAAAAGTACAGATGCAGAATGTCTCATTCTTCTTATCTTAAGAATATCATTCTGTACAGAACTGAGAGTTGGGCTTTGTGCTGACTAAGTGGCAGAAAGTGAGTTATCATTCTTCTCTCTTTTTAGATCTCCATCTGCTGGTGGATGTGGCTTGCAAGCAGGAGCACTTTCCAAAGGAGGAAGAATTAAAAGAGTGAGGAATGGATGACAAATGTGACATTGTGCACTAGCTGTCGGCTAGTTTCCTGGAGTCAGGCTGGCCTTGCACATGACACACAGTTGGGATTTTTTTCAGTTGTGTTAAGAAAAAATATTTTTTTTGTTCTTTGTGAATTTTATTGGGAATTGGTCACTTTGGTATTTACTACATCTGTTCAGTTCAAATTCTTTGCTTTGACAAGCTATAAAATATCTAGTGGTCAAATTATTTAGCTACCCAGATCCCGTACAAATGGAAAGCCCTGGCTGTCTGTTACAATCAGGAAGCCTCTAAAAACTGCCTACAACCATGGTACTGGAGAACATTATTTTTTTGGGGGGTGCCGATTTGTCATCTTGCTACTCCAGTTTGCTGTGAACTGTAGTCAGCATAACTCCACTGAGGAGTTCAGTCTGTTTCAAGTCACAGTGTGGCCTTTTTAAAGAGGATTGTGTGAGAAACAAAGGCATGTAAGGTCACGAGATCACAGGTCTGAAATGGGTCAGGGATTCCAGGGAAGCAGCTCTGGGAAAGAGCTAATTTTCTAAGTGATTAACCAGGAAATGCTCTTACTTCCTAACCCAGAATTCTGTTTCAACAGCAAGGCGTCCGGACCTAGGACCATCCATCACACTTAACAGCCGCTGATTCCTTTACATTAATGGAAGCTTTCTTCCATTTTCATATTTTCCTTTGATTTTAATGATATATTATCATAAATGGTAAGAAAAATGGTTCCTGTAATATACTACTTATTTAGATGTCTTCTAAAGAAAAGAATTTAACTTGTTTAATATATTATTGTATTTATAAATGCTAGTAGATTTAAGGGTTTAATGGCTATGTATTTGTATTAATATTGAAAGATAGAAGGATAAAGGATGCATGTTGTAATATTTCTATTCTGATGGGAGATTGTACAGTATGTGAGCAAAGCAGCATTGATATGTAACACAATACTTTGACTGCTTATTCAGATATATATGTGTATGTGTGTGTATATATATTATATATATATGTATATACATATATACATATATATATATAAAATATATATATGGTAAATCTTAATCTTTATCTGTAGAAAAAACCATACCCAAACTTTGAGTCACTGGAGAGAACTGGTTGGCAGTTATTTAGCAGAAGCTATGCTTCCTATATTTTTTCTAGTTTATATCTTGGTTTCATCTTCTAAGAAAGTTCTGGGTGGTGGGACAGACTATTGTTTTAACCCTCTTCAGGGTTCTGAACTTGAGCGGTTGGATTATGGGGATAGTTTGGAGGTTTATCTCCTTAGGAGACATATTCTTGGCTGTTCATTTTCTGTGATTTAACTCCCATAAAACAAAACTCCCTCAAATACCATCTCATGACTGCTAGAAGCTTTCAGATTTCAAACCTTTAAAATAGGCTAGACCTACCTTCTTGAATTATGCCTCAGTTTGTCTAGTGAGTACCTGAAAACATGAAACTCATTAAAAACAAAAGGTACAGAATGACATGGCAGGTGCATTCTGCCAGCTATGTGGGTGTCCTGAACTAATTTCTGAGATCCCATTGTTTACAAGTGTTGATTACAAACCTTGGAACTGTTATGGAAACTAAGCTTTCTGGAAAAGGATCAACTCCACAGTGACTTCAGTCAGTCCAGCTGTGAAAGTAGGTCCTTAAGGGTGAACTACCCATCTAATCGGGCTAGTAGGTATCCATGTGATGGGCATTTGCTCTTGTTGGCAAAGCTCAAAGGAAAAATGAGTTGTTGAAGTCCCATCCAGTTTGCCTTACTTATAAAAAGAGACCCCATTGGCAAATAAAGGAACTTTGCTTTTTTTTTTTTTTTTTTTTTTTTTTTTTTTTTTTTTTTTTTTTTTTTTTTTTTTGGTATGTTGCAAAGCTGATATTACTGTACAGGTCATGCTCCTTCCCTTAATCTTGCTTTCTTAGATCTGTACATTGAAAGAGGTGATATCTTTTTGGAAACATGAGCCAAGCAGGAGCCTTGGCATAGATTTAGATTTGGTGGTTTTAAAAGGCTTAATTAAGGAAATGCCATTATCAGCTTTCCGAATTTTTTATATATGAATACAACAAAGGCCGAGGAGCTGGATCTCCTGCCATACTCACATGCATGGTACTTATCATCTAAAGCTATCCTTATTGATTTGGGGAAAATGGCAAAAGATAAAATAGTCTCTGCATGAACTAGCCAGTAGTACATGGCACATGCTAACAAGGCTCCTGACTTGCACCTCAGTATTTCAGCACCTTATGCACTGATGTATTTCAGTCAACAATAAAGTGAGTGTTCCAACTAGACAGATTGTCTTTTTGTTTTCTTATCATGGTGATGTATACTTAGATTTTTTTTTCTATATAAAATTATCATGATGTACATAATCATAATAGGAATGTCAGAAGGGAATGTACTTTTAAAAGTAAATTTCTTCTTAAAAACTGACATGTAAAGATTACCCCATTTGTATTTGAACAGAGGTTGAATACTTAATACTTCATCTGATCTCCATGTTAAAGTACTTCAGTGTAGTGTCATGAGAGCCTGAAGAGTATTCTAAAATTTTGGCTGAATTTTTAGTCAGCCATCTTACTTGATAATTCTTATTGTTACCCTCTATTTCTTTGTTAACTTTAGCATAGCATATTGTTTTGATGATTTTTATATTTTATATAGGTCCCTTATGCATCTTTGTGAGAAGACATCCTTTATTTACCGTAATGCTTTATAGTATTTGGTGGCCTTCCTGTGAGATGTCACAAGTTTTAGAATTTCTATTGGGAGTTAGGAATTTCTTCCATGGACAAAATGTGTATGTTAAATTGTAGGTTTTGGTCTCTTTTCATTTCCTTGTATGTTTCAAGATAGATGGGGACAGAATCTGTTAGTAGTCAGTGTTTTATTTAATCTTCCTGAAGATACCTCATATTTAGAGCATGTGCATCAAAGAGATGTGATAATTTATATTTTGTTTTCCTTGTAGTTGCACTATCACATATACAAAATGAAAATAGATAACTCAAGAGACATAAAAATTCTCTCTTGGTAATAATTAACTCTGTCCTTTAGAAAAGGATTATAGAAAAAAATATATTGTATGTTATATCCTCAAAGTCTGGACAAAAAAAAAAAATGCTAAATCATGCTAAAGCAAGATTGTCCATGAAAGTTTTTCCTATTTTTAGTACTCCTGGTAAAACTTTGAAGTCATTCTCAGGAAGGCTATAAAGAAGCAAGTGTCAAATATAAATAGCCTGTTTAATCAATCAGTCAGTCAAGCAACAAGCACTTACTAAGAACCTTTTGTGAGTTAAGTGCTATACTGGGTGCCAGAGATATGAAGATAATAAAAAAATTAGCACTTATGTAGCATTTTAAGGGTTACAAAGCACTTTACAAATATTATCTCATTTTTATCCTTACAACCCTCCTGGAGCATAGGTGCTATTTATTATTGATGCCTATTTTTGTGGTTCACTCCTAATCTTGTCTGACTCTGTGACCCCTTGAGGGGTTTTCTTGGCAAAGATATTGGAGGAGTTTGCCATTTCCTTCTCTAATGAATTTAAGGCAAGCAGAGGTAGTGAGTTGCCCAGGGTCATTAGCTAGTGAATGACTGAGGTCAAATTTGAAGTCAGAGCTTCCTAACTTTTAAGTACAGCACTCTATCCACCTTGCCATCTACCTGCCCTTGGAAATCGATAATACTTGGGATGAAATATGATTAACCACATCCAAATAATTCAGTGTGACTTCATGGTACTAGCAACACTGCTTCTAAGGAGGTACAATATGTTTTCCATTACTGCTAATGACAAGTTTATATGATAGGACATAGTTTATAAGTGAAAGAATGTTCAGAGAGAAGTAATGATTAGCTGAACATGATATTTCTTACTGCCCACACTTTTCTTGCTGAGCATGTCTTAGCCCTTTTCTTGGATTCATCATGTCCCAACTCACAGACTCTTGAAACCTTACATTGAGGGTCATAGGTCTGACCTATAGTATTATTTATCTCCAGGAGATGTCAGAAAAGAGTAACAGTTAAATTCCAGACCTCTGACATCAATCTGACCTGAAAGCTCCTTGAAGAACAGTTTAGAAAAGTTACTGAGTCTAAATTAGCCAGAACTGAAGAAAATCTGTGCATGAAATGGACAGAGCCTTCCCAGGGTTGTAGCCATAAGGGTGCAATAAATCAGTAAATGCTACAGCAAGGAGTCACTTTAAATCTGGCTTTAGACCATTTGTAGACACAAGGAAAGAGGCAAAAGCCCTTTGAGCTCATATTTATAAAACCTCATTCCTTTATCTTCTCTGGCTTTGCATTTTTTTTTTTATTTCCTCATACCATCATCTTTGCTGTATTAGGTACGAATTTTGCTTTGATGTTTCTCTGAATGACCCCCATTTACATGAGGTAGCTTGCTTAAATGAAGGTATCCATTTGTATAGAATGCAATTAGTCCAGTGGATCGATAGAGGGAGTAGAGGAACAGAGAGAAAAAGAGAGGAGAAAAATTTTGAGACTGACTGACTATGTGCATGCCAGCTGGGGAAAGGAGGAGTGGTTGCCTCTGACTGCTCCACCCTCACTTTGTGTCAGCAGGTAGAGAGAGTGATTGCAGTCCCAGGGGAGGGAGTCCGAGAGCTAATACAAACCACAGGCTTCCTCTAGGGATTTTATCCAGAATTGCTTTTCTGGAAGGGAAGCCCTCGATTCCTACCGAACTTTCCAAATCCACTCCATGATTCAGATTTACTGCTCCTCTGGGATTTTTTTTTTTTTTTTTTTTTTTGGCATTTGATACTGTTATCAGCCTGCTCTGGGTGAATTTTTGTTGGTGTGTTTTACTACTCTGCCTTCTTCCTCTCAAGATTTTTTGCTCTTCAGGGAAAAAAGAGGGACTTTTATCTGGAAAAGAATTTTCAGAAATGATTTTGGATTGTCTTAAATGCTTTAGAGTTCCTGGGGACTTTAGATTTCAGCCTGGAGTAAGTTTTTTTCTTTGATCTGGTTGGGATTATTTTTCCAGGCTGTGGAATTTCACTCGTATTTTACCTGCTTAGTGCTGGGCTCTCTGCAGTTTGGTTGTAGAGTAACAAGGTGGAAGAATAAGCTGTACTTGGTTAAACTGTTGAAACATTTTTTGTGAACAGGATCTATAAAAACATAATTGCATTTGTTTCACCCCTGTGGATTCCTGTGGGCCCGACAGCGCAACAGGTTTGCAGATTTCTTTTAAAATTACTTTTTCTCTGCCTCATCAAAAGGCTTTACTTTTAACAGTTTCATGTTTGATTGCTGATTTATTTGGCTTTCCAAAATTTATGGAAACTTTTGAGTTTTTTAACTTGACCTCCAAATACAGTAGATGTGTCTGGGAGGTGAATTTTTATTTATTTGGGGGTATATCATTTTTATTTTTATTTATATTTGTATGAAGCAAAGGTTTGAATTTTCAAAAGTTCATAGTTCTAGCATATATAAATCACTATCATTCAGGCCCATTTTTGCTTTTCCTGGGTGTTCTGCTGAGAACCTGTGACTAACCTCCCTACTTCTTCCTTTCTTCCTCCTTCCCTCCCTCCTTCCCTCCTCCCCAAGGAATTTGAAAACGTGTTGGGAATAGCCTTTTGTTTCTCTTATGAATTTAGGGAATTATAGATCATAAGATCAGCATTTTAAAATAATTTCCAAAAAAAGTATCTTGGTTACATGATAAAGTGTGCTAGGAGTTTCATTTGGAAAATGAAGCTCAATTCCCCAAGACAGTGAGAATAACTAGGATTTGTGGATTTGAATTTGAGAATAAAATAAAACCGACCATTTCAAATGCATGTCCAGTTTTCAAAGTTATGTTTAATCAGTGTTATTCTAAAAAAGGTGACTTCACTTAAAATGACCATTGAATTATAATGACAGATTTTAGTACAGAATAAAAAAAGAATAAGATGTCAAAGTTTTTTAAGAAATATACAAGTTTAGTGGAACTAAAAATATAAATATCCTGGATATTAATATAGAGAAACATTCTAGTAAATCATTGTAACATCGTTTGGCATTCCTGAGGTGGAACCTGAAGATTTATTTTGTATTTCTGTATTCCAACACCTTAAGCTCCTTTTTCTTGAACTTTTTTTGTGGAAATTTTATGTTTGGAAAGAGTCATCCCTAAACTGGATTCCTTGCTGCATGTCACTTGCTACATGCGTTTTGGTGCTGATTTTTTCTCTTTCTTAGTTTATGAAATTTTGTTGTAGATGGCTTAGTGCATGTGGAAGACTAAAAACCAAGTACTGTTGGTTTAATAAAATTCAAAAATGAGTATTTCTTAGATCCCTACTGTGTAGAAGTTACTATACTAGGCCTGAATGTTACAAAGACCAAAGAAAAAAACCCCAAGTCTCTGCTTTCAAGGTTCTTTAATTCTACTGGTTTGAAGTTCAGTTGTTAAGCAAAGTCGGAAAATCCCAAGAGAAGTGGTCTCTTTTATTAGGTAGAATGAAGATGGGAGAAATTGTGACACCTTCAGAAAAAGTGATTGATGGCTCCCCATTCCTCTGTTCCATCAGGAATGCCACCTGTTCTTGGGAATTGAAAGAAAGGAAGGGCTTAAAGGACTTTGTATTTTTTGAAATTGCAGTATAAACTGTTGTTTCCCCTCTTTGCCTGGAGCCAGGAACCTTCTTTAGATATTAGCTGGCAGGATTGGGAAATACGTTCCTGATCAGTATGTGTGGACAAAGTGTTTTGCTGCAGCTGGTAGCATGAGTGGTGGCCACCAGCTGCAGCTGGCTGCCCTCTGGCCCTGGCTGCTGATGGCTACCCTGCAGGCAGGCCTTGGACATACAGGGCTGGTACTGGCAGCAGCGGTGGAGTCAGAACGATCTGCAGAGCAGAAAGCTGTTATCAGAGTGATTCCTTTGAAAGTGGACCCCACAGGAAGACTGAACCTCACACTGGAAGGAGTGTTTGCTGGTGTTGCTGAGATTACTCCAGCTGAAGGAAAACTGATGCAGGTAAGGAGAACTTTATGGTATTTACCATCTGTTTGGAATATACATTTCTTCATTGACCTCTGAAACTAAATTTCTGATTTTTAATTTTTGATCGGTTTCTTAAGAAAGTTCACATTTGTATTTCTTAAGAGGACAAAGTTTTAAACTATTTTTACTTTTTTAAGTATGGTATTCTATTCAGCTTTAAGATATTCCTTTGCTATTGATTATAAGAGTGCTATGTTTTAATAGGTAAATTAAAATTAGGACTTCAACTAATTTGAGTCTGTTATTTTATGCCATATTTAAAGTGAGCTCTAAAAAAGTAAGGTTTAATCTTTTGGACACCACCTTGAACTTCTGTGATACATCTATGATAATTTTCTTTTTGTTGTTGTTGCTTTTAAAATTCAGTCAGATTTGAATAAAGTGTGGAATAGTGAAAAGAGCACTGGATTTGTAGTCATGAGATCTAAGTTTGATATTTTCATGTCTTCCTATTATGTGACTTTGGGCAAGTCTATTTCTCTGGCTCTTGGTTTCCTCATCTGTAAAATGAGAAGTCTAAATGAATTCTAATTTCAAGGTCCCTTCTAGCCTTGAATTTTGTGATAACAGTTTTTGCTTGATTGTACTGTACATATGGCATATTGATAGTGTAGCACACTATCAATAAATCCCTATTGGAGATTATTTTATTGCCTCCTTATGAAAATGCAACTATCTTATCTACACAAGGATTTTTTGGAGCATTGACTTGGGTGTTAGAGGACCTAAATTCAAAAGTCTGGCTTGGCTATTTGCATTTGTGATTGAGAAAGTCACTGAAGCTCACTGGGCCTCTCTCCTCATCTTTAAAATGAGAGGGTTGGACTTGATGACTTCCAAATCTATGGTCATAAGAAAATTAATGACCCCGTCATAATTATTTAATATGAATAAGGTTAGTTTGGATACACAGTTTTCTTAGGTAAGTCTCTGAGATTTAACTGTGTCTTTCCTAGCCTATTCTTTATGTGTTGCATTTATGCATTGAACTAGGGTTATTTCAAAGACCAGTTGTTCAAATCGCACAATGGAGACTAAGCCCAGAGAACTGTTCATTTTTTAATGTGTCCCTTTAGACATAAAAATATTTTGCTATTTATCCATTTTGTAAAATGTATGTTGCTTCTGGATACAAATATATTAAAATAGTAACAAAATCCCCTCAAACAAATAGCATTTATTGTGTCTGTCATTATCAACTCAAAATACAGTTTTGGTTTGTTTTTTAAAAAAATCTATTATGAGTGAACCATTGATTTGAATGAAATTTAAATTTTGAGAAGTACTTTGAAAAAGATAAGAAAATAAAAACCAACCAAACTTGTGGGCAAGAAACTATTATAGAGTTTTCTAAGAGAGAAGTACTGGACACTAAGAAGCTATAAAGAACCAAGTGGTCAAGAGAATGGACATGGGAAATGGCCTCTGTATTCTTTTATATGAAAAATGTATTATTTATATGTGTAAAGTTTCTGTCTGAGGAGAGATTGCCTTTTAATTTAACCTTTAGTTTTATTCTTGGTGATCAAACAAATGAAACTAGGAATGTGACCTTGAAACTGTAAAGCAACTGACTGGCTTTGTGGTCATAATTAGGACAGTAAAATTTTCTTCTTGCCCTTGGCTAGTACTTGTTGATTCTCCTGAAACATGAGGTTTGAACTCCATTTTAATTTTTATTCTAGGTATTTTCACTGTAGAAGCATATCTTTTTTGTTCCTGAACTCTTTGAGACTCTTACTAAGCTTTTTGTGGTAGTAATGTCCTGTGGCAGCATGTTCCATGGCTTAATTATGTGTTGCACAAAATGTTTCCTTTTTTTTTTTTTTTTAAATTTAAGTTTGTCTTTTATTACAATGCTTGCACTTCTCTTTATATAATAAAAGGGTAAATAAGGAGTATCAACAGCATTCTCTGTGCCATTTATCATTCTCATTATTATTGTCTGGATGTGGGGATGTGTGTATGTTAGAAGCACTCCCAAGGACAGATACATCTGTTGTGCATTATACTGTTTTAGTGAATTACCAGGGGCAGTTAGAATTTATGACTCACCCAGAGTCTCATAGCCAGTATATGTCATATATAGGACTTGAACCCAAGTTATCTTGACTCTTAAGTTGCCTCTCAGTGCCTTTTCACTATTCACTATTAATAGAGTTGTGTTAAATTCTAGCACTTTAATTTTAACCTCATTTCTCACATTCATTTACTCTTGACTTCCTCTCATTCCATGACAGGAATTCAATTCTTACTCTGTGCTTTTTTGTTTTGTTTTGTTTTTTATGAGAGACATTATCAAAAAACCTTTTGAAAATCAAAATAAGTTATATCAACTACTACTTCTTTATCCATTGTTGGGCTAATTCTTTCAAAGAAGTATAGCCGGTCAATGAAAAGGGACTTACCCTTATGGAAGCCATGCTGTTTGGTCCTTATCAGATTACCCTGCAACTCAGGTTTATTCAACTGTGGTTAACCAAAGTTGAAGTCCTGTTTACATCTCCTGAGGTGGTGTTTTGTGGCAATTTTACTTTCTCACTATCATAATGTCATAAATCTTTGTTTTTAGAGAAATCAGTTGTCTTTGGCTCCTTAAAATTAGGAAGACCTGACTTCAAATCTTACCTCTGACCTTTAACTAGTAATGTGACCATGGTCATTTAACTTCCCTAAGCTTCAGTTTTTTTGTAAAGTGAGGACATTGATACCTGAATTATCTACAGGGTTTTTGTGAGGCTTAAATGCAATAATGTTTACAAAGCGCTTTGTACATCTTAATTTGAATTCTCTTCACCCTCTTAGCTGAGGACCTCATCTCATAGTTCAGCAAGAAAATCAAGGCCATTTGCTAAGATACTTAGGCTTTTCTCCTCATCTCAAAATTCATGTCATCATCCCTATCTCCTCCTTTGCTATGATGTCACCAGTACCAACATATTTACTTGTGCCATTTGTCTTTTCTCTACTGTCTGATCCAGACTGCCATCCCAACTATCATCCTCCTTTCTAATTTTCAATTTTTCCCAACTTAGAATTTTCCAACTTAGAAACTTAGAGCTCCCGTGTCCTTAAAAAAATTTTCCAAAAGAGATACTTTTTCTGCTATCATTCTTTTTATCTTTCTCTGATCTTTCTCAATCAGTCTCCTCAAAATATCTGGCTCCACTGATTGACTGTCTCTTCTTTCCTAAAACCTCTGTAGCTTGACTTCTGACCTCATCACTCAACCAAAAACTACTCTTTCCAAATCAACTTAAGAATTACTAAGCTTAGTGGCCTTTTCTCAGTCCTCATCAACTCCTTCCCTGACTTCTCTGAAACATTTGACCCTGTTGATCATTTTCTCTTTGAGATATTTTCTCCTTTCTGAATTTTTTCATTACTTTCTCTTGGTTCTCCTCCTACCTGTTGAACTAACTTCTCTAGTCTTTTTTGTAACCTTGTCTATGTCACACTCGGAGGTATACCCCAAGTCCATGTCCTGCATTCTCTGATATTTTCTTCTTGATTACCTTAGTAATTCTTACTATGGATTTCTTTATTATTCCTATGTAGATGACTCCCATGTCTGTGTATCTCGCGCTAATGATTTGTTCTGAGTTAGTCATATATAACTAACTGCCTATTGGATATTTCAAACAAAATACCCCATGAACATCTCAAATCCGGTATATCTAAAATCTTTCCACCTCTCTGCATACCTTAGGCTTCTTCTGAGGTTAGTTTCCCTGTTGCTGTAGAGGGCACTCCCATCCTTCCAGTCACCTAGATTTGCAGCATCAATAACATGCCTGACTTCTTACTTTTTTTTATCCCTCATTTAAACTGTTGGTTAGTTGCCAAATCTTTTTCTTTCTATCCTCATCTCTCTTTTTTTCCCTTTTTCTTCCCTTCTCTCTACTCATACAGCTATCACCTTTGTTCAAACTTCATCCTTCCTGTTCTGGACTATTCCAGTATCTTCTTTATCAGTCTCTGTTCTCTAATCTCTCCCCCATTCCAAGGCTCTAAAAATCTGTGATTTTCTTAAAATGCCAGCATGATCTTGTCACATCTCTATTCAAAACCCAGTGGCTTCCAGTGTATGTTACTAAAAGTTATTACTTTTCTAGCTTTCTTCCACAATACCGTATTTCCTGTATTATGTGAATTGTAGTGGTCTACTTGCCTTTCGTCAAACACTTGACATAAGCATGTTTTGTCTCCATACCTTTTCACTGGTTTGTCCTGGAATAATCTCATTTCAATGTTCTTTTCTTCTCAGTTTTCTTCATGACTAAGCACAAATGCCTTTTTCTTCATGAGATGCTTCTTCCTTCCTCCAGCTGTTATATCCTTCAAGGTTACCTTGTATCTAGTGTATATGTGGTTTTTATATTATATCTTTACATGTTTTCTTTTCCTTAGAAAGTAAACTCATGGAGAGATACAGGGACTTTTTTTTTTTTTTGTGGGGGAGTTGTATGTCTAGAGCCTAGCATATATGGTATTTAACACATAGAAGGTATTTAAGAAATGCTTGATTGAAATGCTTGATTTTTTTCCCCCTCTTTACATTGTAGATTTACCTGTCTTTCCTTTAAGATGATTTGAATCAATCATTATTTTTTAGCTCCTAGGTTGGTACCTCCCACAGGGGGAAAGAAAGGGAAATTGAAGAGTTGCTTTGTTATAAGATTAAGGAGCCCAAGATACAGTTTTGAAAAATGTATTATGCTAAGATTTTCATCAGGTCTTCCCAAATTATGGATTTCTGCTCACTAGTTTTGAAAAGTATATGCCCTGAGTTAAAAGAGCAAGGTTTGTTGTCTTGGGCTTTTTAAAAAATAAGTTTCAAATTGATATTTCCTCTTTCTTACATCACCACAATTATTTCAAATATCCTTTTCACTTTCTCTTTCAAAGAACAATTCCATATGACCAAGAGTAATTTTTTTGAGGGGAAAGGGGAAAAGAGGTCATTTTGTTATTGATACATTGGAAAAAGTCTGAAAACATGTACAACGTGTAATGCCTACAGACCTCTTACCTCTATGAAGGGAGTAGGTTGTGGTGGGTATCTTCTAATGTTTCTTTATAAAGATTAAGCAGGATTCAAATAACTTTGTTTCATTTATTTTTAATTTAATCAGTTTTATTCCATTATGTTGCTGAACAACGATTTGTTTAGCCATTCACTGGCTAATAGGTATCTATTTTGTTTCCAATTCTTAGCTATAGTGATGTTATAAATATTTTGAGTGAATGAGAATTTTACTTAATGATGGTTTCATTGGAGTATTAAAAGGTCAATAATGAAGTCTGTGGTTTAGAGGATTTGAACATTTTATTTAGTCACTTGATTTGCATAATTTCTGATTGCTTTCCAGCATGTTTGACCTATTTTCTACAGTTCCACCAACAATGTATTAGTGTGCCTGTCCATTTACAACATTTCAACATCGACCATTGCCATTTGGGGGTCATTTTTGCCAATTTTTAGGGTATGAGGTACAACCTCAGAATCATTCTGATTTGCATTTCTCTTAGAGTAATTTGAAACATTTCTTCATATAATTCTATACTTTGCAGTTCTTATGAGAAATACTTTTTTCCATATCCTTTGAGCATTTATCTATTGAGAAATGGCTGTTAGTCTAATGTATTTGTTGTTTCTAAGATCTTGGCTATTAAACCCTTTATTAGAGAAATTTGATGATAAAGATTTTTTTCCTTTTCAACCACTCCTCTCAATCTGAATACATTAATATTGTCTGTGCAGAAACATTTCTGTTTTATACAAAGTTATTTATTTTCTCTTTTGTTACAAACTCTATCTCATGTTTGGTTAAGAATTATTCTACTCATACTTGTAAATAGCTATATGATTTATTTTTCTTTAAGTAAATATTTTTATAGTGTGATCTTTAATATTAAGGCCATGAATCTATTTTAGAATGTATCGTGGAATATGATATAGGTATTGGCCTGAGCCTGATTTTTGCCATACTGATTTGTTTCCCAGGTAATTTTATGTTTTCTAGTTTTATCAAACACTGGGTTATTGAGTTATTTTATTTCTGAATCTTCCTTATCTAGTCCATTTCATTAATCTATCTTTCTATTCTTTAATATCAGATGGTTTAGATCAAGGCTTCTTAAACTTTTTCCACTTGTAACCCCCTTTCACCTGAGGAATGTTTATGTGACTTTGGGTATGTACATAGAATATGTATACGGATCAAACATTTACTGGAAATAAATCATAATTTTGTGATCCTTATATTGCTACAAGACTCTATATGGGGTCACAAACCACAGTTTATTTGAGAAGCTAGTTTTAGGCATAGAAATGCTACACAATATCCCTTTATCCCTACTTCTTTTCATCATTTCCCTTGATATTATGAATCTTTTATTTTTCAAATGAAATTTATAATTTTATCTAGTTCTGCAAAGTATCCCCATGATAATTTGATTTTTTTTTCCTTTAATAGCCTTTTATTTACAAGATATATGCATGGGTAACTTTACAGCATTAACAATTGCCAAACCTCTTATTCCAATTTTTCACCTCTTACCCCCCACCCCCCATGATAATTTGAATAGTGTACCATTTAGAGTGTGAATTAATTTTGGTAGTATTATCATTTTTGTTACATTGGTTTGTATAGCTAGGATAATGAATATTCCTTCAACTATTTAAGGAACACTATATAATTGAATCTTTCCAAGTCTTTTGTGTGCTTTGGGAGATTAATACCCAGATATTTTATACATTTTGGGTTATCTGTTATTGTTTCTCGTGTGTTGTTTTTATTATGTAGAAATGCTATTGAATTTTGAGGATATTTTGTAGCCCTCAACTTTGCTAAAGCCATTGCCTCAGTTGATTAAATAGGATTTTCTGAATCATATCAGCAGCAAACAAGGCTAGTTTTTTCTTCTCTTTACCTATTTTTATTCCTGTAAATTTTTTTCTTTTTCATCTTATTGCTATTCCTAGTATTTCTGGAACTATATCAAATAACAGTGATTATTAAAATGCCTCTACAATAATTGTAAAGAATTGCTTTCTCAGCTTCATTTGGTGGTTATAAAAGGACCCCAAAAAAGATTTGATATTTCTTTATTTAATTTTTATCCTGACTTGTTTATTTCTTAAATTTTTTTGTCATTCTGTTTGTTACCTTTAAGGTAGCATAAGACAAGATTAACAGGATCTTGTAATTGTAAATATTCTTTAATATTGCTAGAAGAAAGTAAGAATGGTAAATGTTGCTCTTGATAACTTTGTTTTTTGTTGCCTGCTTCCTCTCAGTTAGCATTTTAAATATTTCATATTTTACTGGGAAAAAAGATTATGGGTGGTAATGCTTTTCCCTTTCCAAATTTGTGGGAGAATATGAACATCAGTCATAGGATGGATATTGCATGCATGGGCTCAATCTGCATTATTAAAGAGAGTAACCAAACTGATGAGAATACAGATCCACTGGAGTCTGTTATCATCATTGCACAATTATGTTGTTTTCTTTTCCATGTTGCCTAAATATGTCATTACTAAAACTTTAGTGTAAAACTGTTGAGGTTGGGAAAGAGGGGAATGCCAAAAGCTTGGAGTCCCAATCCGGTGTTGAGAGGTGTCTCAAAAAAATTTGCAGGCCTGAACCCATCTCCTAGTCAAGGGGCAAAGCCTTTTGCAATAGTAACGCCATTACACAGTGGGATGAATTGTAAGGGAATTCAGCAGAGAAACAGAGGAAAGGAAATAACATTTATCCAGCTTTCAATCATAGATATGCTAATTCTATGGCTCATAGATAGGAAGGAGTGGTCCCTGGAATTTGGTTCTCTTGACTAGATTTTTACTGACAAGATTACCATTCAGCAATGAACTGAGGAGTGGGCTTATTTACTGTTGTCTGAAGAGTTTGATCTGTGGGAGTTTCCTGAGCCCAGAAGCTGTCTGAGTGGTCAGAATCAGACAAATTGGGGATGGGAGGCAGAAAATCTAGAATCACTGACTTACTGCCAGAACAAAAGCTCTCCCCCAAATCAGAGGACCACGAAATCATATTACATCAAAACCATCTTCTCCTTGACGTTCCCACTTTATAGTTTTCTTTTCAGTAATTAGAAACATTATTCTTTGATTTCTTTACCTTGTTTCAAATCCTCCTGACCTATCCTTAACTTAGACAATCTTCAGATTCTTATTATTCATTTTCTCTGACTGTACCTTAAGACCATTGCCCTCTACTTTTTCTTTTGCTTGTTTTCCCTCCTAACATATTTTCTTCTGTGACACTTAGAACAATGATTCACTGCCTGTCTAAGATAACAGTCTCTTTTGTGGTTCCTTGTCACCCATAAAGGCCAAATTAAAAGCTAGATAATTATGTTCTTGTTTTTTCTCATATGAATCTTATCTATATTCATATACTTTTTACCTGCTAGTAGCCTATGTGGTGGTTTATTTTATTTTATTTTTTTGTGGGAGGGAGGATGGGATAAGGGTGGGATCACTGCTTGTTACATTGTTGACTCTTTATGAATATGTATTAAGCATTAATATTACTATTGCTAGTAATAACTATGGTCACACCACCCATTCCCATAAAGAAGTATATATATATACCTATAAGTACTTACTTCACAGGGTTGTATTCTTCTAGCTAGTATTTCTTTAAAAATTACTAAGATAGTATGGTTAAGTATAAAACAGTTGCAAGGTAGAATAGTTACTGGGGTTAAGGACAGCCATATCAAAAGCCACTTTAACATTGGTGATCAAGTGTGAAGATACATGTAAAAGCAGTTGTAGTTAAGGATCGTAGTGGTTTATGACCTTAGAAAAAAATTACATTTATTTGGACTGTCTATGTACATCTCTGAATTTTTTCTGTAATTTAATACTCCCTTATCCTGTCTTATTTCTACCTGATGTATAACCCTGAGTAGAAGATGAGACCTTTTAAATTAAATTCCACTAGACAAGCATAGTGATGTAATGAAAGAAGCACTGAATCAAGAGTCAGAATTCTGGATTTTGCCACAAATTAGAAATATGATCTTGTGCTAGTTATTTAAACCTTTTGCGTCTCAGTTTCCTCTTACTTCAGAGACATGGAGTTATCAGACAAAATAATAATGTTTCCCTTCCAGCTCTAATATGACACAATTCTAATTGCTCTGGAGATAGGTAGAATGTTACTTCACTTATTTGACTTTGTATATGACACATTAGAATGGATTATAGGCCTCAGAATTTCTGAAGATTATAGGTTCTAGAATACTTAATTTTAGATAACCATTCCTATCAAAACATATTTTTCTTTTTTTCTCATTCATAATTGAAAAACATTAATAGATCAGTATCTAATTACATGGCCCTTTTGATTCATTGTTACATCTAATTTTACTAATTTTCCCCTGATTAATTTTGATCAGTTTTAAATTAATAGATAAAATTGAAACAATTAGTTTTGGAATAGTATAAATTCTATTAAAATTGATCAAGAAGCATTGACAACTAGATTAATTTCTTAAAGTAGAAAATTAGGGATTTTGTGATTGAACTTCTTTTATACTTTCAAGGGTTTGAAATAATCAACTTTCTATTTATCTAAATTAATGGAATACTGAAAAAATATAATCACTTCTCATTTGACCTTGGAATAATAGTAAGATAAATGTGATTAGACATAGTGCATATATATTCAGAACATTTAGCACAAGAAACTCATCAATGCAAATATTCTGTGGTTTGACTTGACTTTTACAAATCTAGAATCTAAGCACTGAAAAGGAAGAGTCTGTGGATAGTTCATATTCATATGAATAACACTAATATAATATTATTATTTTGGCTGGAGTTTTCCATTATATTTCCATTATACATAATTATTTAATGGAGTAATAGCACATTCTTTTTTAGTGGGGGGAAACAATTTTCTAAGTTAAAATGAATATATCTTAGAGTGCTCCCTAGTTAATACTTATGGTTAGTTCAGTAAGTATTGTTTAATAACTAAGGTCCTATCTGGATGATGAAAATTTGTGGAGTTTCCTTAATTTAAAAAAATATTAATTATGTAATATTGAATACAATAGCTAATTAAACTTAATATCTATTTACATATAAATTAATTCAAAGCATGAATGTCATCGTGATTTTTCAGGCTTGCCATCAAGATTTTTTTTCATAGTTTTCATTCAAGTTTCTTCTGTTCTGGTTCTGTCCCACCCCTTCCCTAGTTTGTATTAATAAAAAGTGTTACCTGATTTTTTTTTGTATTCCTAATACTCATCAGTTTAAGTTGTTTTGTAGTATTTCATAAAGGTATAAATTTATTTAGTCATTGTTAACTTGTTGGATAATAAGGTTGTACCCAGGTTTTTGTAATTTTAAGTGACTCTGCTATAGAAATCTGCTATTAAAAAAAGATTACATGTTTTATTTTGTGCTTGAAATACTTTGGGGCTGTATTCTCTGTATTAGAATTGTTGGCTTGAAAAAGGATGTGGTTATTTTTGTACCTTTAACTTTGTGGTTCCAAATTGTTCTCCAAAAGATTCTATAAGTTTTCAATTCTACTAGCAGTGAATTTGTGTGCCTTTTTTTTTTTTAACTAACCTGTCAATTTTGAGTCTTGTTGTTCTAATTTTTGACTAATAATTTGATAGTATGAGATTGGTAAATTGTTTTTTCATTTGAGTGGAAAAAAAAACTCCTTTCCCTAAAGTTGGCACTGATCTCTGAATTACCAAAGCTGATGATGTTTTTGGGTTTTTCCATTTTATTTTTTCTTTTTAGTATTCATCCTTCTTGATCTATCTGCTCAGTTTGATACTTTTCATCATCTTCTCCTTCTGGGTATTGTTTCATGTTTGGCTTTTAGTCTTAACTATTTTTTCTTATTTTCCTTTGTTGATTTTTCTTTAAGAAGAGAATTACCCTTCATAAGTGTACTTCCCAAGATTTTGTCCCTGTGCCCCTTATTCCTCTCTATAGTCTTTCTACTCATTTCTTCTCAAGTCTCTTTTCTAGCTCCTATTTAAAATTTTCATTTTTATGTACATGATTCCCAGTTTTCTTTCTTTTGAGCTCTAGTCTAGACTACATCACCAACTTCCTAGTGGTTATTTCAAAATGAACATCCAATAGGTATCTCAAATGCAATATGTCCAAAACAGATTCATTATCTATCTTCCCCAAATCCTCCCCATTTCTAAACTTTCCTGTTTCTGTTGAAGCTATTATCATTTCTTCTAGCTCTTCATGTATGCATTTCTTCTGCCTTTTCTTTATACTTTCCCTTCAATCAATTAGAAAA
Source organism: Sarcophilus harrisii (assembly GCF_902635505.1). NCBI lineage: Eukaryota > Metazoa > Chordata > Mammalia > Dasyuromorphia > Dasyuridae > Sarcophilus > Sarcophilus harrisii. The sequence continues at coordinate 349,418,362 of NC_045429.1, read as the reverse complement.
CATTGCCATTTCTACCTCCCTAATATCTCTTAAGATCGAATTTCTGTAACTATAATCTTGGTTCAAGGCTTTCATCATCTCTTGCCTAATTGATTTCAATAGACTTCTTACTAGGATTTCCAGTCCCAACTTCAGTCACTAAAAGAATGATTTTTGTTAAGCACAGATTCAAACTACAACAGGTTGGTATTGCACATAGAATCAGATGTAAACTTATGTGTTTACCTTTTAGAGGCCTTTACAAATGAGACTCCCATCCTTTCAGTCTCATTTTACACAATTTCCTCTTCTGTTACTCTTACTCTACATTCCAGCTGCCATCCATCTTAGGCTATCTTCTATAAGTAGAAATCCCTCCATCCTTCTTTCTATCTAGTAAGCTGCAGCTCAGCACTACCACCTATAAAAAACCTTTCTGGATTCTTCCAGCTGTTGGTTCCTTACCTTGTATTTATTCTCACTATGGTTAGTTTCTACAGATAGTTCTTGCTTTTTGTTAAGTGGACCATTCTACAGACCTCAAAGCAAGGTGATTTCTATTTACTGTGAATGTGCCTTGGGATGTGAGGAAGGGAGGGAAGTAGGAAGGAAGGGAACTATCATTGGTGGAGTGAGGGGACTACACATGGTTCAAGGCCATGACAGAGAAGCCAGAGCAAGAAAATAAATAATAAACCATCTAAGAGTTTATTTATTAAGAGGTTTTTTGAATTTTAAAATTCATATCTAACACTTAACAGAAATAAATTTGAACAGAAAGGATATTCAGCAAGGATACAAGATTGATTTAGTTGGGTACATCTCCCCTGCCCCGCACTTGCCATGGTGGCATACTTATATGGTCAACAATGTATGTCATGCTTGAGATACCCCTGACTTCTCAAGCAATTAGGAATCCACGTCAATGGTTTAAATTTTAGTCCTTGTGGACCATTTAAATTCATGACTGGTTTCAATGTCTTTTAAATAAAAATCAATATAACCCATATAGTAAGAATTTTAGTAGATCTTGTTTGTCATAACTTTTTTACCCCAAGTAATCTAAGGATCTAAATTTTTTGCCTGAATTGAAATCCCAAGAGCTTTTATATGCTTTTTTCTTCCCTGTATCAGTGCCTCTTGGTTTTACTATCATCTTTATGCAGATGACTTCCCAGTTTGCTTATCCAACCCTCCAGTCATCACTATCTGCCTCCTGGATAGCTCCATTAGCTCCACTTAAATGTCTCATAAGCATCTCAAATTTACCATGTTTAAAATGTAAAGCATCTTTTTCACTAAATATGTGTTTCTTCCTAACTTCCCTCTTTCTATTGAAGGTATGGTTTCCAGTCACCCAGCTTCACATCCTAGGAATCATCCTTACGTCTTCAACTCATATAAGTCCTTCTAATCCTTATTCAACCAATTGCCAAGTTCTATTGATTCATTATTTAACCTACATATCTATCTCCTGATGATCACTCATACCCTTAGTTCAGACTATTATAACTTCTCAAGTAGACTATTCTAAATGGCCTCCTGAAGGGTACCTTATCATTTAGTATGTTTTTTTTTTTTTTTTTAACAACCTATCCTTTATCCAGCTGCCAAATTGATATTCTTAAAAGTTCTCTTCTATCTTACTTGCCCAAGGCTTCTGACTGTTTAAATAATAATAATAATACATAAAACTCCTTTGTTTAGTATTTCATAGAGTCATATAATTTTAAAATTTAAAGGCTAACCCTTGCTGGGAAAAGAAATCTTTATGTAATATTTCAACAAATATAATACTTAACCAATTTCTGCTTGAAGACTTTTAGTGAGGGTAAAACTATCACCTTCTGAGATTTGGGACCATCTTTAATTATTAGGAAGATGCTATTGCTATAAAGTCTAAATTTTCCACTTTCTATTTTCTACCCATTGATCTTGGGAACTAAACAGAACAAATTTTAAGCTCTAGTGAGAACCTTTCAAATACTGAAGATGGTTATCATTCTCCTCAAGGTTTGTCTTTTTCAGACTAATTATTTATAGCTTTTTCACCTCATTCTCCTGTAAGATGGACTCAAGGCCCTTTACTAACCGTTGGTGCCCAGAATTGAATATCATACTGTATATGTATTCTCTAATTAGAGCAGAATATATAGAAATCATAATATTCTAGTTCATGGAAGCTATGCTTCTTCTTAATGTAATCTGACTCATATTAAGCTTACAGTTCATTTTAAAAAACCCAGTTTTTTAAAAGAAGAATTGCTCTCTATTCCTACTTTCTTGTCATATACTTGACTTTTTTTTTTTTCAGAAATAAAAATCATGTCTAAAGAGTCTTGTGAAACTCTTAAATTTTTTTGTTATAATGAAATTCTTTCCTTTTTGAATGATTGTCATATTTATTTTTCAAATACCAGGTTTTAAATAATTACTCATAATTAATAAACTCAAAATTTAAAAAAAAATTCCTCAATATCTAGTTACATAGTCTAGCAAAAAAAAAAAAAACTCCCATTCTTTTTTACGTTCATCACCTTTGTCAGGAGATAAGTGGCTTGTTTAAATCATTCTTCTTTTGCACTCTGAATTTTTCTTAGCATCTATCAGTGTTCTAAAGTCTTTCAAGATTGTTTTTCTCAACTTTGTAGATATAATGTTGAATTGTTAGTGATGAAATGGTGCTCATTTTGTTCTGCATCATTTCAAAAAGGTCTTCCTAATTTCTTCTAAATTAGAATTTTCATCATTTCTTATAGAAGTTGTTTTTTCGTTACATTCATATATCATAATTTGGTTTACTATTCCTCAATTGGACATCTTAGTTTCCACTTTAAGGCATCATCAAAAGAGTTACCTTAAACATTTTTGTATGTACATTTGTCTTCCTTCTTTGCTTTTTTTGGTATATGGGCCTAGCTGTGGTAAAGCTAAGTAAAAGAAGGCAGACGTGCATTTGGTAAGTTTCTGGGCAGAGTTCCAAAATGCTTCCTATAACAGCTGGACTAATTCACAGCTCCACCAACAGTGCACTTGATGTGCCTTTTTTCCCACAGCCCCTCCAGTATTTGCCACTTGTGTCATTTTTTGTCAGTATGATCATTATGAGAAGAAGCCTCAAAAATTGATTTAATTTTTATTCCTCTTATTATCAATGATTTAAAGTATATTTTTTATGATTGTTGATAATTTAGATTTCTTGCATTGAAAATTACCTTGTTCATATCCTTTGGCCATTTATCTATTAGGGATTATCTCTTTTTCCCCCCAGTTCTTTTTTTATTGAAGTTTTTTATTTTCAAAACATATGCAAAGATAATTTTTCAACATTGACCCTTGAAAAACCTTGTGTTCAATTTTACCCCCCTTCCCCTTATCCATCCCCTCCCCTAGATGGCATGTAATCCAATATATGTTAAATATGGTAGAAATATAAATTAAATCCAATATATGCATATATTTTTATATACAAATTATTTTGCTGCACAAGAAAAATCAGATCAAAAAGTAAAAAAAAAAAAGAGAGAGAAAATAAAATTTAAGTAAACTACAACAAAAAGAGGGCAAATGCTATGTTGTGATCCACCCTCAGTAGGGATTACCTCTTAATCTTAAAAATTGAATTAGTCCCTTATCTATCCTGGAATTGAATCTTTTTTTATAGAAACTTGTTGCAAAGATTTTCCTACAAGATATTTGTTTACCTTCTAATTTATATTACATAAGATTTCTGTAAAGCCTTTTGAATTTTACAGAATAAAAATTGTCCATTTTGTCTTTCTCTTTATCATGAACTCTTCCCCATCCATAGATGTAATTTTTATTCCTTGCTCCTATGATTTGCTTATGAAAAGTTGGTTTAAACCTAATTTCTCCCATTCTGCTGACCATTTTACCAGAAATTTTTGGAACATTGTGAAACCTATCTCCAGGAAGGGTAGGTCTTATGGGTTTAATCAAACAATATGGTACTGTTGTTAGTTAGCTTTTATATCTTGTATTCCACAGATTGGTTTTAGGCTTGATCCCTTCCTCTTTCAATCTCATTCTCTTTCTCTCTTCCCTTCCCCTCCACCCTATATTAACATTTTAACAATTTCTGTTTTGTAGTACAGCTTTTAGGTACCAATAGACTCCTTTACCTTTTCACTTTTGTTCTTCAGTATACATTCTGGAAGTAATGGAAAATAAAAAGATCTCATGGGATGACAAAGAGTTGAAAATGCAGAAAGACTGAACAGCAACAGAATGAATTTTGCTATAACTTTTAAAAATAATTCTCTAGCATCATCTTTTGGAATTTTAGTACAGCATAGAATCAATTGATACAATAATCTCATCTTCATTATATTGTTTTTTAATGTAACTACATTAATGTTACTACACTTATTTAGGTCTGTCTTATACCAAGAGTATTGTCTTGTGTAGTCTCCTGGATGTACCTTGATAGATACTGTAGAATTTGTTTTTTTCTATCCTTTACTTATAAAATTGGTTTTTCAAATCCAAGTCTAAAATTTGACACTTATCTCTGTTGAATTTGAGATAATTTTCTCCAATTTTTTTGTGTGTACGTTTTCTGTACTTTTATTCACATCAGAGTCAATCATAGATTCCTAGGACCCTGTTCTTGAGTAGAGTGCTCTTCTACTGAGTTCCCATCCAAATCTGGCCACTAATTCAGTGGGTTTTTTTAAAATTTCAATTGTATTTTACTTTTCCATTTATATATAAAGATATTTTTCAACATTCATTTTTCTTAAGATTTTGAATTCCATTTTTCTCTCTCTCCTCCCTCCCCAAGAAAGTAAGCAATGTTATATAGATTATGCATATACAGTCATTTTAAATATATTTCCATACTAGTCATGTTGTGAAAGAAAAAAAAAAAGATGAAAATAGTATTGTTCAATCTACTGTGTCCATAGTGCTCTCTGGATGTGGATGGCATTTTCTATCCAAGTCTATTGGAATTGTCTTAGATCACTGCATTGCTGAGAAGAGCTAGGTCCATCATAGTAAATATCACATAATCTTCTTGTTGCTGTGTACAATATTCTCCTAGCTCTGCTCACTTCACTTAGCATCAGTTCATATAAGTCTTTCTAAGCTTTTCCAAAATACCTTCTCATTATTTCTTAAGGTATTCCGTTACATTCTCATGCTCCCATCTGCCCATGCAATGACCCTCACTCAACATTCTTTGATTCTCTTTGATTCTACTGGGGAAAAAGTAGAGCTGAAAGCAAATAAAACTTAGAAAATGGAAAGCAACTAAACCTGAAACTTTTTTTTGTCCTTAGCTTCTCTCGCCAGCCCAAGGCTTTAAAATATTTATACAAAAATATCCAAAATTATGCCATACCCAAGTCAAAGAAATTAATTCAAGTAGACAAATAACTTCAGGGGGGGGGCAGTAAGCAATAAAATACAACTAAAATTAGTAGTGCTATTGCTGGGTCAGAGGGTCACAGTTTAATAGTCTTTTAACTCCTAGAGTAGTGCAGTCATGTCTTTTTTGGTTATCTTTGCCAAACTGATAGGTGTGAAGTAAGACTTTATATTTGCTTTAATTTACATTATTACTGGTTTGAATTTTTTAAAAATGTGGCTGTTGATATCTTGGATTTCTTCAGGTTTGTATCCTTTGACCATTCATCAATTGTGGAATGACTTATAATGTCTTATAAATTTGAATCTTAGAAATGAGACCTTGATCCGAGAAGCTTTAAAGATTTTCCCCCATTTAACTGTTTTTCTTTTAATTGTATTTTGGTTTGATTTTGTTTGTGCAAAAACTTTAAAATTTTATATGATCAAAATCATCCATTTTATCTGATGTGATTCTCTCAGTTCAATGTTTGCTCAAGAATTTTTTTGCCTGGCTGATAGATATGTTCTGTTTTTTAATTTGTTTACAGTGTTACTCTTTATTTTTAAATCATTTAATATTAATTTTGGCATAGTATGAGATGTTTGCCTATACCTAGCTTCTGCCTGACCTAGTAGTTTTTACAGAATGGTGATTTCTAATCTCAGGGTTTTATGGACAAATTTATTTCACTAAATGATTTTTTTTTATTTCTTAGTACCAAATTATTTTGATGATTATAGCTTTGTGGTATAGTTTGATACCTGGTATTGCCAAGGTCACTTCTTTCCCCCTTTTTTTTCCATTTGATTTTTTTTTGGGGGGGTGAAGCAATTGAGGTTAAGTGACTTGCCCAGAGTCACACAGCTTATAGGTGTTGTCTTGAGGTCAGATTTTAAACTCAGATCTTCCTGACTTCAAGCCTGGTGCTCTATTCACTGTGCCATCTAGCTGCTTCTCCACCATTTTTCTAACTCTATAAAGTAATCCTCTGATAGTCTGATTCATATGGCATTCAATAAAGAAACTGATTTAGATTGCACTGTCATTTTAATTATATTGGCCAACTACTGAGCTATTAGTATTTCTGCAGTTTTGAGAGTGAGACTAATAGGTTTTGCCCATCTCTGCCTAACTTAAATCCAATTCAAACACAAGTGAAGACATTACTGTTGTGATAATATTGATTTTTCTTTAAGAATGAAAAATGAACAGGTTTGTTTCCATTAAGAGTGTTTTGTATTTGTATTCATATAGTTCATGTGTGCATGTATGTAGATAAAGTTCCAAGTATTCTAGAATACTTTGCTGTTATTTTTAATAGAATTTGTCTCTTCCTCTATGATTTTGTTGGTAGTACATAAAAATGTACTTTTCTTTACTGGGGGATGGGGGAAAAGTGGTTAGTTAGTAGTTTTCTGAAAAAGCCGTGGAGATTTTAATATACATCAGGCTCAGTGTGACTTATCAATGTGATGTGACACCAAAAAACTAATGCAACCCTCCAAGGCTGAGACATTCCTTTGAGGAATAATGAAGTTATAGTCCCTTTGTACTCTACTCTAGTCAGACCATATCTAGAATATTTTGTTCAGTTCTGGACACACAATTTAAGAATAATTTTGATAAATTGAAGAGAGTTCAGAGGAGGGGACAATCAGTAAAGAAGAGTTTCAAGTTCATTTTATATGAAGATTATTTGAAGGAGCTGGGAATGTTTAGCTTAGGAAAAAGAAAACTTGGTAGTGGGGTTTGGGGAGTAGTAGGATAGTTATTCTCCCAGTATTTGAAGAGGAAGATTCAGCTAGATGACTCAGTGTGATAAGAGTGCTGGGCCTAGAGTCAGAAAGATCTGAGTTCAAATTTTGCCTGATAACTTAACTAGCTGTGTGACCCTGACAAAGTTACTTAATACTATCAGTTAATCCACTGAAGAAGGAAATGACAAACCCTTCTAGTATCTTTTCCAATATAATCCCAATATGATCCATGAGTTTATTTGAAGAATCAGACATAACTGAATAACTAAACATTTGAAGAGTGTCCTGGGAAAGGGATTAGGCTTGATCTACTTAAACCCAGAGGGAATAGAAAAATGGTAGAATGTTGCAAAGAGATAAATTAAGATTTGATATCAAGAAAAATTTGAGTGACCATTTCTTAATTGGATATGTTGTAAAGAGGATTCTTTTTCAGCTATAGCTTGGACTATATGATATCTGAGATGCCTTCTGATTTTGAAATCTTATAATACAAAAATGAAAAAAAGATATATCCCTGCTGTTAAGAAGTGTACAGTCTAATATGGGGATGTGGAAGTGGAATTAAGGCTTGTCATTGATAAATATGATAAAAGGTAAAATGTGATAAGAGTAAATATTCAGGAAGAATACTACAAAAAATTTTGAGGAGAGTTCACTCTCCCTCTAAAGGGTCCAGAATGGATTTATGGGGAGATAGCACCTAAGATTAACTTTGAAGGAAGAGATTTCAACAAATAACGATGTAGAAAGGAGTACATTCCAGAGACAGGGGCCCATCTCTGTGAACATAGAAGCAGGAGAGAGCTAAACAAGATCAGGCAGTAGTAGTAAGTCATTTAGTTTTTCTGGAATGTTGAGTATGTAAAGGGAAGTAGGTTGAATTGTCTGAAAGATAAGTTATAGATAAGTTGTGGAAAATGTTAAAATACCTGTCTAAAAGAGTTTATATTTTATGCAAGAAGCAATATGGAATTACTGAAGGTTTTTGAGCAGGGAAATGACATGATCTGGTCTGTGCATTGGTAAGATTATTTGGCAGTTGTGAGGGACAAATTGGAGAGGGTAGAGGCAAGAGACAGGCAAATCAATTTCAAAATAGATCCAGGTATAAGGTAAGAAGGGTTTGAATTCTTGGGGTGGGGGAAGGGAGTAAGAGAGAAAGGGAGAAGAGAAGATCAAGTAAGAGATACATTTAGGACTTTCTGTCATAAGAGGTAAAAGGAAGTTTAGAATTGAATGTTTAGGATGTGATTTACAACTTCTTTAACTGTTAACTTAAAAACTAGGTAAAGATTATAGAGCTAAGGTACTCATTTCAAATTAATTAACATTTATTAGGAGCTTATTAAAAGTATGAAACACTTTACTAGATACAGAGATGAAAGAGGACACAGTCCTTGCTTATAAGGAACTTAGTTTAATTGTGAAGATTGTTATGGTTGTTCATTTGTTTCAGTCGTGACTGACTCTTCATAACTCCATTTGGGTTTTTTTTGATAAAGATATTAGAATGATTTGCCATTTCTTCTCCAGATCATATTATAGATGAGGAAACTGAGGCAGAGAGAATAAAGTGACTTGCCCAGAATCTCACAGCTAGTAAGTGTCTGGGGCCAAATTTGAACCCATGTCTTTCTGACTCCAGTCCTTGAGTCACTGAGCTGCCCCAACTTAGTTAAAGCCCCCTCCCCCACCAAAGAGATTGATTTTCCAATACTAGGCTATAGACACACAGAGACAAAGACATGGAGCACTTATTATAATATTATCTTTTTCCACATTACTTTGAAATCTGGAAACTTTCCTTTAAAAAAAAAAGAAAGTAGGGAAGGAAGAAAAAAGGAGGAAAAGAAAGCTTATCCTTGAAATAATACAGTGAAAATTCTCCAGCTGTTTGAAACAAGGCTTTAATTCAAGACTTTAAATAAGGGGAATAATTTTGAAGATTAAAGAATAAAACAAAACTGCATTTAACTTAGTATGTAAAATGTTATGAGACATAAGGAGAGATCATATCTAATCGTGGGATCAGAGAAAGTCCCATGTAAAATAGTAGTGCCTCAGTTAGGTGTTAAAGAAAAAGATTTCATCAGACAGAGATGAAAAAGAAAAGGAGTACATTCTGGGAATAGAGAATGAATGGAAGTAAATGAGAACAAGATTGAGGAATAGCTAGGAGTCTAATTTGGTCTGATAATTTAAATATGTGAAGAGAAAAATATTGCAATTAGCCTAGAAAAACAGGTTAGAATTGGATTACAAAGGTGCATAAATACAGACTAAGGAGTTGCTATTTCATCCCATAATGGTCAGTAGGGGACTACTGAAAATTTTTGAGCACAAAAGTGACATAATTAGAAACTATTCATTAGGACCATTATTTTGGCAGCTGAGTGAAAGGAAGGTATATTGGGAAATTGAACCATGACCAGTACAAAGCAGGAAAACAGAAGAGAGAGTTGTGTTTGAAGAACAGTTTGACTGGACCACAAAATAAAGAAATAGGGAGTTAAATGTTAATGAGATTGGAAAGATAGGTTGGAACCAAGTTGTAAATGACTTTAAATGCCAAGCATTTATCTTTTCGATCCTAGAGGTTCTGGAGCTTGTTGAGTAAGGGAATAGCATAGACAGTATGTCAAGGATGCGTTGTAGAGCAAAGGAGTAAAATTGGTTGATCAATTAGGAGGCTATTATGATAGTCCAGGCAAGAGATGATGACCCTTAATTATTCTGAATTAAAGATAATAGCTCTTTGAGTAGCGAAAAAGGATCAGATTGCCAGATGTTTTGGAGATGGAAAGGAGAAGACTTGGCAGTTGGTTAGATATGTGCAGTAATAACACTGAGGTAACATATTTGGAGGAATGGTAGTGCATTGGACAGAAATATAAAAATTCAATAGAGGGGAAGGTTTGGGAGAAAAGATAATGAGTTCTGTTTTGGCCATATTGAGTTTGAAATGTCTAAAAGACGATGGTAAGACTGAAGCTCAGGAATGAGATAAGGGTTAGATATATACATCTGGGAGCCATCTGCATGGAAAAGATAATTTTTAATACCTTTCTTTAGGACCTGATGAGATCATCAAGTGAAAATGCAATATGGAAAGTACAAAATATAGCAATAGGTATTGGACCTAAAAGGGCCTAAAGTAGCTGGTAGCAGTGTGAATGGAGGAGGGAGACAGGAGAGATGTTTAGAATCCTTAAAAATTGGATTAATAAGTAGGACTTGGCAACTGATTTGAATCTGGTTGTAAGAAAGTAGAAAGAATAAAAGTGTCTGAGATTGTAAAATAGGTAAGTTAAGGGGAAATGGAGTTTTTAGAAGAGAAGATAAATTTTGGACATACTGAGTTTGAAGACCCCTTGGACATGCAGATGGGAAATTTGAAATTGAAGCTCATGAGAAACTAATATATAGATTTGTCACCTGCACCAAACTGATTGTTGTAGCAGAGGGAATGGATTGAGCATTCAAGAGAGAAAGGAAAGGGGCCTAGGACAGAATCTTGAGTGTCACCTATGCTTAAGGAGCTGGAAAATCATCAAGCAAGCAGAGTCTAAGGAATAGGTAGAACAGAATAGAGGAGTTATGCACACTGAGAGAAAAGAAAAGAAAATGGAGAAAACAGGCAATTGAGTTAAATGTAGTAGAAAAAGGCCAGGATGGATAATGAGAACTGAGGAAAAAAATTTGGATTTGAATATTAAAAATATTAGTGACTTTGGAAAGAGTTTTAGGAATCAATGCTATAATGCAAAAGATTATGAATAGTGCAGTGGGGGTAGGTGGGGAGTGTTATAGGGACTTAAATGCCATAGACTACTCTTTATGGTTTAGTAGTGAAGAGAGTATAGATTATAGAAGAAACAACACATTATTGAAGAAGTTTGGGGTTTTTTTTTTTGGTTGTACAAGTGGTAGTATTTTCAGGAGAGGGAGGAATGGGGGGAAACCTGAATATACTTATAGGGAGAAGAGAAGGAAAGATTGAAAATGAGACAATAGGAATGATCTGTGGAATAAACATATAAGATATGTCATACAAGTAAGTATACATATTTTTGCTACAAAGCTTCTGGCTTTCCTTATTTCCAGGTGATAATGCTCTTCTCTTCCCAGCTTTATTGTATAGCTTACTGACTGATAATTCTCAATTTACCCAAAGATAACCAAGAAATATAATTCATGGATCTTATTCTCTAGTAGCTTTTAACTTACTTGGATGAAAAAGACACTTTTGTACCAAATTGATGATACGGGATGTCCCCAAAGCCCTTGTAGTTGTTTAAAGTTTATTAAAACTTCAAACTGTACTTTTGGGGTGGTTGTATTGGGCACATATTGATAGATGCAAGAAGAAGACCAAATGAAAAGCTGTTCTTATTTCAAGAGGCATTCGGATGGCTACAAAGTAGAAAAGCCAGAACTTTTGTCTTCTCCATGCCTCAGGTCTCTCCCAACTCCAATCAATCCTCCACACAGTTGGTGACTTTCCTAATGCACAGGTCTGACCATCAAATATAAATTACTTTTTTGTCCTTTACAAGCTGGCCCCCACACTATCTTTCCAGCATTCTACCACCCAATCAAAATCTGTCATAATGTTTCTCATGCTCTTACTAGAAGCACAAATTAAAATACCCAAATATGAATAGAAAAATTAAGGTGTGATATTACTGATTAAGGTCACAGTGAGATTAAAAAATAGGGTTTGGAGTTTCAAGGCAGGGGAAGAGGTGGAGTGGCAGTTGTGATCAGTTAAGGTAATCTCAGAGTTTGAGAACATGGAAATGGTACATTTGTGGGTGATGACAAGATTGAGGGGGTGACTGACCATCTTCATGTGTATCTGAAGATGGGGTGGAGGAGAGGGTCCCATGAGTGAAATGAGTTAGCTGAGTAAATTATGAAGGCAATGTATTTGTATGAGCATCATGTGTATGAGAGAAAAAGTCTATATGAGAGAAAGACTATAAACCAGACACTGAATTCATTGAGGAAAGAAAGGGAAAGTCCTGGAGAAGGATAAATAAGTTACAGAAATTTGTTGAATATCAGACAAGAAGTTATTGAATGATGGTGGTCAAGGGAAATCCTGGAAGTGGCTGTAGGGGTAGCAAGGAGGATCTCAGCTCCCATGTTTCAACCATTGAGTTTGTTGGAATGAGTAAATGAAAGAACAACTGATGATTAAAAGGGACAGTGTATCATGAGAAGCAGAACTAGGAAAACAATTTATATGATAACAGAATAGAGAAAAACTTCTTTGAAAGACTTTAGAGAACCCATGCAGTGATGAACCATAAGTTCAGAAGATTAAATGTATCACTTGACTGCTGCCTGAGAAGTGATGAACTTAAAATGCAGAGTTACATAAATTTTTAGATTTGCCATTCTGCACATTTATGAAGTTTTTTCTTCTTTTTTTGTTGGGAGGGGCAGTAGGAGATGTAGATTATAAATGAATATAAAAACTTTTTTTTTTTTAATTTAAAACACTCAATCTTTTGTTGTCAAATAGTGTGTCTGTCACCTACAAATATATTCATCTGCACACTAAAAACCTGGGAACACAATTTTCTCACCAGTTTCTTTTAAATGAAAAATTTCTCTGAATTTTGAACTCCTTAAAGATATAAAAAATAGTACATTTTGTGATTCGTTTGTAAGAATAGCCAAGAGGGTAGAAATTACTTGTTTAAAGAAAAAACCTTTGGAAAAACTGATAGATACTGTTGAAAAAAAATGAGTATACTATTTTAGTAAAAAGAACCAATAATATACTTCTTTCATTTGATTCTCCATGTAAGGTGTCCTTTCCATATATGACTTTAAAAACCAAATAATGAAAGAAACTGAATTAAGAGCCAGACCTTCAAAATCACTATATCACTATATCTATATCTGTATATTGTTTAACCAATATTTGAAAAACATGAAGCATATATTGTCAAACTGCTTTTACTAAGAGTTTTTAATATTTTTAATGAAAGCCAAAAGGATTTTTGTACCACTAAAATAAAAAACATTTGGAAAGCATTGTTTATTTAATCTGTAGTTCTATGTATATTGGATAATGACTATGGTAGTTCTATAATACCTGTAAATTCTATATTCATCTATAATACCTGTAAATTCAGCATAAATCTATTCCTCTTTCTTTATGTGGTAGGTCTTAATCAGTAGTATCACACCTTAACTTTTTTATTCATGTTTGTGTATTTTAATTTGTGCTTATAGTAAGAGCATGAGAAATATTAAGAAAGACATTTTGATTGGGTGGTAGAGTGCCGGAAAGCAAACAAATAATTTTGGAAAGATAGTGTGGGGCCAGCTAATAAGGACAAAAAAGGAACTTATATTTGATCTTAGAGCCAAGAAGGACCTACTGAAGTTAATTGTATGAGGGGACTAACATGGTCACATCTGCACATCAGGAAAGTCACCAACTGTGTGGAGGATTGGTTCGAGTTAGGAAAGACTTGAGGCATGGAGAAGACCAATCATGAGGTTATTGTATGTAGTAAGTTGACATCAGGTGATAAGGTTCTGAACTTAGGGTAATGATTATATGAGAGAAGAGCAAAGGATAGAAGAAAAAGATTTTGTAGAAATAGAAATACTTTTCACATTTCTTGGAAAAACAACTTTCAAAGACACCAATCCGCTCATTGATAAAATTTAAGACTCAAAGAATGAAGATGAAACCACTTCACTTCTGACAGAGATTCAATAAATTTAAAAGGCATAGGAGTTTGTTTTACCTAACTATGCAGTTATATATTGAGGGCTTTATTTGGTAAAATTTTGTTCATGGGGAAATATAAAATATAAAGGGACTGCAACCAATATGGCTGCTTGGGATAATTTTTTTAATTTTAAAAAATATTTTTTAAAAATTTTCTTGATATTCTGTAATGTACCACATTTATTTCAATATAATTTACTGATGTGCAGTGGTGTTAAACTTAACTTAGAACTCAAACACTGAACCATACTGCCAAAGATAATGTTGAAAATACATTCTATCTCATTCTTGCTACTAAAAAAAGATTTGTGTACTGCCTTAATGAGGTAGGACTGCTTTTGATAATACTATTATTATTGGGAATGAATAGAGGATATTTATTGAAAAATGTTAAGTATACAGTGAAAAGAATTTGAATTGGGCACCAATTTATATTTTTAAGTGATTGCATTGCTAAGACATATGTTTTGGTCATAAAATAAATATTTTAAAGAATGTGTCTTGAATGAAGGTGAAGAGTAGAGGATAACACTTAAGAATTTAAACCAGAGTGACTACACTTATTCATCATGGTGGGAGAGTTGAGATGCTTCTTACTCTGACCCCTACCACCATCACTCCACAGTCGTTACTCCTTTGCAATTCATATTATTCAAATTTGTCATCAAATCCAGATCCTGGTTATTTTATTAAATACCAGAGTATTTTCCTTTCTTACCCAGTGAGTCTAATACCCAGGTTAGATATTCTTTCCTTCTCAACTTCTAAGCTCTTACTAGTGGACTTAAAATATTCTAATTTTCAAGTTCTTCAGTCTTTTCAATTCCTATGATCTACCCCTACACTGTCTCTTAATTACATGGTCATATATAGAGAGCCATACTGTTGAACTTAGTATTATCCACAGGTGTTCTGCTTCCATATTGATGAATTCTGAAATTTCATTATCTAATAATTTTTTATTGTTCCATCTTTCCCATTGTCTTTTGATCCTTAAGACTATTATTCACCCTAAATACTGTTTGTTCATAACCCCAATCCCTCCATTCCTCAGTTCTTTTCCAGGCCATCCCCTCCCTACTACTTGCCCTGTTTTCTTCTTTAGCTTAACTTTTTTATGACATTCTCGATACCTGAATCTCATGCATTATCACTGATCATACCTTGCTAAACCCCATTACTCCTACCATCCACCACCTTCACTCTTACTCATGTGTTGCTGAATGAAGGTAAAGAAAGTCATGAAACTATGCTGAGTCTACTATAAATTTATTATATATTCTCAGCTGTTCCAAGGCAACCTTTTTGCATGTTATTAATTGATTTTTTTTCCTCCTTCACTATAGTGGCCATTCTATTTTTACTCTCTCCTGGAACTCTTTCTCATAATCTCTCATCTGAAAAACTTTTCTCATACTTCACTGAAAAAAAAAAAAATTAAAGCCATTGGCTGAGAGCTCCTCCTTCTTTCCCTTAACCCCCATCTCGAAACATTTTCCTCCATGGCAAACCTCTTTACATGCACCCTTGATTTCACTTTCTTCAGATTGTCCCCTTCATAATCCCAAATCTATAATTTTCAATCTTGCCTCCTTCGCTGCTCTCAGACATATACACATCTTTCCCATCTTAAAAAAAATTCCTCTTTTTGGAAAGGATTTTGTTCTGGGGAGATAGCAGCATAGGTCAGAAAAGTTTTCACTCTCCAAATCTTTTCCACAGAAAAAGACAGAATATGGTCTCAGAGGAAATGTAGAGCTGGGGGAATGAACAAAAGTCGGGGTAAAGCCATTGTTCTCCTAAGACAACCTAAAAAGATCATAGGGAAGACATGACCACCTGGGGCAGAGCTTCCTATGGCAATGAAGTACAAACACCTCCAGGTCAACTCTTCGGAAACAGCAAACAATAAGCCCTGAGGTCTGCTGGATCTGGGAGACAACCTCAACCTTAGAACTTTCATCTCACAGACAGGGTGGGGGGTCAGACAGGTGAATGGGAGAAGATTCCATTGTTGAGGGAGGACATGCACAGCTGTGCTGACCAGACAGTTTCAGCCTGTAGCAGCGGGGAGAAGCAGCTAGCACACACCTGGTAAGTATACTACTGAGGGGCAGGAACCCTGTTGGCTTTGGGCAACAACCACGGGGAAAGTAGAGTTGAGTCCCTGGTTTCAGTTCAAGGGCAGAGAGGGCAGCCGTTGGTTTTGGAAGGAGGCAAGAGAATATGTATCTGGATTAGGACTTGATTACACTGATAACTGCTAAAAACAAAATAAAGGAAAAATAATGGGTAAGGAAAGAAGAACACTACTACAGTTAATTACTATAGGATAGAGAAAACCTGGGTTCACATTCAGAGGAAGATAATGGAGCTAAAAAAGCCACTCCTTTTTCAGTAAGAAACATCAAATAGTCCCAAACACAAAAAAGAGTTCTTGACTTTAAAAATCAAGTAAAACAGGAAAAATTAGGGGGGAAAAGAGCAATTCAAGAAAATTATGAAAAAAAAATAAAAAAAAAAAGTCAACCAACTTGAAATAGAGAATCAAAAGCTTAAGAAAATAATTCCTTGAGCACAAGATTGTGCAAGGGAGAATAACTAATGGCATTCTAAGACAATAAGAAGTAGTAAAAAAAAGTGGGGAAAATGTGAAATAGCTTTGGAAAACAGATGAGGAGAAATACTGAAAATTGTGATAAAGTATCTAGACACAATATTACAAGAAATTATCAAGGAAAAATTGCCTTGAAGTTCTGGAACAAGAAGGCAAAAAAGAAATAGAAAAAAAATACACCACCCAAAAGAAAAACAATATTTTAAGTTTCCAAGTTTGAGAGCTTCCAGGTTAAGAAGAAAATATTGGAAGCAACAACAACAAAAAAAATTAAATATCATGGAGCCACAGTGAAGTTTATATTTATAACAAGACCTAGTAGCTACTACTCTGAAGGACTGTAGGGCTTGGAATACTGTATTTTTAGAACAAAAGAGCTGGAAATACAACCAAGGGTAATTTATCCAGCAAAGTGTAATCCTGAATTGGGGGGGAAAAATGGACATTTAACATTTCAGGTATTTGTGACAAGAACAGCAGGAAAAATTTGACATGTCACATCCAGGAAAAATATAAGGTAAACTAAGGGTGAATTATAAGAGATTTAGTAAGGTCACTTTTTTTTTTTTACTTCTTATGTGTGAAAAGATTAGCAGTATTCTTGTTGTTGCCATTATTTGTATAGTTTGAAAAGAAGGCTTTGAGCTGAGTGCCATCGTGTTTCTCAAAAAAAACTTGTTTCTTAAAAAAAAAACTTTTGGGAGAGAAAAAAATAATCTCATAAATGAGTCATAAAAAAATTGATATAAAAGAAACTAATGTATGTATGGGGTAGTCTAGTATTTTCATCAGATTGGGTTAAAGAAGGAACAACATATATGTAGCTATGGATATATAGATATAAAAGTCTTATAAATTCCAAAAGAAATACCAAGTAGAAGAGAATAAGGGAGGAGCTTTTAAAGAAATGTATAAGTTAAGAAATAAAAAGGCAAGGTAGCAAATAGAAGTAGAATAGAGAAGGGGGAGGATTCTGGCAGAGTAGGTCAGAAAATTCCAAGCACGGGGCAGGTAGGTAGCACAGTGCTAGAGCTCCAGGCCTGCAGATAGGAGGACCTGAGTTCAAATTTGACCTTAGACACTTAACACTTCCTAGCTGTGTGACCCTGGGCAAATCACTTAACCCCAATTGCCTCAGTTTTAAAAAAAAAAATTTCCAAGCTCCCCAGATTTCCCCCACAAACAAACAAACAAACAAACAAACAAAATGTGCGTCAGGGCAAACAGAGACTGATGAAAAATAAGATTGGGGCAGAAATGGAACAACCAGAGATCTGAAGATCCCAGGACAGGGATTTAATAACCTGTGTGAAGTGTGTAGACCCCTCCAGGTTAACATAAAAAACAGCAAGAGGGAAATGGGGTGGGGAGGATGTTAGCTGGATTAGGAAGTAGCTTTGACCTATATACCACAGGACCGAATTTCACCTTAGCAACTTGGGCTGATAAGGCATGCCATACCCAAATATGTTGTTGAGACTTGGCCTTGGGAGCATCACCCAGTGAATATAAAAGCAGTGGTTTAGGGTTCTAGACCAGTAGTACCATCCTCCCTTCAGCCCAGGATGAGATGATTACATAAAAAAATTCTCATTAAAAAAAAAAAAAAGGCAGACAAAGGAGAACAAATCATCATGTGAACAATCAACAAGAAATGAATAAACCAAAAAACCCAAATTAAAATATGCTAGAACTACAATTAGAATTTTACAGGATTTATCAGCAATTACATGCCAACAAGTAGGCCTGTGGCCAAAAATAATCGTATCCAACAAAATTAAATATAATATTGAATAAAAAAAAGTTGAATTTCAACTTCTCTCAAACAAACCTGAATTCAATAGAAAATTTAACATATGTAAGAGCCAAAATCAAAGACTCTTAATTTTAAGGGACTTGCTCAATAAGGACAAACTTGTTTTATATGAGGCAATATAAACCATTTGTCTAAAATATTGACATCATTAATTGGGTAGGCCAAAAGAAATATTAGAGTAGAACTGAGTATGATCTGACACTTTACCCTCAGGTTTTAATAATATTTTATGTTTCCAAATACATGCTACAACAGTTTTCAATATTTACCTTTGCAAAACATTGTGTTCCAAATTTTTCTGCCTCTACTCCCCAAGGCAGCAAGCAATCCAGTATAGGTTAAACATGTGAAATTCTTCTAAACATATTTACATATTTTCATCATGTTGTACAAAAAAAATAGATTTAAATATGATCTAAATCTTAAAAAGCAAAACCATCTAGGAAAAGATAAAGGAAATAATTATGCTATAGAATAAGGTACAAAGGAGGAACCAATACTTAGGCATTCCAAAGAGGAGAAGGCCTGGTAGTTTTGAAAATGTACTTGTATCAGGAATGGGTTAATGGGGAACAATACATATACATCCTCAAATCTATGAAGAAGAGGGAGGAAATAAGATGGGATATAGAAAAGTGTATAGATTAAGGGAGTGGGATGAGGAGGGAGAGATTAATATTAGGTAATAACAAAGTTAAAACCAGTAGAATCAAAGTAGCAGAGATAGGAATTGAGGTATATACTAACACAACAACAAAGATCAGAAGTAGAATTTTATTTGAAAAAAGCAGAACTAGTAATTATTGATCTTACATAAAATCTAACAAAATATTCAGTCGAAAGAAATTTATACTGTCAGCCATATTAATATTGGTTTAGAGGCATGCCTGCCTATGTGTATATGTGTATTTATATATGTGTATATTTACATGTAGGTATATAGAAATATGTATGTATATGTACATATAGAAATATATATACATATACACATATATGTGCATGCCTAATTAAAGCCTGCTTGGGGGAAGCGGAGGGATGAAAGAGGATAAAAAAGAAATAAGTAAAAAGTACATAGTAGAGAACAGAGGAATAACCAAGGAAGCAAAGATAGACAGATATATGTCTTCTATTATTATATATGCTTTCTTGAAATGGAAATGTATTGTTACATATTTTGAATGCTCACCCCTGGTGTTTTGGTGGGCACATGACAGTGGTTTCTTCCTCCCCTCCCCCCCTTGTCTTTTTTTTTTTTAATAACTTTTTATTGACAGAACCCATGCCAGGGTAATTTTTACATTATCCCTTGCACTCACTTATGATCCGATTTTTCCCCTCCCTCCCTCCCTCCCTCCACCCTCTCTCCCAGATGGCAAGCAGTCCTATACATGTTAAATAGGTTACAGTAGATCTTGGATACAATATATGTGTGCAGAACCGAACAGTTCTCTTGTTGCTCAGGGAGAATTGGATTTAGAAGGTATAAATAACCCCTGAAGAAGAACAAAAATGCAAGCAGTTTATATTCGTTTCTCCAGTGTTCTTTCTTTGGGTGTAGCTGCTTCTGTCCATCCTTGATCAATTGAAACTAAGTTAGATCTTCTCTTTGTCGAAGAAATTCACTTCCATCAGAATACATCCTCATACAGTATCGTTGTTGAGGTATATAATGATCTCCTGGTTCTGCTCATTTCACTCAGCATCAGTTCATATAAGTCTCGCCAATCTTCTCTGTATTCATCCTGCTGGTCGTTTCTTACAGAACAATAATATTCCATAACATTCATATACCACAATTTACCCAACCATTCTCCAATTGATGGGCATCCATTCATTTTCCAGCTTCTAGCCACTACAAACAGGGCTGCCACAAACATCTTGGCACATGCAGGTCCCTTTCCCTTCTTTAGTATCTCTTTGGGGTATAAACCCAGTAGAAACACTGCTGGATCAAAGGGTATATACAGTTTGATAACTTTTGAGCATAGTTCCAAATTGCTTTCCAGAATGTCTGGATGTGTTCACAATTCCACCAACAATGTATCAGTGTCCCTGTTTTCCCACATCCTCTCCAACATTCCACATTATCTTTCCCTGTCATTCCCCTTGTCTTTTTCTATTTTATTTTTTCTTATTTTGTATTTGTTTTAAATAATTTTTAAATAAAAAAAAAGTAAAGGAGAGAAATGAGGGGACGTAGGGTAATAAGTAGGATAAGAAGAGAATGAGGGAAAAATGGGAAGGAGTAATATGTATTCCATAAAATGGAAATTGAAAAATTAAAAATATGAATTCAACAATGTGTTGCTTTCAGAAAATGGTTTAAAAGTGAGAGATAACTGGGCTTTGTATCCCAAAGAGATCTTAAGGAGGGAAAGGCACCCAAAATGCAAAAATGTTTGTGGCAGCCCTCTTTGTAGTGAAAAACTGGAAACTGAGTTGATGCCCATCATTTAGAGAATGGCTGAATAAGTTATGGTATATGAACATTATGGAATATTACTGTTCTGTAAGAAATAATCAGGAGGATGATTTTAGGGACTGATGGGAAGTGAAATGGGCAGAACCATGAGATTATTGTACGTGGCAATATCAATATTATAGGACAATTAATTCTGATTAATGTGACTCTTTTCAACAATGAGATGATTGATACCAGTTCTAATGATCTTGTGATGAAGAGAGCCATCTACACCCAGAGAGAGGATGGTGGGAACTGAATGTGTATCATAACATAACATTCTCACTCTTTTTGTTGTTTGCTTACATTTTGTTTTCTTACTCATTTACTTTCCTTTTTGATCTGATTTTTCTTGTGCAGCAAGAGAATTGTATAAATGTTTACACATAATTGGATTTAACATATATTTTAACATGTATAACATATTGGATTGCTTGCCATCTAGGGGAGGGGATGGAGGAAGAATGGGAAAATCTGAAACACAAGGTTGTGCAAGAGTCAATGTTGAAAAATTGTCCATGCATATGCATATTGAAAATAAAAAGCTTTACAAAATAAATAAAAGTGAGAGAATAGGGGTAACTAGATGGCACAGTGGATTAGAGCATCAGTCCTGAAGTCAGGAGGACTTGAGTTCAAATCTGGCCTCAGACACTTAATACTTCCTAGCTGTGTGACCGTGGGCATGTCACTTATCCCCAATTGCCTCAGCAAAAAAGAGAGAGAGATACGCATAAAGGTCAAAAGTAGAATTATGTGGGATGCTAATGATGGTGTCAGAGAAAGTTAAAATAAATTTAATCAAAAGAGAAAAATAAGGAAATAACTGTGTCAGCAATATTATTCAGTATTGTTTTAGACCATTTAAGATAACTAGACAGTGTAAAATAAAAAGTATACCTGCCAAACACAGCAACTTATATGAACCTAAACATAAATTACTTTTTATATCAGTAGTCAGTTCAATAAGTAAAGCCAATATAACATAAAAAGTTTTACTTAGCTAATCTATATAATACCATCCCAATTAAATAAATAAAAATTTATCTTACTAGTACAGCCATTCACAAGTACTTTGAAAGACTTAAGATAAAAAATTCTATCCATACTCAGAGAAGGAACTATGTCTGAAAACAGCCCTCTATTAAAATTAAATTAAAGTTAATTAAAATTACCAGTGATCTTTTAATTGCCAAATCTGATGACTTTTTCTCAGTTCTCATCCTTCTTGATCACTCTATGGCATTAGATACTGCTATCACAGTAATTTACCAATTTTGTCATTTCTACCTTCACTATATCTTTCACATCTCCTCTATACTAACATGGCCATCACTCTAGTTTAGACCCTTATCACTTCTTGCTTGGACTGTTAAAAAAAACAAAGCCTATCAATTCTTTTGCCTTAAATTTCTCCTTTCTTTACTATTATACACATATGTCAAATTGATATTTCTGAAGCATAGGTATAAGTATGTCACTGTTCCCTTCAGTCAATAGTAGATTTTTTTTTAAATTTGCTCCAAAGTCAAATACAAACTCTCTGTTTGGCTTTTAAAATCCTTCACAATCTGGTTCCAACTTGCTGATCTTGTTATACAATTACTCCCCTCATATTCTGGCTTGTGCTATCTTCACACATGACCTGCCATGTACTGCTCCATGTCTTTGCACAGGTTGTCTCTCCATTCCTGAAAGCCTTCCCTCCTTCCCTCTCCTTTTAAGAATCCTGAGTTTGTTTCATTGTCAGAGCACAATCAATTTTCTATATGAATCTTGTTCCTTTTTTTCCTATTCCTTACCCTTTGCCTTGTATTTATTTCATATATTCATAATATCACATTTTTCATGTAATAAGTAAATAGCACCTTAATAAAATGGTGCTTGAGGGCAAGGACTGTTTTATTTTTTTCTTTGTATCCTCAAAGACTGGCACTTAGGAGCCTGCTAGACTTGGTCGCTTGATCCCATGGGGTCAATAGATCAAACCTTGATGGCACAATGGACAGAGTACTGGATCTGAGTTTGACTTCAGCCTCAGGCACTTATCTGGGCAAATGTAACTCTGAACAAGTCACTTAGCCTCTATTTTTGCCTGTTTCCTCATCTATAGAATGGGGATAATAGCACTGTTTAAATAGGATTATTATGAGGAAAAAATGAGATAATATTTGTAAGACTTTTTGCAAACCTTTAAGTGCTATCTAAATATTAGCTATTAATAGCTATTACTATGATCATTAAATTAAGAGTATAAATAATGAGACTTTAGAAGAGTCCAAGATAGAGCTTTGAGAGAGTGTTCACATTTAGTGGGTGATAGAAGGGTGGAGATTCTAGAAAAGAGACTGAAAAGAAATTTTCAAATGAGGGTAGACCCAAGGGATCCAGTGTTATGAAAAGGAGGAAGAGGATGGGTCAGTAGTGTTGACTGTAGAAGTGTCAAGTGGAATAATGAATGAGAAAAAAATAAAGCATTTAATAGGTCACCGAGGAAATTTCAATTGAGTAATTCTGTCAATTATCTGTTAACCAAAGATGAAGATAAGAGAGGAAAGATTTTGGCCAGAGAAAACGGAAGGAATGAAAGGGATGGAGGTCATGATGAAAATAAAGAATAATTTAAGAGGAATAAAGTTGTCAAGAGACCAGAGAAGGTCTTAGAAGGAGGCTTAGAAACTGTCAGAGATGGTGAATTCTCAAAATTTTGTAGGGAATATAGAGTTGATGGTATCCTATTCTCTAGGTTCTTTTGATGAGGGAGCATGGAGTCAGTATGGACTCTTAAGAATGTCATACATATATTTGAGAAAATAATCTGAATAGCATAAGATTTCAGAGTTTCTTTGCTAATAGGACCAGACAGGATAAAGCTTTAGTCCTGAGGTAAGTAGGTATCAGGAATCATCAGGGAGGAGTGACAGCGGGGCCATATGATTAGCAGTTATATCTTGTTATTAAACCATGACTTTTTCTGCATTGTGCATCTTGAGATTTGGAAAACTTCCTCTAGGAAAGAAAAGAGAACAGCTCACAGTGTTGTTGCTTTGGGCCATACAGTATACATAAAAGCTCTTTTTAACAGGCTCTTCAGTAGCAATAGCTTGTACAGGCAGGTCTATTTCTCTCAAAGACTGAAACAGATTTTTTCCCCCAGGGGGTTTCCAACTATTTTGCACTTAAGAAAAACCTTTTTCTTTCTCCTGATGTTCACACCCTACAAATTTTTTTTCTTCCAACCAAAGAAATTGTTTGATAGTTAAAGATGCCTATTCTCAGTTGTTAGACATCAAAAGATACTTGAAAAAGGTCTAAGGGATTATATGAGTGATTAGAAATTGTTCTGAATGCAAACTTGCAACATTATTAAGCTCCCAAAATAATACATCCATTCCAGAGCCAAGAAAGAAACCTAATTTGACCACGACCCTAATGGGGACAAGATATATTTTTTCGGTTGATCCAAATGATTGCACAGTCCTTTCTGAACAGGATTTGGATTTGATTTGTTTTTGACTTGTTCATTGTGTTGAGTTCATTACTTTTATTAGTATTTTGCATTAAGGAATAACAAGGAAATATTTTTAAAAGTTGAAGCAAGAAAGTTTTTAACATCTATATTTCACTTTTTGGGAAGTAGGATATGTTCTGGGTCCTGAGGCCACTGATGATTTTGCCAAAGGTAGGTAACTACATTTTCTTCATTCCCTAAGTCTCTGAGGTATTGGTGATATCATTTCCTTTTATAAAGGAAAACCTCAGAACCCGGAGGGTCTGAACTCTGGTCTTGGCAGGTAAAAAAAGGAGGAACCTCCTTTGGGTTTCAAATTATTTGAGCCAAGCCTGGTTCCTGTTTGCTATTTTCATTGTTTTTGTGCCCAAGTCCAGATATCTATGGGAAGAGGGAGAGAAGTACCAGCATCCCACCTGCATTGCAACAGGGATGGTGGTTACTGAGGGAAGAGATGGGTGATAGTAAAAAAGTTCACAGTCCCCCAATAGATACTTTCCCTTTTTAGGATCCTTGGGCATCCATCCATTGTCCAATTAGCACCTAATCAGCAAGGTAATTTAGTAAGGATGAGGAATTTCTTTGTTCTATATGGTTTCACTTCTTTTACTCATTTCACTCCTATTTTTGATATCACCATTCAACTGAAATTATTTTCTCAGCATTCATTAACCCCCTCAGCCAACTAATAGAGGCCTTTTTGCTCTTCTTCATGAATATATTATCCTGTGTCTCTTATAATACTATGTGTGTGTTGTCTCCCAATCTTAGAATGGGTTCCTTTTTTACTTCCACTATTTTTTCCAGAATCAACTCATTCCATCTTCTTATAGGAGGTATTATGTAGGCCCCTTTATTGCTAATGTCTTTGCTGTGAGATTACCTTTCATTTATACTTTATATATCTCATATATGTATTATTATTATTTACATGTTGTCTGTTTATATTAGAATATAAGCTCCTTGAGGTCAGGACTCCTTTTTTTCCTTTGTATGCCCAGAACTTGGTGTAATTTTTGGCCCACAGTAGGTGCTTGTTAACTTACTAACCAAATATAGTAATCTTTTTTTCAACCCCCATAATCCCTGTTGGCCCCATCTTCCTCCTAAAATAATCTCCTGCAATCTTTTGTGATACTACTTTTTGCTAGTTCTTTTCTCTTTATTGGTCTAATCATTCTTTTTTTTTTTTTAAATTCTTTGCAAGATTATTGATATCTCACTTCATCACTTTGGGTTTCTCTCAAGTTTTACCATGGACCTTCTTTTGACTCTTTACCAATCTCAATGATTTTACCAGCTCTCATAGTTTCAGTTACTGTGTGTAAATGACTCTCTTATCTCTGTATCTAGTCTTAATCTCTTTTCTGAACTTCATTGCTCTAAAACCATCTATATGTTGAAACATCTCCAGAGTAATAATCTGTAAGTATCTTAGATTCTGAAATGTTTAGAACCAAAGTTATTATTTTCCTCTTTCTCACAATTCCACCACTTCCTTTTACTTTCCCCAGGTTTGTGATCCCAGTGTTATTATTGATTTTGTCCTCTTTTTTTCATCCATTATATGAATTGCCATATCTCATTGATTCTATCTCTACAGCATCTTTCACATTTCTTTCTTTCCCCATCCATAGCTACCACCTTAGTTTAGGACCTGACTTCTTGCTTTGATTATTCTAATAACTCCCTATTTTGTCTTCCTGTCAGCCTTTGTTCATTCTAATCCACCCTCTACAGAGCTATCAAAAATAATCTTTATAAAGCATAGGTATGATCATATAATTCCATACTCAAGAACCTTACAGTGGCTCCTTATTGCCTCTAGAATAAAATATACCTCCATTTGTCAATTCAAGCCTTTTTACATCTGACTCCAGCTAACCCTTTCAGAATTTGTTTCATCTTACTCTCCTTCATAAGTGCTCCATTACAGCCAAAATGTCTTGCTTGGTGTTCCCTGGATTCAGCAGCATTCCATCTTTATCTTTTACACAGGCTATTTCCCCATGTTTGTTTCTTCTCTGGCTCTTAGAATCTCTAGCTTCCTTCAAACTTTAGCTCATGTGCCAAGTGCCATGAAGCCTTTCTTGATTTCTTGTTAGTACTGCTTCCCTCCTCAGAGTTCATGCAAATAATTTTATTTGTATCAGAGGGCTTGGTTTCCCCCCTCCCTTTTTATTTTAGCTACACTTCTTAGAATGATGCTTTGCATATGTTAGATACTTGCTTGGATTAGAAACTACCAGGTGATCTGAAGAGGTAATCTTCTGCTTGAATAGATTTTCTAGGGTGTCTGTTTTTCTCTCTTCCCCCTGCCAAATAGAAGCCATTCTTAGTTCTTAGCTCAACTTCAGTGAAATTCCCTTTTTGGAGGTCTCTAAGCAGTGGATGAATTAATTACTCTTCAAGTACATATTAGAGGGCATGCTTTTTGCAGGTACAGCTTGGATTAGATGGATGGTCTCTGAAGGGCCTTCCAACTTTGAAGTTCTACACTTTTAATAGATATCCATTGTAGTTGTGAATCTATTCTAAGCAGGGGCAACAAAATGTGAATAGGGAGCAGATAAAACAATCCATTTTAACTACAATGTGAAGGGAGAGTAGTATGAACTAATGTCACAGCCAGATTATGGAGGGCTGTGCATTCACAGTTTGGAATTTAGGTGTTTTGTTAAGTAGGCTATTGAAAAAAGTATAACATCAATTTGGTATGTTAAAATTATTTCAATCATCTGTGTCCTAATATATGTCCAAACACCAGATAAAATCTTTGTTGTATCTTTGTGGCATGGTACAATACATTTAAGATAAATGTTTTATTAAAGGCAGTTCTTTCATGGATTTACATAAACTCCCAAAGCACTAAATTTAGCAATTTTTCCAACAAAATTGACCTTAAAGTTAGGATTTAAATGTCAAATAAGCAAGAGCTGCCAAAGATTCTCATTCCTCACAGCAATGCTAACTTGTTCACATTATTCTTCTGTAGATATTAGGCTACAAGTTTGTTGATATCTAGACATAACTTCCCCAAAACCTCAGTGTAAAAAGAGGAGTTGGATTGGAGGATATTTAAGGTCCTTTTCATCTATGAGCCTATGAACTTTAATGGCACAGAGGGGGAAAGTTCAAGGGTTCAGATGGAGGGTTTTTCGCTTGTTTATATGGAGTAATTAGGCTAGAAAGAGCAATGCAACTTACAATTGAATTTTCTTGCCTATTTCTTTTTCCTCCAAATTTGAGGTGTATTTGGACTAAGTTAATGTTCTTAAAGGAACTGTGGCTTTAAGACATCCACATTTTTGGCAACATTAATCTTCAGTGTATGGAATTTAACATTGTTTCCAATTTTATTATTATTTTTTTAATTCTCTAAAGAGTCGAAGGTTCCTGGCAGAAATCCATGCTTCTACCAAACCACCTGTCCTGGCAGAAACAATGGAATCAAAAGTCAAAGTCTTTATGACTGCACCTGCCTTACACACACTGCCAGGAGTCTGATTCTCTTTCTTAGCCAAACTCTACCCCAAAACAAATTTTGATGCCGTTGTACTTAGCGCCAAAAATGTAGCTGAACATATCTAAAGACCTGGAATCCCCAGTTATAGAAATTTTAATTCTGTTTCTTTCATTTATTAATAGATGAGCTTTTTGTAAAGACAATCATTTTTTTATAAAATCTGGAGAAGGCAACTTTTAAATTTTCAAGACTTTTGTAAGGGTATATATTGTTAAAAGTAATTTTGTAATAAAGTATTATACAACTTATCTCACAGTCCCCCTTTTAATAATTCTGCATTTGAAATTTATTGAAATCAAGGATTATACAATTGCTGCAAAATAGGCCAGGCAAATAGCTGTGGTACCAGACTACCTCAGGGTTTCTAAGACTTGTCTATTATATATTGTTCTTTTGTATTGTATATTGGTTCTTTTCCTCCTCTTTTCTCCAAAGTGCAAGATCCCTCAAGGGT
Source organism: Sarcophilus harrisii (assembly GCF_902635505.1). Taxonomy (NCBI): domain Eukaryota; kingdom Metazoa; phylum Chordata; class Mammalia; order Dasyuromorphia; family Dasyuridae; genus Sarcophilus; species Sarcophilus harrisii. The sequence continues at coordinate 349,390,107 of NC_045429.1, read as the reverse complement.
CACCAGATATAATTCCCAGCTCTTCTCTGATGACTTACTCATTCATAGATCTCTATTTTTCTATTCCTTCAATCCAAATCACTCCATTATTCTGTAACTGGTGGGCTGGTGTCTTGAGAACTGAATTTCTAAAACAGTCTGTTGATTTAAAATGTTCAAAATATCTGTCCAGTGATGATATAGCTAGCCACATGCATACTTTTGTAATGCTCATATGAAATGATGTAATGATGAAATGAAAGGATCCTTGAATTAGATTTGAATTCTTTCTCTTTGATCTCATTACTTGAAACAGAGTGCTTTATTTTGGGTGGTCGTTTAAGGAAGTGTTAGGAAAGTTGAGTTTGTCAGATTACTAGGACTTTTCCCTAAAATGTCTAAACCAAGTTTTTTTTATGTTTTTATGTAGTAGTGGGGAAAGATGTTGGAGGGTCAGACACAGCAGCACTTCTTTAAAAAGACTATTTAAATACACAGCATAGGGTGCTAAAAGGAATGAATAATAATGTGGACTTTGTGGAGTTGTGACAGAACCCAGGGATTACTTGTTTATAAAGTGAATTATTTGCTTTTTTAGACCTTTAAATCAACAGTCTTCCATGGTCATTGGGAGTAATCACTGACCAAAAAATTGCTTTTTAATTTTCTTTTTTTCCAGCTTTTGATTTCTTAAGGCTTCTGTGGCATATTATGCCGTATGAAACATCATTCTTGTTTTTTAAAATCTGTAAATTTGTCTTGTAGCTACTGCTCTATTACCAAGTCATTGTTGAGTGTATTGTGGAATTCTAGATACCCTCATAGCTTTGTTGCCCAATTTAAAGTTGAAAATGACTGAGCTAAAATGATAGTAAAGGCTGTTTTATTAATACTTCAAGAATCTTAGTCATTTCACAAAATAAGGTCACAATTCCTCTGAAATTCGTGGTTTTTTGAAAATTGCTTTGGCTAAATTATCATCCTGCAATTAATGTTGGTGGTGAGTCTTTTTGGATGTAGCTAGCTAAAGACAGGACCTTAGACAAGAGATGTTTAATCAGTCCATTCTAGAAACCTTTCTAGGTTGGTAGGATCTGTCAGTTTATGCTCTGATGCCATAACTTTTGAGAACCCAGGTTCATGTTCCCACCATAGTGAGTCTATGTGATAGTGAGACCTATTTTGGAAATGTTTCAGTGGCTTAGATAAACGATAGCATGAGGAATTTGTTTGCAGTTCATTTTAATGCAAAAAAGGCGAATGAAAGAGGTATTTATTATTAGGGTTCCTGGAGATTTCGATGTCTTTCATATCTTCCATACCACATCTGTTCCTCATTATAATTATTAGAAACAAAATAAACCTTTTTAAAGCAAATTCAATTTTTTTTCTTTCAATTCTTAATAGTTACAGAATGGTATAACACAATTGGAATTCACAAGATTTTGGATCTAGGTCTTATATCACTTTATATCATCCTTTGTGATTTTAGGAAACTATCTTCCCTTTCATAAAATCAGAGCAAAAATGGCTGGTTCTATTTAAATGAGAGTAAAAATATTTTATTTTGAGACCTTGTGAAGATGAGTGAATATCTCTAAAGCATTTCAAGTTCTTTGGAATGAAGCTATCGGGTAAACACAGTCTTCTTGTTATCATTAGAAAGGAAAACCTGACATGTGATATTTGAGGTCAGTTGCTCAATCAGAGCTTTCTAGCGGCTTGTTTGATGTATTCCTTCTCCCTCTACCTCTTTTTTTTTTTTTTTCTGACCTTTAGTGCTTAATATCTTTATACATTTATTGAGGCTATTGGCCAAAGTCTCTAGATACTAAATAGTGGGTGTTAAGAAAGGAAGATGGCCAAGCATCTACATCCATTGTATGTCAGTCTTGGAATTTTCTGAGAATGTGCTCAAAGTAAGCAGATCAGGTGCTATCCTAAAATATTTCATTTTTCTTGAAGGGGGTACTTGGTGACTAGGTACTTAAATTTAGTCACAGCTCAACTTTTTTGTCCATCTCTTCCTACTGATGTTTTATAGGAAAGACTTCATTGAACAGAATTTTATTTTCATGTATTTTACTTTTGTGAAAAAAATGGTAAATGAAAAGACAACATTAAGGTTTAAAATTTTTTCCAGGACTTTATTCTAAAATCCTACCACAAAATCATTCTAATCACTTATTGTGATAGGTCAGTGACAGTGACCCTGGATTTTCACAGACTATTCTACAAGACTAATAACACTGGCAGGTTTTACTATGCTGAAGAAGAGTTTCGAAGATGGTTTCATTGATAAACTGTTGTCGATTAATAATTTCATCTGAAATAAAGTTATCAGTTGTAGGTTAGTCACTGGATGATTAATTCTTTAGCCATGGCAGCTGTTGGACAGTGACCTGTTTCTGATTGAAGGAAGGTTCATGTTCATGAGATCCTAGAGCCATTGAGGTATGTCTGGTGTTAATGAGGATTAAATCCTGTCTTCTACATTTTAGTATTTAATTTATTGTTCAGTAATCGATACTGATAATGATGACTATGGTAAACTGTTAGTTTGATTTGTCAAAAAAAAAAATTTAGAACACATTGAGCTTATAAAGACCAAAAAGGGGGGGGGGGGGAAAGCAAACTAATGCATTTTAGGAATATTTTCAAAGATAGTAAAAATACAAGAATTTTCCTGTTAACTTCAAATTAAACAAAAGGCTAAATTAATTAGTTCTTGGGCAACAAACATATGCTAGGAATCTTTCTAGATTGATAGGAGTCAAGAGTTTGTTTCATCCTTGAGCTTGCCAGTCAGTACACATTTAAGTATGCTCCTTGTCTTTTATCTCTAGTTTGTGAATGGAGGTTGGACTCGGGAGATCTTTTCCATTTCAAAATATCATGAGCCTAAATTGGTATATTCTTTTGCAAAAACATTGCTTGTGAATTCTGGATTTATGACTCTGCCTCAAATCCTGCTCGTGATGTTATATGATAACTTCTAATGAAACTACACCTGAGATCACAGGATCAAATCTAGATAAAGGTAGAAAGGACTGAAGAAGCCATCTAGGACAACTGCTTCATTTTACAGATAAGAACACTGGGGTCCAGTTAAATGCCCAAGGTCCCACAGGTTAGTGTTAGAAGTAGATTTTGAAATTTGTCCCATTTTCACTTATTTTGATGATTAAATTAGTTCTTCAAGATAGTCTTTTTCATGACTAAATTCTCTGCCATTGAAGCAGTGTTCATTATTAAATCAGTTTTGCTAGGATGGTCACATTAATCATGAATGACCCCAGGATGTTGTTCCCTTTGTTTAAATTTAGCCCAAGTCTCCTCTTCCACACATGGTTTTAGTTCCTATAATTTAGGAGACTAGAATAAAATCAATTGACTTTAATTTTAATTCTTGGTTCCAACTGATTTTCTTGATGTTTTTTGCCAATTCAAACTTAACATGTTGGGTTTGAGCTGATTCTATTTCCTCTTAGTCTTTATTTATGTTTTCTGTTTCTCAGTGTGTTATTTGTTACTCTTGTTATATGCGTTTTTGTTGATCTGTTCAAAAAAACTTTTAATTACACAGTCATTTCTCCTGTTTTCTTTTCTCATTTTCTGTTTCTGTGTCATCCAAGAAATATACCCCTTGCTTTCTTTTCTCACCTTAAAAGTTCTTTTGGGAGGTGGGGGAGTGTCTTGTTCCTTTTAGTTTGTTATGGTAGATATTTTAACAGTTTGATTCTGACAACTGAAAGTTACTCTTTGCTGTGCACTTTACTAGGCTCAAAGTCTGCATTTAATACATGTATGAAATAATCATTATTTTGTTGAATAGGTCGTCGTACTGTTGCTATTGTTCATTTGGAGATAGTTTTCTGTTGGGCTGCTATAACAGGCAACATCATGCCAGGTTACAGGCATGTTGACAGCTGTATCTTTATATCAAAAAAAAAAAAAAAGATCCTTTTTCCCTTTTTTAAAATGAAAGCTTGGAGTTTGAAGAAATTTACCAAATATAGAAAATGGGAAAAAATAACTGAAAATTGCAACAGTTTTGTTTTTTTTCCTCATCTTTATTTTATCATAACATGTTGATTATTTAAGATCCCTTTCTATAGTTTGTTTGGAAAGTTTTCTTTTTGAACAATCATGTTTGCATCATCCAGAAAACTGCCCACTGTAAAGATGATGTGTTTTTCTTTTTCTCAGGTTTGGAATTAAGTCATATCTTTTCTTCATTGAATTTAGAATATTTGAAAGTAGTATTTTTCTCCCAAAAGAGCAATATCCAGCTCATGACCTTCTGACTTTAATATTGAGACACATTAATTTGACAAGAAACTAAAACTGGTTTCACTAGGTCAAGAGGCACAGCAAGCATTGACCTGTCCATCACAAATTCAGAAAAGAGATTTAATAGATTTTTTTCTGGCAAATGTTTTTGGATGTACCTGACCAAAGGCTTATTAATTTCCTAATCTGAAATAATTTGAGGCTTGAGTGCTTAAATCTAGGGGACTTAGAATTGTGTTCTTGACAAATATTAATAATACACTTTTCACAGCCTTTGGGTAACTAGTTTTACTATGACTGATCATTTGGGTGTCTCGAAGTCATTCCTTATGTTTTCTCTGTTTAGGATTTATTAGTTACCACCAAAAGCAAAGAGAGATTTGTGGTGGTAATCTCTTGAAGGAGAAAGTAGTATCACATATAATGTTTTTCCACATAATAATAGTTTTTCCAGTCAATAGATGGAAAATCAATAAAGAACTTTGCTTTCCCCTTGATAGCCTTTCTTTCTCAACAGATGCTTTCCTTTTGGTTGAATCGTTTTGTTTTCTAAGGTACAGTGTGCTTGACACTATTTATTTAGACAGTGCCTCATACATAGTTATTGTCTTGATGTTGAGAGAGATTGAATTTGAAAGAGAAATGTGAGCTATTCCTTAAGAGGTCTGAAGTTGAAAGAGAGAGCCAGATTATATTTTTAAAAGCATATGCTGGAAGTTTATACCTACTGGAAAGAAAATTATTGCACTTATTTCCTTCCTGTTGTTATTAACCTCATAAGTAGTCATCTAAGTGGCCCTTGCCCTTCCTTGTGAATGAATCATCTTCTCAAGTCCTTATATCTTTTTGTTGACCTGCTTTGAACTTCTGGTTTTATCTCTTATAAAAGTAAAGGCTCCAAGCAATTCACATTATTTCATGTGTAATCTTGAATATGCTATGTCAATATGCTTGCTACTATTATGTGTTTCATATCAGGGACTGGTCTTTGCAATATTACACACTGACTTCCTATTTAGTTGGTTTACCCACATGGCTTTCTAAATCATCTCTCTGTTTTTCAGTATTTCAGATATATTTCTTTTTCTATTTTCTTTTTTGTTGTTGTTCCATTTAACATCTATATAGTTGGAGAAAAAAAATTACTTTTTGAAAATTAAAAAGCACAGGACTTTAGAATTAAATCATCACTTGATGTTTATCTACTTTAAGGCAGTTTTACCTTTAGAGATCTAATTAGTGATGCTCTAAATATTCCTTTATTAGATGTTAGCTTGACTGAAATGTCAAGTTATGAAGGCCAAGTTGGCCTATTAAGTTGAACCTTTAATTTTTTTTTCCCTGCCAAGAAGGCCTCTTTCGCAGTAGATAGTAATCCAACAACATGGGATTGATTTTTTTTTTTAAAGCTGTCTAGCAGCACTTAATTCAGTAGCTATTGAGAATGTTGTACAAATTTATCTTATACCTTTGCTGTGATGTTTTTTTTAAAGAGTTTAAAACATTATAGTGAATCTCAAAAAATTAAATAAGTTAGCCTTGTAGAATTTATCTTCTCCTCAAAGTGATGAAGTTCTTTCCCTCAATAGTCAGGGTAGGTCATAGCTGCTTTATAGCAACAATATTATATACACAGCAGGTTAGGGCAGGAGATTTAAAAAGACCACATCCATTACAGACTGAAAGGGAAATTAAAGGACACATAATGTAATTATGATAATTATATTCAGGCATGGATAAAGGACCTCAAATTATGTTATAGAGAATGTTTTGTGATAAGTTACATGGTACACCATTGGGCATGTGGAAGCAAAGAAGCAAAATTACTGGATGAAGGAGTTAAGTTTTAGTGTGGATATAGGAATGTAACTAATTTCTAAATTTTTAAATATTCTGTAAATCTTAAATCACGGGGATTGCCATTTGTAACACTTAAAAATTCATGAAGAGACCAGTGTGAATCTAGTGAATAAATCATAAACAATCTCTATTATCTTCTACTGGAATACCTGGCATTATACCATTCAAGTCATACCTAACAGGCACAGTTTTTTCTGGCTTGGGAGATTTGTTAAACTTGCTGCTCAGAATACATACAGGTTTTATTACCATAAGTATTTCTTTAAAGAGGCCTCAGCCTTTCTTCCCAACATTTTGAAAGAACAGAATCCTAAGCTACATTGAAATTATACTATCCCGTCAACATTAATAAAGGTGTTGTTATTTTGTACTTTTGGGGAAAAAATTTATTCTCCCCAATAACTTTAAATCAGTTGTAGTCCTGTTGTTCTTAGGCCTTAACAGCATGTTGTATATAAATTTCCCATAGGGATTTAAGTGTCTATCCAATCATTCTTAAACTGCCAGCCATGAAGAAAAGCTTTTAACCACACCTCCTGAACAATTTCAAAAGGAATTTAGTCTTTTTGACCTTGACCATGGCTTAACCCTAACCCTGATCAAGCTCTGAGCAGTCCTGGAAATTTAGGCCTTACAGCACCTTACTTCGGGCTGATACTATGACTTTTTTGCTCAAGTCTCAGGAGAGAGAATGAGAGAGCACATTCTGAACACTCCTTTTGTGTCGGCATCTCTGTGAGGTGCTTTGGAAGGACTCCAGCCAGGCATGGAAGGGCTCTTTGATAATATCTGACGGGTGGGTAAGAATTTCAGGCACCCAGCCAAGATACACATTGCCTGTAATCGTTAACTCGGTCTGTAAACAGTTCAAACGGCACTGGAGAGGCCGTCAGTTATTACATTAGAAGAAGCCTTTCATCTCACTTGCTCAGAAGCCAGGCGTCCGGGCACTGGCCCCTACTGTGGTGATTGGAAGTATAGTGCTCTGTGTAGAGTTGCCAGAGCCCTAGTATGTTGGGGCCATACAATGGATCCCTGCTTTGAATGCCTGACCTTTAAACCTTTAGCATTGCAGCAATAACTAAATCATTACTTAGCTTTTGTTCTGCACCTGGTGGAGGCTGAAAAAGTCCACAAGGAATAAACTCTTTAAGAAGAGGATACTCTTCAGCAATTAAAAAATTATTTTCAGGGCTGTTTCATTTTCTTATTCATAACCATGTTCTAAAAACTTTTTAACTATACAATTCCACCTAAATTCTGCAGCCTCAGACTCTTCTTTGCCTTTTGATTCATTACAGTATATTCCTTGTCTCCCATCAGCTTATCAATCAGCCACCAGGTATTTGTGACCACTTATGAGCAAAGTATTGTCATAGGTGTAGATGATACAATTAAGTACAAAGCATGATTCTTAACATTAAAATAAAGCTTCTAGTTGAAGTCCAGTTGAGCAGTTAAGATCTTCATATGTAGAAAAGATAACTAGGAATGATAAGCCCCAAGTGGTATGGGCAGTAAGTATTATACTAGGTAAGATGAGAGAAAGAGCATTTTGAGTTACAGGGTGTTAAGGGAAAGATTTTTGACGTAAAAACAAGCTGGCTTTCCCCCCACCCCCTTTCCTATGCTTGTTGGTTTCCACTTCTTTTCTATTACCACTTTTAGGTATGTGTGAGGAGTGGACACAACACTGGGCAGGTCATACAATGTGGAGTCATGTCCTATTTCTGTAGCATTATGACTTTGGTTTAATAAATAAACTCTTTCTGCAATATAGCAGATAGTAGAGGAGTAATACTGTGTTACTGGATCAAATGAGATAGTGATGTAAAAGTGCTTTATAATTGTTAAATTGTCATCCAAATAAATGTAAACTCATTATTTTTCACTAAGTTGCCATGATGGTCATAATATATTCATCTTTGTTGAACTTTGTTTAAACTTTCCCTTTATATTTTACTGATCTGAAGATTGCAAAGCTATATAGGTAACTGTCCTGAGCAGCTTTGTTCTCTGGTGTCTGGGATGGGGCCAGAACATAACTAGGAATTGCTAATTGAGAAGGTAGAGGATTACAGAGGTAGAAAGAAAATGAGGAGAGAGGAGAGAGAGAGTAGGAGGGAGAGGGGGGTAGACTTAAGGTGCATAGAGTTCAAGTAGGATAAAGACTGAGAAAGCCTGCTAACCCTGTTAAGAATATTTTTTGACAACCCAAATTGCAAATTTTATTAGGTAGTTTTCCCTAGATAAGCTGTCTCTGCAACTTTCTTCTTCCCCTCCTTTCTCTTTCCCTCCCCCCAAAAACTGGTTTTCTCTTCTTGGTTGAAACCAGCCAAGACTTAATTTTGTTCTCTCTGGTAGCTCTTTACATACTTGTAAGGTAGCTATCAGTAGTATCCTCCCCCACCCTTCACAACACATAAGAATTTCCTCCAAATTAAACATACTCATTTCCTTCAGTTGCTTCTGACATCTTATGGTTTCAGATATCCTATCCTCATCATTCTTTAAACATGTTCTAGGATGTGAATATCCTCTGTAAAAATGGGTCTAGAATTGAACAGAATGTTCCATATGTGATCTGACCAGGACAGAGTATGATTTCGAACATTTCTTCTAAGAATGACATTTGAGCATTTATGAGTATTGAGTATATTTTAGTATGCTTTGTGACCCATGACCCTGTTGATATTATTATTATTATTATTAAGCTTGTACCTAAAATCCCCAGGTCTTTTTCATACATATTTTTCATTTTGCTTGATCTCATTTTTATAAGTGAGGAAACAGGCTCAGAAACCTGCAAGTGACTTGCTTACAATCAGAACTTTTTTCTGCTCTGCAATGCAATTTTCTGCAATGCTCCACATTGCTGCTACACAAATAATTATCACACAAAATTAGAATAAAACTAAATATAATGGCATGAGTCATTTGAGATTTCCTTCTATTAGGAGAGCTCATTGAAAGTTTCTTGTGGAACCTGGGCAGGGCTTTGAAAGCAAGGAAGGATCTAATCCCAACTCTGCCAATTAATAAGTCTGTGACACACTAGACAAGTAATTTAATCTCTGGTCCTCAATTTCTTCAGTTTTAAAATGGAGGAGTTGGACTAGATGACTTTAATGATGATCCCTTCCAAATCTCAGCCTATGATCTTATGAAGGATTTCAATAGGCAAGGATTGGGATAAGGTAGAATCTTTTTCAGGTATTAGTAGACCAATTTTTAAAATTGTAAGAATGAGAGAGGACATGGCAAGATAGGGGATCAAAGAGTAACTTTCCTAACTTCAACTGAAGTAATATGATAGAGCCATGAGATATCATCTCCAGAAAAATTTGAACTATCCAATGTGATAGTGCCTGTGCTTCTCACTTTGTTTATCTAGTTGTTACAGTTGGGGGTGGAGTGGGGGAAAGGAGAAATACAATTTGATATGGCATCTTCTCTTCTACTTTGTCTTTTTGGAATGTGGAGTTAACCCTTTTTCCCTGATCGTTTTCTTTACTGAATCTGAGCCTGGCCCAGGAGTCTAAACTGACTAAGGAAAGTTAATGAAGCTGAAAGTTAAAGTAACCTGAAAATTTGGAAACCTAGATTCAGATAGCTTAATTTTTCTTTTATTTATTTGGTCTTATTATGCAGCATCAGTTAGCTGCTTCTGTCAAGAAAATTACTTGTCTCTGCCTCCATAGTCATATTACATTATATAGTCTCATGAACATTTCCCAGTTGCCCTGTCAAAAGCATACAATTCACAAAGTAACTGAATTCATGTTGCTGCTTTATCTTTTTACTTGTTCATGGCAGTTAGGTAACTGGCTATTTGTAAGAATATTCTATTTGTGTAGAATAGAATCACTAAATTTTAGAGGTGAAAGGGACTTGAAAGAAGGTCTCATGGTAAGCTATTTTAAGAAAAAGCTGACTTTACCCTTGGGAAAATCACCTGACTCAAATTTTGATTCCACTGAAATCCTCTTATCTCTGATTGTCACCCTACACTTGTAACAAATATGTATATTCAAGTATAATTGACCCTGTCCAAAGAGGAATATATGTTTCAATTTGTACCACGAATCAGTTCATCACCTTTCTGTCAAAAAGGTATCATATTTCATCAAAAGCCCTCTAGAATTATGGTTGGTTATTGTGTTGCTTAGAATTTCCTGTCTCCTTTTTATAAATAAGAGGGTCTTCAACACCAGACCTCTGTTTGATGCGTGTTTTTTTTTCTGTTCCTTTGCTCTTTTCTTTTCTTCATTCTGAGCCCTATCACAAATTCTCATACTTTATTTTCTCTTAAATTCCTGTTCAAGTTTCTTTCTATGGTTAGTAGAGTTTGTTTTGCTTATAATCTATCTTCCCTCTTACTCCCTCTTGCTGCTTTCCTTCCTGTTGTTAAGCATAATATATTTCTGCACCCAGCTATGTGTATTTTTCCCTCTTTTAACCACTTCAGATGAAATTGAAGTTCTTTCACCTGTTTTCCCTGGTCTTTATTCTACTTGGTACACCCAAATTATGTTAAATAATTTTCTATACTTTTTCTCTTCCTTCCAATGTATTCCTTGTCTCTTCCCTTTCTTAATGATTGAAATGTAAAAAAACAAAACAAAACAAAAAACAAACAAAAAAACACTCTTTCTCTGTGTAAACCCTGATGATGATTTAGTTCTGAAAGGACATACATCCCCATATTAAAATATAAATAGTTCATCCTTATATAGTACATTATGGTTTTTTTCATTCATATTTATTTAGCTTTTTACATTTCTCTTAAATCCAGTGTTTGTATTGAAAAGAGCTTCATCAGGAATGATTGAAAATGTTCCGTTTCATTTAAGGTCCATTTTTCTTCCAAAGGATTATACTTAGTTTTACTAAGTAAGTTAATTTTGTTTGTAAGCACATATCTTTTGCCTTTTATAATATGGGGTTCCAAGCTTGCCATTCTTTTATTTCACTGCTACCAAATCTTGTATAATTCTGATTGTAACTCCTTAATTCTTGATTTTTTTTTCTGACTCTTAACTTTTTTTTTTTAGAATTTCTGGAGTTTGGTTGTAATGTTAACTGAAAATGTTTATTTTATCTTTGAGTTAGTCAGCGAATTATTTTTTTTTATTTAAAAATAAATATTATTGATATATTTTGTTTTTACATTATCTAATCTTAACTCCACATTTCTCCCTCTTCTCCCTGTGAGCTATAACTTGGAATTTTTTTTTTTTTTATAACTTTTTATTGACAGAACCCATGCCTGGGTAATTTTTTTTACAACATTATCCCTTGCACTCACTTCTGTTCTGACTTTTCCCCTCCCTCCCTTCACCCCCTCTCCCAGATGGCAAGCAGTCCTACTATACATGTTGAATATGTCGATTGTAATGCTTTTTACCTTGAGAGTCTCTGATTTTAATTTGGGTAAGGGTTACTGACCCATACAAGGCAAACAGAGGAATGCCAAAAAACTTCATTGTTTACAAGGGCTAACAAACAGCCAATTCTCCAATTGATGGGCATTCATTCATTTTCCAGTTTCTAGCCACTACAAACAGGGCTGCCACAAACATTTTGGCACATACAGGTCCCTTTCCCTTCTTTAGTATCTCTTTGGGGTATAAGCCCAGTAGAAACATTGCTGGATCAAAGGGTATGCACAGTTTGATAACTTTTTGAACATAGTTCCAAATTGTTCTCCAGAATGGCTGGATGTATTCACAATTCCACCAACAATGTATCAGTGTCTCTGTTTTCCCACATCCCCTCCAACATTCTGCATTACCTCTCCCTGTCATTCTAGCCAATCTGACAGGTGTGTAGTGTCTTAATTTGCATTTTTCTGATTAATAATGACTTGGAGCATATTTTCATATGGCTAGAAATAGTTTAAATTTCTTTGTCTGAGAATTGTCTGTTCATTTCCTTTGACCATTTATCAATTGGAGAATGGTCAGTGAATTATTATTGTGTTCATTTTGTCCTCTGGTTCTAAGAAATCTGGGTAATTTTTTTCTTTATGATTTCTTGAAAAATAGTATCCAAATTCTTGTGTGTTTGTGTGTGTGTGTGTGTGTGTGTGTGGGGGGGCTTTCAGATAATGCAGTAGTACCATCCATCTGCTTAATTTTTCACCCTGATCTTTAAAATCCTCGGTGAGCTGGCTTTATCTTCCCTTTTAAGTTTATCTCCCTCATCCCTCCAATATAAAGCCCACTTTTAAAATAAATCTCTTTGTTGTCTCTCTGTGTGTCATGATCATTCCTGCCACTATTTCTTTTCTCATGAGGTTCTCCTCCTTTATCTCTTCCTTATCTATGTTAAATCTCAGTAGACTATAAATGCTTCAAGAGCTAGGACTTTTTAATTTTTTGTCTTCATATTCATATGAATTTGGTCCCTTGCCTTGAATATAACATTTGATAAATGTTTGTTTGGATTGAATTCAAGGCCCAGCTCAAATTGTTCCTCCTCTACAAAATCTTAGTCAACTTCTCAAGCTCAATTCACCTCCCTCTGCTTTCTCTGTAAGTATATCTGTCACACAAGTTAGCATTTGATTATCTAATTACCTAATTTGAATGTCTAATTAGATATCTAAATGGCAGAGGGAACAATCTGTTGATTGAGAAAGCATTCTATGCATGATAAGGAAGCAACTTTTAACAAAGCTAATTTCCCTTAGTACTAAGTGACTATTTTGATATCTCCCACATCACCATCTGGTATATGTTCAGTAAAATTTGGTGGGCAAAGTCTAAAGGTAGGCAGGTAGATGGTGTACTGATTATTAGAGTGCTAGGCCTAGAGTCAGGAAAACTTGAGTTCAAAGAAAACTTCAAATAATATTAGCTGTGAGACTTTAGACAAGTTACTTTACAGTTTCTTCAACTATAAAATAAAAATAATAAGAGCACCTAACTCACAAGATCATGAGGATCAAATGAGATAATAGTTACAAAGTACTTAGCACCCTGGTAGGTGCTATTTATGTACATGGTAATTATTATTATTAATGATGATTAATTGTCCTCCTTCGGCACCTTTACTGATTAGTCGCTGGGAATGATTTTAAGTATATCTGTGCAGCATATCTATATGCTACCTCAGGTGATTCTGTATATCTTGCTACCAAACATTAAAAGATGAGTGATATTTGTGACATACCAATTCAATAAAACATTTAGCACCTACTGTGTACCAGGCACTATTGTAATACAAACAGAGGCAAAAGACAATCCTTGCTCTTATGAGAGAGACAACATGCAAACTGATAAACAAAGTAGCATATTATAAATAGGAGATAATTAAAAGAGGGGAAGCATTGAAATATAGAGGGGTTAGGCAAGACTTCCTGTAGAAGATGAGATTCTTATAAAAGATTTAATTTGGGACTTAAAGGGCGCCAAGGAGCTCAGTAGTTGGAGGGAAGAAGGGAGCAGATTCCAAGCATAGATTTCAGCCAAAAAGAGTGCCCAGAACTGAGAAATGGTGTTCATGGAACAGCCAAGGGGTAAGTGCCCTGGATTAAAGAGTACATGTTGGAGAGTAAAGTATAAGGAAACTGGAAGGGTAGGCTTTTAAAGAGGAACAGAATGGTTTTGTAGTTGCTCCTAGAGGAAAAAAGAAGTCAACGGAGTTTATTGAAAAGGAGGAATAACATAATCAGACTTGCATTTTAGGAAAATTATTTTAGCGGCTGAATGAAGGATGGAGTGAAGTGGGGAGAGACTTGAGGCTGACTGATTAACCAGCAGGTTATTAGAGTAATTAAGATGTGATGGATGACTTGTACTAAAGTGGTGGTGAATAAGATAAACCTTAACAACAGCTGAGATGGGGGTGGGAGGTAGTGAGAGTGAGGAGTCCAGGATGACATCCAAGTTATGAGACTGAGGAATGTGGAGGATAGAATTGTCCTCCATAGTAACCAGGGACATTAGGAGAGGGAGGATTTGGGAGAAAGATAAATGAGTTCTGTTTTGGATACTGAGTTTCAAGAAGTCTACTGAACCACAGCATTTGGTAATTGGGGCAGGATAAGATGATTTGACAATGGTAATTAAATCCATGGGAAATGATAAGATCACATAATGAAGCAGAGAAGAGGTCCCAGAACAGAAGCACTCTGAGTGTCATCTAAAGTTAGAAGGATCTAGGAGAAGATTCAGCAAAAGGTTAGAGAGAATGATCTGGGAGAAGATTCCAAAAAGCAGACTGAGAAGAAGGGATCAGATGGAAATGAGCTAGAAGAGAGAAGGGAGAGGGGGAAGGGGGGGAGAGGGAGGGAAGAAGAGAGGATGGGAAACAGAGAGAAGGAAATAGAAACAGAGAACGAGATTAAAATAAGTGAGTGGGGTTGGCAGAGGGAACAATCTGTTGATTGAGAAAGCATTCTATGCATGATAAGGAAGCAACTTTAGAGACTGTGTGTTGTAGGGAATATGACTTCCTGTGTATCTTCTAGCCGGATTTATGATTCTGGATTACTTTTTGAGGTAAAACTTGTAAAGATAGACACAGTGTCCTGATTAAGTTACTCGTATAAATGCTCTATTACAGAAATATGTACAAACTCAACCACCTTCCCCCTTCCCTCACTCTCTTCCCCTCCCACCCCCCACCCCCCCCAAAAAAAGCAAAGGGAAGTGAAGAAGGCTATGTCAACAGCAGTGGCAGATAGAATGATTTTTATTGGAGCTGGGGAAGTGTTTGTACCTGTGGTAAGTGATTCAGAAACTTAGTGCCACATTATATGGCACCATGAGACTACCTTGGGTTCAAATCACTCTAGTAGATGATGTCATGTGCTTACCTTTTCACCAACTGGGCCAAAAGGAAATACATTTATCAGGTGAAAGTTGGCCAAAGTATGGTTGCCTCTTAGCTTAGTCTCAAAACTTGTGAGCTTCAAAAATGATGTGAATGCAGTGTGGTACAGCAGAAAGAATAGTGATTCTTTCAGAGTCAGAGGTCGTAGGTTTAAATCTTGCTTCTGAAAATGCTTTTATGACCCTCCAATATGTCACTAACCTTCTTTTGGTCCAGTTTCCTCATCATAAACTGAAAGGGTTGAATTAGTCATTCTCTTCCAATTCTAGATGATCTAAATTTTGATCTGAATTTTCTTTCCTACTTCTGTGAAGACAAACTAGATAACAGTATCAACTCATCAATAATCATAAGTAGCTATGATGTTCCACACAAGGACAGTTCTGATTGACTGAATTTGAATTGGTTCGTTTTTAAAAAACTTACATGGAATTTTCTTCCAGAAATGAGCTCATTGGGGACTTAGTATCCCATCAAAGAGACTTCTGAAAAACCCTGAGCTCAAGGTATTTTCATTCATTTATTTAACAACTACATATTCTTTGGGGTGGTAGTGGTGGAGGAAACTAGTTTCATCATCATAAGGAGCTCTTCTTGAAGACTTCCGATACCAGTGTTAAAAAGCACTGTATTATAAGGGTGTGTGTGTGTTGTGTGTGTGTATTTATTTTAAACAATCTATTTTACCCAAGCTAGAAATATAGCAGGAGCCCTTCTATGGCCCAGTCCTTTTCTGACCTGAGCAGTCACATCTATTAAGACCCAACCAAATTGGCGCACTGCATTTCAGAACTTCGGAACTCAAGATATCTATCAGAATTAACCTGGCAATTGGGATGACAGATACTCATCACAACTTAGGGTTTGTACTCATCACAACTTAGGGTTTGTTGTTTGTAGTTTTAGAGGATTGCCTGAGTTATTGAAAGTGTGTGACTCAAACAAGATCATCCAACCAGTTGGTCACAGATAGATGGGAACTATTCTACAACGGTGGCTAGATAGTTGGCTTTGAAATAAAAAAGTAAGTGCTGTATGAGATATAAAAATGAATGACTCTGCCCACACATGGGAGGATTTTTTTCTCCCCCTAAAAGAGCAAGATAAAAGATGTGAAATAATTATGTGGAAGTCATGCCACTTGAACTGATTTTGAAAGATAAATAGGAGATACTAGAGAGGTGATAGACTTAAAATGTGGAATAAAGAATTTATTTCTGGACATGGCCACTATGGAAATTTGTTTTGCTAGATTATATTTCTTGTGAATGTTTTAGTTTTAATTTTTTAGAATGTTGAGGGGAGGGGTTTGGGATTCTCCATGAAAGAAAACTAAATGATTATGAACATTTTAAAAGGGACTACAAATGGCAGAGATAGATAATAGGAGAAAGCTCCTCCAGGTTGAAGGAATAACAGATTCTGGAAAGCCCAGATTTAAAAAAAAACTGTTGCCCGGTTTGACTGGAGCATGTAGGAGGAACAGGTGGTAAAGCTTTAATTATAAAGTTCTTTGGATGTGAAGCTAAGAAGATTGGATTTAATTCGTTAAGAAATAACTAGTTGGTATAGTGGAACAGGTGGTAAAGCTTTAATTATAAAGTTCTTTGGATGTGAAGCTAAGAAGACTGGGTTAAGAAATTCGTTAAGAAATAACTAGTTGGTATAATGGATAGATCACCAACTCAGAAGTCAGGAGGACTTGAGTTCAAATTTGACTTGAGATACTTAACACTTCCTGGCTGTGTGACTCTGGGCAAGTTATTTAACCCCAACTGCCTCAGGAAAAAAATAAAAAGAAATAAAAATCTTCAGTAATTGTAAGCAATTATAATAACGTCATCAGCAAGCTATTTTGAAGGTGTGCAGGAAGAAAAGACACCAGACAGAGAATGTTTAGAAAACTATTAAAAAATGAAATAAGATAGGCTTTTGAATTAGGGTGGTGGAACTGAAATGAGAAAAAAAAAAGTGAACAGATGGATGACATATTGTAGAGAATTTAAAATTATTTTTAAAATTGTAGAGGTAGAAGTGACAAAAATTAATAAGTGATTTGGTTATAAAAGAAGAGAGAATATGTAGTGGTGCCATGAAAAGAAAGTTAATGGGAAGTTAATGGGAAGCTGATTTAATTAGCAAGATAAATTTGATTTTGGACACATTGAATCTGGGACACTACTCAGTAAGTGGTTGAAAATTCAGGACTAGAATTAAGGAGAATGGTGGCAATTGATGGATGTGAAATAGTAGTTGATGGCCAAGGGACAGCAGACTTAAAAGATGAAGGAACTATTTTGTAATTGTGTTTAGGATAAAAAAGGAAGAATAAAAGATATAAGGAAACATTCTATCAGACAGGTGTGTTGAAAAGGAGAATGAATAGTTTTATGGGAAGGAGAAAATTTTGAGGAGAAATTGGGATGTATTTGAAGTGATTATTCTAATTTTCTTTTCTTAACCATCTGACCTGTTGACTTAGGTATAGGATCTATATTTTTTTTGGTTTTGCTTTAGCTGGTCTGCCGGGTCCATTATTCTTCATTGAAGGGAGTTGTTTGTTTAAAAAATATATATATGCTTCAGGTTTTGTTTTTTTTTTTTAACCATATGAAGCTCAAACAAACTTTATTTTCAGAAATAGAAATAACATTTGTATGAGGTCTAGCTCAAATCTGTGTGATTTTTTTTAAAGAGAGAAGTTATCTGTAATGTAAGTGATTTTGTAAGTGATTTTGCTTTTCCTCTACTTTTTGTGTATTACCTATTTGACTTTTGAAAATCTCTATTAGTTTAGTTAGTAGGATAAATCCTGGGCTAGAAATTCCGAACACTTAGGTAATCCAGTTGCTTAGTCTCTTTAAACAATCTGTGTTTAATTAATCTGAGATGGTTAGTTTGATATGGGGATTAGGTGGGGTGGGAGAAGGAATGGGTTATTAATAGCTAATAATTATAAAACACTTTGCTAATACAAAAATGCTGTGTCAATGCTAAATAATAGTTTTAGTTTAGGAAGATAGACTCTATTTGCATTACAGAAATAAGGGGCAGGGGCAAAGGGCAGTGCTGCTTTGTACCTTGATAAAGTGTATAAATCAGAAGTACCGCCATTGATCCTCATTGACCTGTGGCTTCCCAACCCAGGAATTTGGCTCCCCTCCCTGACTTAAGTACTTCCCTCACCCACTCAGTCTAGGTAGGGGAGGCACCTCCTCCGTCTCCTGACAAAAACAAACAGGAACTGTTGTTCAGCAGAGCCAGCTTGATATATTGCAAAGGTTCTTCCTTCATTATCAGAACTTTTTCCCATCTGTGCTTAGTAAGAAAAACAACCTATGCTTAGCAGCCAGGAAATAAAAAAATTCGTAGTACATAAAAATGGGCAAGGAGATATCTGAAATAGTTTGAATATACCTTTGACTTGAGGTGGTCTTTTGGTTTGCCAACTAAATCACTAAATCGCTAAGTCACAACACCAGAAAAGAGATTGTAATAAATTACTGTTAGCATCACAAATTTATGTGTTGCGCTTAATGTTTAAATTTGAAAAGTTAACATGTATATTTATGTATATACTGTACATATGTTCCATATCACTGCATTGTTTAGAAAGCTGCTCTAGGTTTAAAATACTATTGTTCTGTGCTCATCACACATTACTTTTCCTCACAAATTTTATTTTCCTACTAAAGTGGCTTAGTAATTGTTATTCATATTTATCATTCTTTTTCCTCTCTTTGTGCTCAGGGTACCTTCCCATTCATTCTGTTTTAATTCCATCTCTTTAAATCCCCAGCTCCTTTCAAAACTCATTGCAAGTGTTGCTTTCTACTTGAGGCCTTTCTTCTTCCTCCCCCAGTTTCTTTGTATACATTTTGTGTTTGCTTACTATAGGTATGTTTCCCCTATAGTAAAATGTAAGTCCTCAAAATTAGGAATTTTTATTTTTATCTTTTCAGTCTCCAATGCCTGTAACACAGTTGTAGGCATTTAATAAATATTGCTTGTGGATTGATTCAACTTCAGAAGTTTATTGTGAGGGGCAGCTAGGTGGCGCAGTTGATAGGGCACCAGCCCTGAAGCCAGGAAGACCTGGGTTCAAATGTGATTTCAGACACAAATACTTACTAGCTGTGTGACCCTGGGTAAGTCACTTAACCCCAAGTGCCTCAGAGGGAAAAAAAGTTTATTGTGAAGATGAAATTCGATCTTGTCAAATAGCTAAATAGCAGTGTGTTCAGCATTTACTTATGGATTTAATAAATGGGACAGTCCATGAACAGTTAATGAATCCTTTGGGAATTAGGAAATTCAGATAAGTTATGAGTTTTGAACTGCATTTGAACTCAGTATCTTAAGGTCCACTGCCTAGTCTTAATGAACTGATGTAAACATTGAGTAACTGGCTTTTTTAAAATCAACTCAGCCTTCCCTTGGGCTAACATGGAATTCATTGAAGTGAGGGTGTCTCTCCCATCTGTCTTACTGTGTCTGTCTCCTTTGCTGGCCCTGTTAGGTCTAAATCTGTTATCCTTTGATTCCCAGTCCCATCACTGTTACTAGGTTACTAGGAAGAGAAATTGACTAAATAGATGTTTTTACAATCCTATGCAGCCAAGGCTACACTTTAGATAGGCAGTATTATGGGACAGAACCAAACTTAACCCAGAATTCCTAAGGCCATCCTGATACTTCACATTTTAAGTGAGATGATGAGACAGAATGAACAATATATACAGTGGAATAATTAAAATCTGTAGGTGAGTTGGGGGGGATGTCTGCCCCAAGCATGTGAAGATTTGCAGAATGGGCAGATGAAAACAGTTTGTTCCAATGGATGCAAAGATGGCTGACATTTGGAGTGCTTAGAGATTGGTCAGGCATCAGAGACATCCAGGTACGTGTCCTGCATCTGGAATCTTCCCTGGTGTCTTGACTTTTGTCCTGCCACTGGATTTTGATGACTGTGGAAGAGAGTGAGCCTGATGACTTTGCACAACTATGCCTCACTTAAATCCAATTCATGTGCAATTCATCACCTGTGATATTGTTGGTCCTCTTCAAAAATGGACCAAAACCAACATTAGGGATGCTGAAAGTTGATTGGTTATAAATTGATAAGCTAGATAATATAGTTAGGTAAATGATGTGACTGAGGTTTCATTCCTTTTGCTTCTTAATCACAGAGTAAATTGATTTTATTTCTTAGTTTTAAAATGTTAATACCTTAATCCAAATATTTTAAAATATATTTTTCTTTGTTTTCATATCAACTGCATTGACCAATACATCCTTCCCTTCCAAGAGAACCATATCATCTAACAGAATGAAAAAGAGGAAGAAAAATGGTTTAGTATAAATAACCAAAATAGGAAAAAAATTGAGTTGTTACATGTAGTCTTTCAATATTGCAGAGAAGAGTTTTGTCCTTTGTTAGGACCAAACTTAGTCTTTATGATTTCACAGCCTTCAATTTTAATTATTTTGATGTTCTTTCTGTAAATGGTAGGCATAAATATTTTTTGAATTCCATTTCCATTTATTTTTATTGCATTTCTAAAAGTATTTTTAATTTTGTTTTACAAAAATTTATTATATCTCTTCCTTCTCAACTCTTCCTGCCACCAAATGAACAACAAAAGTTTTAAACCCTCATTACAGATGTTTGTTTTTAGCAAAATTAATTCCTTACATCCAAAAATGCCTGCCTGCCTTTGCGTTTTAAGTGCATCACCTCTCTGATAAGAGAGATAAACTTGTCCCTCAAGTCCCTCAAGTCCCTCCTCCCCCCATTAAGAAGGCAATCAATTTGACATCAATTACACATGTGAAGTTATAACATTTTCATGTTAGCTACATTGGAAAAAAAAATCAAGATAAAATAAGTGAAAAATTATGCTTTGGTCAGCTCTCTTTTGAGTTATAGACAGTATTCATTGTGAGTCTTTTGGATTGTCTTGGATCATTATATTGATTAGTTGCTGTCTTTAATAGTTAATCATCATTTTAATATTTCTATTACTATGTTTTTTCAAGTTTCTGCTCACTATACTTTGAATTAGTTCATATAAATCTTTCTAGATTTTTCTGAAACGATCCTATTATTTCTTAGATATCATCATTCTAAGTAGTATTTCAATACAATTGTATACCACAGCTTGTTTAGCCATTCCCCAATTGGTAGGCTTTTCTTCAATTTCCTATTCTTTACCACCATAAAAAGAGCTGTATATTTTTATACATAAAGGTACTTTTTATTTTGATCTCTTTGGAAAGAGACCTTTCTGTTTTATTTTTAAAGAACAATCACAAACATGAGAGACTTTTACCTCAAAAAATTTCAAAATATTCTTCATTCTTTTTATGAGAAAGTCTATAATAGACGAACAGATCTATTTAATAGACGAACAAGTATTTTCAGGGATATTTGCAAATACAATATATTTGATTAAGTGTAGAAACCCAATTAACTGTTTCCTTATGGTAAGAGTAATTGAACTTTGAACCTCAAAAAGGCCCAACCCAAAGTCTTCTTTGAGAAGTATGGAGTTCATGTTAATGCTGGCAGTGCCACCAGTCTGTTCTGGGGTGTGACTTCAAGGCCTCAACCTTTAAGTTTAGCTCTTTGAAATAATGTCCATCCAGATGAGGGGCCTAAAGATGACTTTTCAGATTAAGCTCAGTGAGAGAAATGGATTCATTGCTCATCTACCTGGAAGAGTGATATCTGGCTAGATATCAAGGTTTGGATCACACATAATACCTTGCTGGTGGAAGATTTTTTACATAAATCGCTAGTGGCTCCTCTTAGATTTTCATGATCCTGAGGACTTGGCATCTTAGTTTGGAGCCATACTTCCAAAAAGATCTAACATAAATGTGGTAGAATTGGATGGACTTTCTGTGAATATTATTATTATTATTTTGAACAAGTAGCAGTTATAGGACACAGTTTTGGCTGACCTGAGGAAATACCTGTCCATTTGGGAACATATTTGGGTACTTATTCCTCCTGGGGTAGATTAGATTCTTTATACTTTTTCTATTTTCAAAGTTATGTGGCCTAGTTTTTCAGCTGATTTCAAAACAAACCCAGACTGGTAGCCCTAACTACCACTTCCTATTTACTTCCTCTTTGCTTGAGGGAATTTAGGTTTCTCTTGGAACCTCTGCCATCCTTTGGAGAATCCAAAGAAAAGAGTCTGGTGGAGTGTGGGGTAGCAAAAACAAACACAAAAACAAAATGAAGACAAATGGTTTTGTGGCAAAGTTTGGGTGCATTGTCCAGGAAAGATAATGAATGAATTGAGAAAACTTAAACAAATATCAAACAAAGCCTCAGAGAAGAGGAGACTTGATGATAGCTTATAGGACCACAGCTTCTGTACCCTGATTTCAGGAAATACCTTGATCTTTCTAACTCCAATCTACATACTAGGAAAGTATCTCTAAACACTACTTCTGGGTCAGGCTACCTTTGTTGTGGCTAGGAGAATAGATGAGAGATAAATTCTGGGTGGGGTGGGTAACTAAGGCTACTAGGAAGAAAAAATCATAAGGCATGAGCGAGTCTTAGAAGAAAGTGAATTCAAACCTGCTTATGATTTAAAAAGGTCTTATAAGGAATACTGGGATAAATCAGGATAGGGTAGATTAATGAATATTTGCACTTGTCTTTTTTCCCCATTCCCTTTCATTCACCCATTTCTGTGTATAGCAATAGAATGAATAGTATGGTGGGAGAAAATATTGAATCTGAAATCTTAAGAGATCAGAGATACTTAACCTGGAAGCAGTCCAATAAAATATAATGGACCCCTTCTCAGAATAATGATTTAAAATGCATAAAATAAAATATATAAAATTAAAAGGAAACCAATTATGTTGAATTAGTTATCAAAATATTTTTAAAAAATTCACAGATCCCCTCTTAAGAACCCCAGTCCTAGTCTGACTGCCATTTAGCTAGTTGGGTATTTTCACCTCTTAGGACTTCAATTTCCTCATCTGTAAAAATAGGTGTTGGCTTAGATGATCTCTAGGGCCCCTCCTAACTCTGTAGAATTTTATGATTCTATAATAACAGGTTTTAGGATTACAGAACCCAGTTCTGTTAGCTCTGCCCCAGTGTCTTCTAGAATATGATGTGGTAAATAGGCATGTCATTTTTTTTTCAATAATACTTGTTGAGTGCCTACAGTATTGCAAGGCGTTGAAATATGTTCTTTGTATCCCACCTTCCATTTTGTTACCTTATTCCTTATTGGGCTCTGGCATATCATTTTATTACCACTGCATTTTTACATCCCACATGACTGCCTAGCAAGTATATGAATTTATCAAATTGTATAGAAATCCTGATAACAATAAATTTTCTTCTATTTTACCTGCCACTCTGCCTGGAGTTATATTTCCTTTTATGTTTAATAAATTGTGAAAATGAAGACAGTAATCTATCAGATGCAATGCTAGGATTAGCTCTCACAGTTTATTAATATAAATTTTAATGTAACAAGTGTAAGTGTAACAGCTTACTTATTGAGGTATAGGCTTCCTGGGACTTCCAGGTGGTATACCAGGTAAATAGGGAGGATTGAACTCTTTTAAGCAAAAGGACTGAGCTTTGACTGATTTTCTTGTTTATTGCTCAGAGCTATTTTTGTTGTTGTTGTTGTTGTTGTTGTTGTTGTTGGAAAAGAGTTTGTTTCTTAACTGCCTTGATGTAGGACTTCTCTTTGGTTTTGGTATGTCTTGCTAGATGATAGAAGGCAAGCAGCTCTAAGTTTAAGTAATGGAAGTTTAGAGGGGTGACAATACAAATACTGAGAAGAGAAAAACAGAAAAGTGCCTTTGATGAAAAGCTGATGTTTGTGATTATAGCAGAATAATTATGGTAGGCAGTAAAGTCACCTATTTGAGGCCCACATGAATTATCTCTGTTGAAATCAGAGAACTATTAGGTTATTGAAAGAAAAGGGGGAGAAAAGGATAAGACATAGGAGAATCCCTTTTAAGAGGATGTCTGGAGAAGGGACTAGACTGTAAGACCAAAATAAGATCAGTATTAGGGTTGGGGCTCAGCTGAGTCCAGGAGTACCCTTTTGTGAGGAGGTAACAAGATCACATGATGAGAAGAAATTGGCAAGCTAACTGGAAGAACTTGTTTAGTGGGGTTTAAGAGGGGTGAGCCTCTTGGGAAGTCACCATAACTAATGAGATGTCCCAGATAGTCTTGTGAATTATATGCATTCACTGTATATTTATAATAATGCTAGCCATGGAGGGATGAGTGATTGGTTCAAGTAACAGAAAAAGCCATTTATGGAGGTAGGTTCCTGAGCTACTAAGGAGAATAGGACAGAAAGTGAGTTAAAGGAGCAATCAAACAAATCAAAGAGTACAGACCTGAGCCTGAAAAGAACAAAGAAAAAGCATAGGACAAAGGGGAAATATACTATTTGAATAGTTAAATAGGCTGTGGGAGCTGTATATGAGCCAGGTCCTTCCACCTAGTTGAGCCCCTCTTAACTTGCCTGTTCTGACAAGCCCTGGAAATTGGTGGCTTCCTAACCTTTATGACCTTTTAAATGATCCATCAGAGGAATCTTTAGTCCATAGAGTTCCAAAAGCTCCTTCTATTCTAGTCTTTGAAAATGGAAAGGTATTTTTGGCCCTCATCCTGTACTGATGATGACTAGAGCCCATTCTGCCAACTTCACTTCCCCCTGTCATTTTTCTTGGCTGCGTTTTGGTGTCATTGGGAGGACAGATTGCCCAATGTGGAAATCATGTTTGCATCTTCATTATTTAGAGACCTTGGGGCACAAAGAAGAAAAAACACTTGGTTTTTTTCTTCCTGGGAGTCATTGTGTACCCAGAAGAGTCCCGTCATATATTTGCTTTATGTTAAAAAATCTGTGATATGCTTTTCCTCTAACACTATATGTTTCCTCAGCTATTAAGGATTAAGAACTAGGGCCCTGTTTTATTCTCCAAATATACAAGATTCCATCTAGGAATTGACTCATCTAGAAGATTCTGCCAGATAAATGTATGAAATGTTTAGAGATGTTGGTTAAATGTCCATATTTCCTGCTGTAGTCAGTGAATCAGCCTAATCATATAAGGTTCTAGTCCCCTACCTAATGTCTTTTGTCTTGCTTTTGCTCCATAAACCCTAGTTTTTTGCTGGAGGGCAGGCCCTTCATACACCATCCTCAAATCTAAATCTGAACCTTAAGTGCCCAGTGGCCATTCTCTGCTGGTATAAGTTTTGGCAGGTTTAGTACCATCTTCCTTATTTGCCTCAGGGGATCAACTCAGTACCAGAATCTCGAGGGAGTTCTGCCCTAGCGTCTCCTCACACCCCAAACTCAGTTGGCGCTCCCAGGCCACAGGGAGCGAGGAGTTCTGATTGATCTATTTTACCACTGAGTCATATTCCTCACAGAGGAGTTGGCTTTCTTTGGGGAATCTCTCTGCTGGTACAGTATTACGTCATTACTACCATCAACCTCCTCCAGTCTTCCTGAGTCAGCTTATTTTTCTAAAAGGAGCAAAGATACTAGCTTTTCTCTAGCCTCTAAATGCTGAGGGCAAAAATTAAAAGTCCCTTTTATCCTATATTACACTGTGAGGATGCTGAGAGCTGGAAAGTTCTTTGGAAAAATAAAAAGGACTATCAAATGCTTGCCATTATTATCATTTTCATAAATTTGAGGGTTGCCCAGAGCTTAGGAAACTTTCTTTTTCTTATTGAAGACATTTCTGAGAGAGTGAAAATATGAATAGCTATCCACAATGCTCCATTTCTTGCTAAGAGCCAGCTCCATGTTTTGGATATTTAGGATATAAAACATTTCTAGGTCATACTGTGTATTCAGATTGTCTTAGTGATAGGGGAGATGTTTAAAGGTCTTTTTTCTCCACCAGCAAAGCCATCTTCTTTACTGACTATTATTCAATCACTGCCCATCACCACTAGCATCCTTCATGATAACGGGCCTGGACTCAGTTTCCTATAGCCTAGGAACAGCTCTGCATGGCCCAGAGCAAATTGTGTGTTGTAGTTTGTCCTTCTTAAGAAGCAAGGAAGGAAACAGGCATTTATTAAGTGCCTATTGTCTTATTTGATCTTTATGACTCTTGAGAGGTAGGTGCTGTTTTATAATTTTTTACAGTTGAAGAAACTGATGTTAAGGATCTTAACATAGCTAGTAAGTATCTGCAGGTGATTCCAGACCCAGCAAGTACTCTATCCATTGCACCTTCTAGATGCCTCCTAGGGCTGAAAGACTCCTTGCATTGGATGGGCAGTTGTCTGGAATTTTTCCAGGCAGGTATGTTGGATCCAAGTCAGTTCATTAACCTTAGTTATTATTACCCCATAGATGTGTCAAGGAAGCAGAGGAGTACAAAAATCCTTGGCAGATGAGGGACAGGTAACTGTTCTAGTGGATTCCTGAGACCAGTGAAAAGAGAATCCAATTCCAACACGATTTAGGCATTATGTGCTTGCTTTATTTGGAGGGAGGGAGGGAGAGAAGGAGGGAGGGGGAGAGAGAGAGAGAATCCAAATCCCAGATCACATTATCAAAATGACAGTTCTTTTTATCAGAGTGTTCACACTGCTTACAAAGAATATAAACAAAGTTCCTTCAAGACTTCAGACTCTTGAGGGTGAGGGAGGGTTATAAGATCAAAGGATTTGAAATTCATGTTTCTTCCAAATGACTGCCAAAACTTCCCTAAATTATTTGACTTTCTGTTCTTGCAGTCCCATCCTCTTTACCTATGCAACGCCAGTGATGATGATAACCTGGAACCTGGTTTCATAAGCATTGTCAAGCTGGAGAGTCCAAGGAGAGCCCCCCGACCCTGTCTATCATTGGCCAGCAAGGTAAAGTAATGATATAGAGGGCAAGGGCTATAACATAAGCAATGTGCTTAGAATTTTCCTAGTTTTGAGAGAATCACATGTTTATGGCTCCACTTGGATCTCCAGAAATCATTATCTTCCATTAATTCAGTCAATCACTTTTCCCAGTTTCGTGCTCAAGACTTTCTGCTATACTTATCCCATAGCTGGAATTAAGAGGTAGCCATTCGTTGACCTGTCTTCTGAGAGAGAGCTCCATGTTACTTTTCATAGAACTGCCAAAAATGAAACATGATTTCACATTGGATCCCCACCTTCTCTTTGCTTAGAACCATCATCATCATCATCATCATCATCATCATCATCATCATCACAACAGTAATTGATATTTATATAATAAGATTTATAGATTGCTTGCTGAAAGCATCATCATCTCTTAGCATTTTGTTTCCCATATTTAAAAATTTCAGACTATAATTTACTAACTTAGAAAACTAATTTTTAGCACCTGCTACATACAGGATATTATAGAGATATACAAAAAGGTGTAAAACAGGCACTTTCCTATAGAGGTTTATAATCTAGTAAGTGAAATAATAAAATTTTACAAGTAACTAAGACAAATATTATACAAGAACCATGTGATTAAAATGCTATAGTAATTTAGAGGAGAAGACTGATTCCTAATGGGGTTTTAAAAAATCTTTAGGAATCAAAATCTACTCTATGCATTGTCCATGCCTAACCCAGCTGGGCCTAGAAGACTGATAAGTGGCCAGTAGGGTTCAAAGTGGGATTTAGGAGTAAATTTTTTAGGTTATATTCAGTTGTCTATGTTTAATAGTCTGTAAAGTTAGTCAAGACCCAAAGTGCATTGTAGAGGGATAACTTGAGTTTGAGACATTATACTTTGTGCCAAAAGTGATGTAGCAGGATAAGTGGGCAGAATCATGGGGTAAAAGAGAAATAATATCATTTTGGTAGAAGTGCTACTAGTGAGTCTGTACAAGGTGAATGCAATATACTTCCTCAGAAATGGAGTTTTACACTTTTGCATTTGTAAAAGTAAAAAAATAAAGGAACTAGCCCAATGGCCTTGAAACATGTTCTGTGCTCTTTTTTGGTCTGGACTAAATAATGCTGGAGGTTGCTAAGCAACTCTCTTTGCTACTTTGGTGGGCTGGGCTCTAATTGTACTTTTTCTGGAGAGGCTGTCACTAAAATTAGTGTGTGAAAGCAAAATTATCTTCCATCTTGAGGAGGACCTATGAATCTGCATTTTAACTTTTTAATTCCCATAATGTCTCTTTAGAGGATTCATTCTTTCCCTTCTCTTCCCCTATCCCTCACCTTTCTGAGGCTTTTAATGACTTTATTCTAATACTAGTTACCTCTAGAAGAAACCAAGGAAATTGCTTGGTCGCTTTTGGGAGGATGTGGAAATTGATTGCTTTGTGCATCCACAAATGCCAGTCATTTGCTGCCATCTGTCACCAAAACTGGCATTTTTCCTCAAACCTGGGCCTGGAGAATCCACTACCTGAAAGTCCTGTTTGTTTTTGCCTCTTGGCAAACATCCTAGTCTCTTTGATCGTTTTTTACTACTTTGTAATTATGGGCTGTAATGGGCTGGGACGTTTGAACGTTGCAATAATTACTTTCTACTGTTCTTTACCCCAGCCCTTCAAAGAGAAGGGTGGGAATGGTAAGGAAATCTTTAGATTTCCCCCTTGTTCCATCTTAGTATACCTTCATCCATTGCCTAGTCCATACAGCCTAGATGGAATGTCATCTTGAGGGTAATGATAGGAAATGCAGGACCTAGGAATCCTGTTTTTTAGACCTATAAGATGATGACTCAAACCTGTTTATTCCTGAGTAGTCTAAGGGAAGACAGAACCTGGGTAGTTTGGTGCTTGACTGATCCCCTCTTCCTTTAGTATGCCCTAGAGTCATAGTGTTCCTAATGGAATTTCTCATTTTTCCCTAGCTGCTAGTCCTTGATCTATCTCTATTACTCCAGATATCCCATTCTTCCATTTCCTTAAGGTTGATTAGATCTTTAGACTGATCCAAGCTAAATTTTGGAGTTATAGATTAACTGAAATGAGGGAGATCTGCCAGAAATACCTAAGGAATCTCCTTCCTGGGAAGCTTTTGAAATCTGGAGATTTTCCTTTTTGCCAAAATAGCTTAGTGCCTGGAGGCAGTGGGCTGAACTAAATTAGCTCTTTGTACCCTTAGTGTAGCATTTTGTGACTTTCCAGGCTGTTGACTTTCTGAGCCCTTGTCTTGGGAGGGAGGAAATGGGACAGGCCACGTGCTACCCTGCCCTGTCTTGGGAAGAATGGGTAGATGAGATTGAGAAGATGCTTTTTTCCTTATACTCTTTCTTGTCCTGGAGAGTATTGCCTAGGTATCCCCCTCCCCTTACCCCTAGGCTCCTTTGCCCAGAGGCTGCTGGCACTAAGGGGCCCCCCTTAGGGGAGAGGAAAGCCTGGTGGAGCCTGCCTGGCAAGAGACCTGCCCTGACAGGCTCTTCCTGGGACACAGAGATCAAAGAGCTGGAAGAAAAAAAAAAGTGTAAGTAAATTCTAGCCCCATACTCTGCTTCTCTTCCTGCCACCACCTCTTAACATTTAGGTTAACTCTTTCCCTGCTGTTAAGGAAACCTCAGAACACATAGCTAGCAACTCCTGTAAGGCAACTGATCTAAGGAATCCATGGAACTAAGATATTATCATTGAGATAAAATTATTTGTTCTAGAATATAAAACTGGCTAGTAGTGACTGAAAAAGCCATTTACTAAAGTGGGAGGAGTTGGGAACTATTACATTCACTCTGGCAGTACTTGACACATTCCTCTCCCCTATATCCCCATCAAAAAAACTTCCATGTACTGGAGGGTTTAGTTTTATTATTCTTTCTCTTCCTCTTTGTCTTTTTTATGTCAGGAAAATGAGTTTCCTTTCATCATTATCTTCTGTCTGTTTTTGGGTAGAAATGTCTTCTCATTTGTCTTTCTCCTTATCTCCTGATGTTACCATCTGACAAGGGTTAGGGGACAGAGCTAAGAATGTAGACTCCTTTAAGTTATCTTGAATTGAAGCCAAGGAAAAGGCTCACAGGCCTGGCAGAATTCCAAGGCCAAGCAGTGTATGTGTAAGGGAGACAGGTGAATATGTGGAAGAAGAGAGAGTCTTTTAAGGTGGACTGTTGTAGGATCATAGGAGGGGGAAGGAAAGAGTCTAATAGCAAAGTTGTCCTAGGTTCTCAAAGTACCACTTAAAAAATTAGGACCTGGGCTCTGCTCTTAAAGAGAAGTTGGCCTCTCAAGAGCCCAGATCTCCCAAATCTCATCCCTGGAAAAAAAAAGAAAAACGGTGAGTTACTCCTGCTTTGGGGATTTGTAATGAGAATGCTCCTTTGAGGAAGCAGTGTTACTATGCACATAGATCTTGAATACTTCTTGTGTGTGAAGTTAAAAAGGATACAAAATCAGACAAAATACAGTGTTTCCTATCTTCAAGGAGCTCATGATCTGATTTTATAATTTTTATAAAGCAAGCTATTTACAAGAGAAATAGGAAATTGAGGGAAAGCACTAGAATTAAGAGGGGTTAGAGAAGGATTCCTGTAGAAGATGGTATTTTAAATTTGATTTCATGAGTTCATATCTGGCCTCAGACACTTACTACCTGTGTGACCCAGGGCAAATCATTTGGCCCTTTTTGCCTCAGTTTCCTCATCTGTAAAATGATCTACAGAAGGAAATGGCAAACCACTCCAGGCTCTTTGCCAAGAAAACCCCAAGTGATGTCACAGAGTTAGACATGACTGAAAATGACTGAACAACAATAACGACGGGGAAGTTAATAGGAAGGAAAAAGGGAGAGCATTCAAGACATGGAGGACAACCAGAGAAAGTGCCTGGAGCCCAGATACCAAAAGGAATCTCCTTTTGGGAATCCTGACTTTATTGCTTGTGTCTCTTTTAGGCCCGAATGGCAGGTGAGAGAGGAGCAAGTGCTGTCCTCTTTGACATCACTGAGGACCGTGCAGCTGCTGAACAGGTACTAAGACACCTGTAGGGACTTTAGGGAGATAGAGGGAGGAGAAAGAGATTGATGACCTCTTGAGGGAAGGGGAAGTAGACACCAGGTGTGGCCCTGAACTTGAGGGAGGCCTTAGGAGGGGGTGCTAGATGATTGACAGTGTTTTATTTCATTCAGCTGCAGCAGCCTCTGGGACTGAGGTGGCCAGTGGTGTTGATTTGGGATAAGGATGCTGAGAAGTTGATGGAGTTTGTGTATAAGAACCAAAAGGCCCATGTGCGAATTGAGCTGAAGGAGCCCCCAGCTTGGGTGAGAGCCCCGTGTTTCTACATCTTCTACCTTTATCTCTGGGAATGGGTTTCTTCTCTGCCAGGATGCTATTTGTCAATTGGGTCCTTTTTGAGGAACATAGAAGAGTCAGGACTGTTGTGCAACTTTCTTGAATGTTATCCCTGATTTTACCTTTTGTGTTGATCACTGAAAGATAGCAAGACAGCTCAGGAGGCAGGAGCCTGGCTTTTTAGTTTCTTGCTGCTGTTGTTGGTTCATTTTGTGACCTACGTCCAGTCATTTCCCTTCTCTGAGCCTTCATTTTCTACACTTTAAATGGAAATGACTGTGTTTGTAAAGGGTCTTTCAGCTCCAGGTAATTATAACTAGAAATACTTGAAGCATACAGAGATTAAATGACTTGCTCATGAGGCCATACAATTACTATCAGACTTAGGATTAGAATTTAGGTTTCTTGATTCCCAGTTAGTTTTGTTTGTTTGTTTGTTTGTTTTTTGGTCGTGCCACAGTGCAAGTCAACCAGGACTCATTTTGTACTTTACTGTGACTTTTCCAAAGGATCCTTTTCTTATTCTCCAAAGCGGAATAGTTTCCATCTCATTCCCATTAGGTAAATATCCCTGGAAAGAGAGACACCCACACCCACACCCTCTTGCCAATCCAAAACTAATCAACTGGAAGAATCAGTGGTGAAAATGGGGAGTGATCATCTTCTGGGTCCCCAAATTGAATGTGTGAATTTTTTGTTATCTCCCCTCTCCCTTCTGCCTCCTAAATAGCCAGATTATGACGTGTGGATACTACTCACTGTGGTGGGCATCATCTTTGTGGTCATTCTTGCTTCTGTGCTGCGGATCCGATGCCGCCCTCGCCACAGGCCGGTGAGATTGGTGGGGAGCAACAAATTTTTGGTGGTGGTGGGGAGCAACAAATGTAGAATGAGTAGTATTTTCAGTTCAGATTAAACTGCTTTTGTTGTTCACAAATCAATCCCTTACTCACTATTTAAACTTCTCTCATTGAGATCAATCCCTTTGGAGAAGTGAAGATTTGCTGTATGAGCAGTGTGAATGTGTATGATAGACAGAAACAGATGAAGAGGGAGTTAAAAAGAAGTAACTGCAAGTACAGTGTGGTGGTGAATTAATAATGACTTAGGTTTCATTTTGGGGGCTCTTGGGTGGAAAAACAGCATTAGGTCTTAGAAGCTATTGGAACCAGATAATGGACTATAGTCCTGGGGCTGATGGGGCAGTTAATACCTGTTTCTTAAGCCCATACTTCTCTTTTCAGGAGCCCTTGCAACAACGAACAGCTTGGGCTATCAGCCAGTTGGCTACTCGAAGGTACAAGACTAATTGCAGACAACTCCAATCCCAGTGGTCTAACTCGGGGAGCAGCTGCAGTTCTGCACCCATCTGTGCAATCTGCTTAGAAGAGTTTACAGATGGGCAGGTGAGGAAGGTGGCCCTAGTTCCCCAACTTGATTTCAGGAAGGACTAGAACTTCATGGGAAGTTTTCATAGGGAAAACCTTCATATGATGCATTGGTAGGACTATATTGACTTTTTCTGTTCTTTGTTCCTCTCTCCAAATGGTGGAAGTTGGGGAAGAAGGCCCAAGGTTCTGTGGTTGTCCATTTTCTTATTTTAGGGGGAGGTAGTAGAAAGAGACAGCAAGAAGTTAGGGTGGAAAGGTGAGATGCTGGGTTGGGCTCTTCATATTTTTGTGACTTCATATTCTTTTGGGTCTTGATTCTATTCAGGAGCTGCGGGTTATTTCTTGTCGCCATGAATTCCACCGTACCTGTGTAGACCCTTGGCTGCATCAGCACCAGACCTGCCCACTCTGCATGTTCAACATCATAGGTAGGCTATTTGAACCAAGAATTCCCTATAGAAAAGGCTTGTTTTGGGGAAGGTTGACTAGGCTTAGAATTCAGGAGGAAGAGTCCCAGTAGGATAGATGTACTGTGTGGATTTATCAGGAAAGAGACCATCCAAGTTGGAGGAGAAGAAAGAGACAGAATTCAGAGGGTATGTGTGTGTGCGGGTGTGTGTGTGTGTGTGTGTGCGGGTGTGTGTGTGTGTGTGTGTGAGAGAGAGAGAGAGAGAGAGAGAAGGTAAGGTATAGGAGATGAGGTCCTTAGTCCCCTAAACTGAGAAATTGTACCAAATCTTGAAGTTCTTCTCTTTTTCTAGAGGGAGATCGATTTTCTCAGTCCTCAAGGCCCTCACGTCCATATCAAGAACCTGGCAGAAGACTCCATCTCATTCGCCAACATCCTGGTCATGCCCATTACCATCTCCCCGCCGCATACTTGCAGGGCATTTCGCAGACTCCAGTAGCCCAAGTCCCTCGACCTGGCCCCTTCTTAGCCTCCATGGAGCGCGGTTCTTGGTCTCATCGCCCACCCAGAACCTTGCGACTTGGACATGCATGCACTCAGCCTCGCTCAGCGGCTACTCCACATCCCCATGCTGCTAGCTGGAGACTGGGCCACCTCGGAGCTTGTTCTGGGCAGCACCCATCAGCTTGCTCAGCTTCCCCACGATGGGCAAGGCCACATGACAGCAGTGGATCAGGGGAGAGCTATCATACAGAGAGAAGTGGCTATCTGGCAGATGGACCAGCCAGTGACTCTAGTTCTGGGCCCTGCCATGGTTCTTCCAGTGACTCAGTGGTCAATTGCACAGACATTAGCCTTCAGGGCATCCATGGTAGCAGCTCTACCTTCCGAAGTTCCCTTAGTGACTTTGACCCCTTGGTATACTGCAGCCCTGAGGGTGAAACCCGGGAGGAGGTGCAGCCCAGCATAGGTTATCGGCCCCGCTCTCTGGACTCAGTGATGCCAAAAGCGGATGTCCAGATGTCCAGTCACATCCACTACCATAAGCACCGGCACCATCATTACAAAAAACGCTTCCAGTGGCATGGCAGGAAAGCTAGCCCAGAAAATGGATTATCCCAGCTCAGACTTGGAGCTTCCCGGACAGAACCCCAATCAGAGCCACTACCTCTTGTCCAAAAAGTCCCCAAATCTATTCCCCCATCCCCATCTAGGCAGCTCTCTTATCCAAGGCCTCAGGCCCTCACAGAGTTACACTATGGCCCTGAAGAAAACTCTGGCCCCAGCCCTGCTCACCTTTCTAACCCTTTAGGATTACAGAGATCTGGTGTCTTGACACGACATCAGCAAAGGAGACGGAGGGGGCTCCCCGAGCCAGTCTCTGTCACCCAACCCCAGGATGTTCCTGTGATCCCTAACTTGCAAGCCCTTCCCCATAATGATTCTAACTTAACGTACCCCTGGCCTCGAGAAGCCCACCCATTAATCCCTGGACCTTTGGGCCTGGATACAAGGCTGCTATCAGATACTTCAGGACCCTGTTATTCAAGCTCACAGCCTGTGTGGCTGTGCCTCACACATTGCCACCCACTGAGTCCTTGTCCACCTGAGGAGAGACCCATTGAATGGAATCCTGGTGTCCCAGATGACAGGCCATGTCCTTACCCACATTGCCAGGCGCTAACAGCCCAGCCCGGTGAGTGTCCTAGGAAGATTAAGAATGGTAGGAAAGAGAAGAATAGGAAGAATAAGATATGAGACTGAAGATGATCTCTCAACAAATATTAAATGTGTACTATATTTCAGGCAAAGTGCTGTACTAGAATTACAAAAAGTAAACAAAAAATAATTCTTGCTCTGAAGAAGCTTACATTGTTTTAGAGGAGATAACATATACACACAATACATAACATTATCTTAGGGGAGATAGCACATATATACAAAAATTTGTATATTTTTTTTTTAGGGAAGCAGCAGTTGGATGGTAGTAGTAGATAAAGTAAAGATCATTCTTTTTGCATTTGGTTTTTAGTAGTAGATAAAGTGCTGGATGTGCAATTAGGAAGATTCATCTTTCCTAGTTCAAATCCAGCCTCAGACACTTAGCTCTGTGATGCTATGCAAATCACTTAGCCCTATTTACCTCAGTTTCCTTATATGTAAAATGAACCAGAAAAGAATATAAGTGCCAAGAAAAACTCAAATGGGATCATGAAGAGTTTGAATACAACTGAAAATGAACAGTTTGTTTTTTTGGAAGAGATAACATGTAAACAAACACATATACAAACATATACACATTTTAGAAAAGAGAACACAACTGAATTCCAACCTGTCTTTCTAGCTTTATATATCACTCCCTGATCCTAAACATCCCATTTCTCATCTCTATTCCTTTGTAGCTCTGTTTCCTTTCCTCAAATGCCCTTATTCCTCAGCTCTGCCTCAAACTCCCTGTCTTCCTTCAAGATTTGGCTCAAGTAACATTTTCACCTGAATGAAACGTCATCATTACCCTGATTTTAGTGCCCTCTCTCCTAAACTACTTTGTATTAAACTATTTTGTTTGTTGTTCTCTTTATGTTTATCCTTTATATACATTTATATACTTATCTCCTGTTAGAATGTAAGCTCCTTTAAAACTGGAATAATTTCATTCTTTGTTTTTGTATCCCCAGTACAGTGCCTAGCTGCATGTGTGTGTATTTGTGTGTGTGTGTATGTGTGTGTATCACCTTTGTCTCATTGGATTTCTTTTCCTCAAGATTAAAGAAATCCCTTTTATTTGCTAGATCCAACATGTCCCAAAAGGGACCTCACCCCTCTTCACTATAATCAGATGGCAAAAGGTGATTTAATTTTCTAATTCAACACATTGCAAAAATTGTTTTCCCAAATCACTCCCTTCCTGATATTTCTCCTCCTAGCTATTTGTCCCAAGTTTAAGTATCTGGACTAAGGCATTAAGCTGCTCCCTCCCACACTCAACCTGGGCTCAAGAGCCCTAAGACAACAAGGCAACCTAGGAAATGGAAGAATATAATGCTTATTGATTTTTGTTATGCTTATACTGATTTTAGGCACTGGCATGTACTTGTTTTCTTTTGCTGTTAATAGGAAAATGAATCTTCCTTTTTTTTTTTTTTTTTTTTTTGAGTCCCACCTGAGATTTCTCTTGGTTCTCTGCCCACCTTTTTACACATCCCTTTCAGTTTCTGTCTTGATGTTTCCCGGCCTTGCTGTCTGTTTTCTGGGAAGTCTTGGAAAACAAGTCAAACTTTCTTCCAGAGATTTATACCTTTCTCTTTTCTCTGAATACAGGTCCAGAGGAGGAGATTGAAGAGCTGTGTGAACAAGCAGTGTGAGATGGGACAGGCTCCAGCTCAAGGCCTCCAAAAACAATGTGCCCTGGATGACTTGGCACCTAGCCCAGCTCCAAATCCCTGCTTCCCTCCCCCTTGAAGAGAAGAAAGGGACTCAGTGAACACCCTTTCTTTGGCTGTACTGAAACAAGTGTTAGTGGAGGGGAAAAGGATGATGGTGTTGAGAGTACTCTTCCATCTCCCTGGTTTTGTTTCCTACTCTTGGCTCTGGAACGATGGTTTGAGATCCACAGCATAGGCGAGTCACTGCCTCGCAGGACTTCCCACCTGCTGCTTTGATGAGCTTGGCTCTCTTTCACATTAAACCTCCAGAAGACAGATACATTGAAGGGTAGCTTCTGGGCCATTTATCTACAGCCCACTAAAGACTAGAGATTCCCCACCTTCATTCAGAGCCCTAGAGTACGCTGTAGTAGTGTGGGTTAGCCGAGTTAGTTATGCATCCAAATAGACATCTGACCCTTTCCCTCTTTGGCTGTAAACCCTCCCTCCCCCAATTAAATTCTGCTCATTGTTTTTATTTGAGAAGGGGGAAAAAGGGAATGAAAGGACAACTGGGATTGAGAAGATCCTTATACACACATAGTGAATTATCCACCTTTGTGGTATCCACTATTATTAAGTCACTGGCTAAGCCCTGGATTTAACATCATGTTCCTTAAATTAATCATTGTCCTTAGAGTGGATTCATAGGGTCTTGAGGGGCCTGACAAAGCAGGTCCTCAACCTGACCTTTATAATCTTCCACCATTGCAGAAGGGACTCTGGCACTGATCCCAGGCAAGTCACTAAACCATACTTGCCCTGTTTTGCCATTTATAAAATCTGAGGCAGCAGGCAGGATTTGTCCTCCAGGATCCCTAAGGTGCATTCCACTTCTAAATCATTGACTGTACTTGTAAAGGTGTCTCATGTCTATCTTCTGAATTTCCCTGCCTCTCACCTATCTTTATAGGTGGCATAAAGAATCTGGTATAGGGAGAAAAGAGCCAGTTCATCAAGTGGACAGAGATAAAATAGAAAAGGGATGACTCCCAGAAGCAGGGAGATCAAAACTGGAGCAAAACAGAACACACAGGATCCATGAGACTACAAGACATGAAGGTTCAGCTCTGCAATGTGAATCATAGCACTTGTAGGGAAGGCATGAAAGGAAGAGTAGGGGTAGGACAAAAAGTTATGGCCGGGGCACCCTGAGGTAATTTAAATCTTGTACCACTCTCCTCAGGCTCTACCCCTTTTTGGAATGGGAATGTGGGGGAAGCAAGAATAACTTGAAATGGAAGTTCTATGGCTTTCTAAATTGGTGGAGACAAAGAAGCAGCATCTCAGAACCCACATGGTTATTTATATCTGAACCAGACACAGAAAGATGCTTGAATCAGGCACAATGTTGAGAAATGTATTTATTTACTAATATATTTATCCACATAACAGGTCTGATTTTGTGTTTTTGTTTTGTAACGTCATCAGGGTCATCAACAGAAATAGTCCGGACGGGGCTAGGAAAGGGTGTGGCAGTGGAGTTGCTTGCAGGAGTTTATTATGAATCAATCCCCTTTGGATTGAGGGTTCAGTCACAATTTATCTTTGGGCAAATAAAATTTAAGTTGCTTTTTGAATTGTGAAATGAATCAGGAAGGGGGGTTTGAGACTTACTGGCGTTTTGAGATAAATGAGATACTCGGATGTAAGGTCTTCACAAATTTGAGTTATAAATTTCAAATGGTCCAAATTAGTGTGGTTTTAAGAATAGGGTCTGAATAATTTATGGGGCAAAGATACAACATCTATTTACGCCCTGGAAAAGTCGAATTTATTTCCTAGTTATTTCACAGTAAGATGTGTTTCAACGGATGGGTAGGAGAGTCAGTCGAGAATTGATAGCCCCTAACTGTCAGGGGCTATGCTAAAAGCTGGGGCAGAAAGAGATCCCAATGTCTGCCACTTGTAGCCTAGGGGTGACCGGCTGCTATATCCATGGGAAGGGTGATCTGAAACCACAAAGGAACTTAGGTGGGATTTTGAGCCGAGACTGGGGAGGACAAATGAAGCCATCTCAAGTCAAGGAGAGAGTGAAAATGCATCAACTCTAGAGATGGGGTTTCCTGGACCAGTAAATTCGCGTAATGAGGTTCAAGAAGACTAGAATGGGAAGGGCCAAGTCATGGAAAGCCAAGCAGAGAATCTTATTCCTGGAAGAGGCAGCCGCGGAGGTCCCCGTAGCCCGAGAGGGGAGGGGGCGACTGGGGTAGACACCTCGACCCTTACAGGGTCTGGAGCCTGTCACGTTGGGCCTATGCACAAATTACGGACGGGGAAGTAAATGCCAGGTGAGGTGCTGGAGCGTTGAACGCTTCCCAAATTGCTGCCCTGTATGCGAGACTTGGGTTTCCTCCGACAGCCCTGCCACGAGGGGGCGCTATTGGCGTTCTCGGCTCTAGGAGCTAATGCGACGTGTAAACTGTGAGCTCACACTTCGTTTATAAGTCCATTGTGGTCCCATGTCTGTGTCTGAATTTATAAACATGAGAATCTCACGCGCCTGGCGACTGGGAAGTCAAAGCCAGTGCAGGCCTCCCTCGGGACCTAAAGCCCGGGCAGAGGGGCGGAGCTAGCGGGAGACTGGGCGCAAAGAAGGCGGGTTCCATTTCCTGAGGAAGACGAAGCAGCGTCTCCCGCGCGCTCTGTCCCCACGAGATTTCAGACGACCGCCTCAGAAGCCGAACTCGCCCCCGCGCGCCCAACTCAGGCAAGCCGGAGCAGGCCTTGAGCCAGGTGTTAACCTGGCTCCGCCCTCTAGGCGGGAGAGACCATCTCGCGGCAATTTGAGAGGGGGCGAAAGAAACGAGCGGAAGTTCCTGTCTTGGGGCACGCCCTCACCGGAAGTCCTTTGGAGTGGGCCGGGAGAATACTTCCGGTGCAGTATGAGACGCCGACTGAAAATCGTTTTCGGTGGTGGTTGGTGAAGTGTTTTTTTGGCTCCCAGGCGGCGATGGCGTTAGAGACGGTTCCCAAGGATTTGCGGCATCTGCGAGCTTGTCTTCTTTGTTCTTTGGTCAAGGTACCGGCTCGGGATTTGGAGGGTATCTGTTGAGGGGGTGGGGGCGCGAAGGGAGAGAAGGGACCGAGGGAAGGAGAAAGCCCGAGTTTCCTTGCCCCGACACGAAAAGCCTTTCGTAGTTCAGTGCGGCAGCGTACCCGTCTCGCCTGCCGGGCGTCAAGCACCACGCTAAGCGACCGGCGGTGTAAAGGCCGCGCACCGCCCGTCAGTCAGTCAGGGGAGACGCTAAGGAGGCAGGCCTCGGCGGTAAGGGGGGCGGGAAAGGGAAGCCGGGAGGCAGAGACAGGAGAGGAAGCACTAGGGACGGCCGCTGAAATACCTGGAGTTTGCATGTCTGTGTGTCTTGTGTGAGGAATGGCCGGGAGGCCCGTATCTCTGGGTGGGAGGAGGAGGAGGAGGGGGGACGGGGCACGGAGGACTTGGCATGTCCAAAGGGGCATTTATCAAGTAAGGTGGGTGACGTTGGTAGCCGAAAGGAAGGCGGGCTGCAGTTGGGGCTTTCTCAACCAGAGTCCGGTCCGAGGGGAGAAGCGGGAACAGCAGGACTGCACAGCTGAGTGGGTGTTGCCAGCCCCTGAGCGACTGAGAGGATGGTAGTGCCTGCCGTAATGGGATAGTCGGGAAGAGAAGACCGCCTTGGGGAAAGGTTGATGAGTTGAGTTTTGGAGATGAGCCATATGCCTAAAGCAAGGGTCCAATCACTTCTCTCGCCTAGTCAAGATACTTTACACTTACTTCCCTTAAATCCCGACACAGACTTTTCTTTTTGGTATTCAAACCTTTCACGAGTTCACCTTATTCAACCCTGCCCCGAAACATCCCACATGCACTCCCTCTCCCCCCTCCCCCCAACACATACTTGCATTACAGGGAAATCCATACTAAAGCCTGCCCTTCCTTGGACAGGGAACTTCATCTCCTCCAGCCTTTGCACACAACCAGTCTTGGCCCCTGGGGATGACTGGACCACTCTTGTGAACCTATGTGCTAAAGGAATGTGAGTTCTTTCATATTCCCCGTGCCTAGTAAAGCTACTTAAACATGTTAGATATTAATTAGGTGCAAACCACTGTCCTGGGGTAGATGCAAAGATTGGGTAAATCTTTCGTGGAATTTACTGTTTAGTCTAGTGGGAGAGACAAAAACACAAAAAGCTATAATTCACAGATTATATGATAATATAAGATAATATAAGTGCATTAGGCAAGCACATTCAAACAGGAACCTAAGTCCTGAAAACAAGGGTCAAAAAGTTTAACAGAGGCTTTGTCAGTTGAGTTGTGTTTCAGAAGACAGATGTGAATTCATTAGTTTAAGATGGAGATTTCAGATTCTGGAACAGGGGCTAGGAACACTTTGGGATATATAGAATGGTCTAGTTTTGTTGTGGTATGGAATGAACTAAGAGTGACAAGGAATATATGGAGACATAATGAGAAATAGAAGGGTAAAAGAGGAGGCTAGAATGTTGGATTACTGTACTTGGAGCTAATAGAGAAACTAGGAAAAGGAATGACAAAGGAGGTTCCAGATGGAGATTGTGGTAGGGGGGAAAGAGGGGGAGGGTTTAGAAGATTAGATTTGAAGAAAGCAAGGGGGGGGGGGATGTGAAATGATATAAATTAAGGAAAGATAGAGTCTTGAGTGTCATTTAATTTGGGCCTGGGGAATGAAGGAACAGGTATTAAAAGCAACATTGAAACTGTGAGTGAAAAAGATTTGGAGAATTGAACCCAGAGCCCATATTGCCTGGGAATAACAGTGGGGGTGGGGGTGGGGTGGGAGGGAGGGAAAATCTAACTTTTTAGCTGGACCTACTAACTCTGCTTCCTTTTCATATTTTTTTAGACTATAGACCAATTTGAGTATGATGGCTGTGATAATTGTGACTCATACCTACAGATGAAAGGTAACCGAGAGATGGTATATGACTGCACAAGTTCTTCTTTTGATGGGTAAGTAGCTTCGGTGTCATTCTTTCAAATAGTTTCTCTGCCTTCTCCCATATTTGTCATCTAATAAAGTCACTAGGACCCAAGTTTATATTAGTGAAGGAGAGAAATCATAGATAGTCCCAAAAGGAATCTGAGGTATGACATAGGAAGGGTTGTTGTTGCTTTCTCATTTTTGGTGAAAATGATCTGTAAAAATGTTCTCCCTTTGGTCTCTCCCCTGCCCCCCCAAAAAAAAAAAAAATAGAACTGTAATAATTTCACTATGCACCCAGCTGGTATCATTCAAGATTAGGAAATGATAAGTAAGCCTGTCTAGGGCTTGGAGCCAAAGAGCAGAGGACTAAGCTTTCCAGAAGAAGCTTTTTGGTTTCTGTTTGGTTTCCGTATAGGGTCCGGTTCCTTGGGAACCGTCTCTAACGCCATCGCTGCCTGGGAGCCAAAAAAACACTTCACCAACCACCACCAAAAACGATTTTCAGTCGGCGTCTCATACTGCACCGTCTTGCTGTTTATCCAGGATGAAACTACCTCTTTTGTGTTAAAAGATAAGATGAAATAGGAAGAAATAACTATGGTAGCTGACAAGTCCACTGTTTATCCTTTTGTGTTTACAAATGATACTTATATTCTTTACTTCCCTCGTTTGTCATTTCTTTTCTTTTTCTAGGATTATTTCATCTAAATGATTTCCCTAACTTTTTATCCTAACTCTTTTCACCAACTTTCTCTTGATCTAGACCAGTCTTTAACTTTTTTTTTTCCAATAATTGAAAGGAAAATTAAAATCCAGTTAGAGAATAATGAAAATAAAGATGCAATTTTTTCCCCCACCATATATCCCAGGGATCCTTTAGAGGCTTTGTATTCCAGATAAAAACTCTTGGTCTAGATAGTCTCATTTAATAACTCATAACACCCCCCCCCCAAAAAAAACAAAGAAACGGTATTGAACACCTAATAGATTCCTCTAATCTAGTGCACTTTATTTTATAGATGAAGAAAATCAGGCCCAGGGAGATTTAGTGATCTACCCAAGTTCACACATCTAGTGGCAGGGCTCTTGATCTCTAATTCAGTTTTCTTTCCTTCTTTCTCTATACAGTATTCTGTACTATAAGTAAGATACTGCTAGGCCTTGTGGGGTACAATTTATGAGTATATCCCACAAGGCCTAGCAGTATCTTATAAGTTCTTCCTCAAGGGGAAAGTATCATATCCACCTGGAGTCATGAGAAAAGGTTCTGTAGAGAAGCTAGACCCTTGGAAGATGTCAGCGGGGAATTTAGTTTGGGATATATAGTGGTGAATTTGAGTGGTGGAAAGAGGAAGCATGTATTTTTATACTTCCAGAAGCAAGATGATGAATAAAAATATATTTTAGGGATGCTAGATTGTCCTAGTTGATAGGATTGTAGAGTACTTGTAAAGAAGCTGAAGCTGAAGTAAGATGAGCTAAGGCTATTAAAGTAGACTGGTGTCAGCTTGTAGACTGTCTTGTCTTGTCTGGTTCATTGGGAAATGTCGGAAATTTTTGAACAACAGCATGGAGTTGTTAGATGTGTGCATTAGGAAAAAATATGGCTGGAATGTGCAGGATGAATAGAAAGAAGAGTGTAGAGACTCTAAGCTTTCCATTTTGAATGATTCTGTTGATAATATAAATAAGAAAATTAAGAAAAACTGGTTGGGTGGAGAATAGTATAGACAGGGAAGAGCTCCTTCTGAAACTCTATATTTATTAGCCATGACTTGACTACTACACTGGCCATCCATCTCTAAGAATTACCCATTCCCTAAGGCAAAAAGATTTTTAACCTGGGCATGTTATGTTAACTTTTTAAAAATGTTTTGATAACT
Organism: Sarcophilus harrisii; assembly: GCF_902635505.1. Lineage (NCBI taxonomy): Eukaryota > Metazoa > Chordata > Mammalia > Dasyuromorphia > Dasyuridae > Sarcophilus > Sarcophilus harrisii. The sequence continues at coordinate 349,346,798 of NC_045429.1, read as the reverse complement.
ATATTTGTAATCTATTGTATTTTATTTTATTCATATAAAATCATTATCCTAAGAAGGTTGGAGAAGGGGTGGTCTGTTGGCTTCATAAGACTGCCAGAGGGTTCCATGATGCAAAAAAATTAAAAACCCTGCCCTAAAGGATATTGGGATTAGGAGTTAATATAGTGTTTCTGGTAAGTAGTGACTTGGACAGTTTGAAGTGATCAACCTCAATACTCAGGGTTTTCCTTGGATTTTTTTTCTTTTTTTTTTCCTTTTGCCTAGCAAAGAGAAATTTAGGATACCCTTCTCATTACAGGATCATTGCGATGATGAGTCCGGAAGACAGCTGGGTCTCTAAATGGCAGCGAGTTAGTAAGTATCATCTTGTCTTACTCCTTACAGAAATGTGTATTATAGATCCATATCTTTTTTTTCCTCTACTCCTGTTTACAAAGAAGGGTAAATGATTCCATTGTTGCTCTTGCCTTCTGGGTTTTGGCAGGAGGACAATGAGGTTAGATTGGGGGAAAGTATAGGTAGAATCTTTTCCTTCAGGACAGAATAAACAATCTCTTCTGTTCTAGAGCTCTCTTTATTAGTAACCTGAGCCCTTCTGCTGGCCTTCTATATATTCTTATCATCTCCTTTGATCTCATTTAGGTACCTTCAAGCCTGGAGTTTATGCAGTGTCTGTCACTGGCCGTCTGCCTCAAGGTATGCTGTCCCCTTTCTCCCTGTTTCATCTCTTGGCGTTCATCTGTTCATCAAGCATCCACCTGGATTTGTACTTGTAATTCTCAGTAATGATCTTTGACGAGTTTGCCTAGAGCCTGGCCCTCTCTCTATCCTCTATTCTCTACCTAATAGCTAAAATATTCTTGCTTTCTTGTTCTTTGTCTTCCTATATCTTTCTCACAGAGCTTTCTCTTATTTCAGGAATTGTTCGGGAACTGAAGAGCCGAGGCGTGGTTTACAAATCCAGAGACACAGCAATAAAGACCTAGTGAGCCCAAGGACGTCCAACCCTCTTTGCTCCAAAAACCTATTAGTTTGAGGGGTTTTTTTTGTTTTTGGCCTGGAGAACTGAAAGAATATTACTCATTTTCATTACTCTCCATTCTTCAGCATTTGAGGGATGCCAAGAGCAATAATATGGCTGATTTCAAGAACATTGGATTTTGGGTTGTTGAAAGAGGGTTGGATTCATAAGATTTTGGAAATGTCTAGGCAGGGTATACTATTTATTCCATCATGAGTTCCAGACTGTTGGATTATGTGTGGTTCAGAGGATAATAAATGTGAACTGTTTCAGTCAGAAGGATCCTTTCTCAGTTCTTTGGTTCAGACCTCTTTTTATTCAACTGTAAACAGGGCCCACATTCTTTTTTTTTTTTTTTTTTTTTTAATTTTTTTTATTTAATAGCCTTTTATTTACAGGATATATACATGGGTAACTTTACAGCATTAACAATTGCCAAACCTCTTGTTCCAATTTTTCACCTCTTACCCCCCCCACCCCCTCCCCTAAATGGCAGGATGACCAGTAGATGTTAAATATATTAAAATATAACTTAGATACACAATAAGTATACATGACCAAAACATTATTTTGCTGTACAAAAAGAATCAGACTCTGAATTATTGTACAATTAGCTTGTGAAGGAAATCAAAAATGCAGGTGTGCATAAATATAGGGATTGGGAATTCAATGTAATGGTTTTTAGTCATCTCCCAGAGTTCTTTTTCTGGGTATAGCTAGTTCAGTTCATTACTGCTCCATTAGAAATGATTTGGTTGATCTCGTTGCTGAGGATGGCCTGATCCATCAGAACTGGTCATCATCTAGTATTGTTGTAGAAGTATATAATGATCTCCTGGTCCTGCTCATTTCACTCAGCATCAGTTCGTGTAAGTCTCTCCAGAGGGCCCACATTCTTAATTTTGTTAGGATGTTTTCAGAGTTTGTCAAGGCCTTCTAAATGGGTGCTTCACATTCCAATAAGGATTTTTTTTTTTTGAGGGGTTTTGCTTCATTAGAAACTCTTATAGCCCTGCTTTTCCTACTGAGCTATTTTTGGCCATCTTTTTGGCCTTTCACTAAGAATTTCAATGATAGAATTAATCTACTACCTAAGTCTAAAACAGCAGTGAAAGTCTATGATTTAAGTGTCAAGTGATACTTAAAAGATACTGGGAGAAGGGGTTACTGTTGCCTTCCTTTTTTTTTTTTTTTTTTTTTTTGCATATTTTTCCCAGAGGGCCAGGTTTACATTAGTTATTAGTTGTAAGACCTTGTATAAATCATTTTAGTACTTCTAGGCCTCAGTTCTTTATTTGTAAAAATGGTGTAATCTTGATGTTCTTCTCTAAAATTATCATCTCATTCCAATCAGTATTAACAAGAAAAGTATAACCTGCTAGGGACTAGCAATTGGTCTAAATAGCACCTTGAATCAAGTCAAGTAGCTTTCCATTTGTATCTGCTATACTTTGATCTCAGTAATTCAAATTAACAATTCAAAAAACTTCTTAGGAATCATCCTTATTGGAAACTGAATTCCCAGTTCTTACCAATCCTGGCCCTGTCATCTGACCAAACCCCTCTCCCCCCCCCCACCTTTTCTCAGTTTCCTCAAGCCAGTTCTTACTAGCTATGAGGGGGAAAAATATAAAATTAGACAATTTATAGAATATTATAACTGTGATATCTAGTATAGAGCTAGGATATTTCCCAAGACCCTATAACTAACTATGTGTGATTAAGGCTACACTATGGTAACCTAGTTTCCCTGCTTAATCCAGGCCCATCTAACTTTCCTAGGAAACTGTTCACAAGCAGGATGAGCCAGAAGTTAGGGAATGATTGTCACATCAGTATAGCTCTTCCCATTTAGAAAAATGATTAGACCTTAGCATTCATTTCCTTTGATGATTTTATAGCTGCACATAGTTTATTACAGTACTTATTTTCTTGCAGCTTTAAACCAGTCACTGCCACCTGCTGGTCTTATAGCTATCTCATTTTAGGATTGAACAGACTGTTGGCTCCTGGTCGTTTGGTTTTCTACATGCTGATTCCAACCTCCTGATGCTATCCTATTCCCTTCTCTTAGAATACTTCAGCTAATGTCAACTGTTGTTCAAGTCTTACATTTCAAGGGCCTTGGACTGTTGAAACAATAACTTCCAGAGGCCTTATCTAGTAAGGGCTCCACAGGTATGTGCCTTATTGGCCACTTGGGGTTGCTAATGAGTCATTTTGCCTTCTTAGGCAGGTAATACTCTGAGAGCCTGATGTGGCAAAAAGACCAGATGTGTTAATTCTCATAATTGGGGAAGGCCTTGACCCGGATGGCTCCTATTTCATAAAGTTCACTAAGGACTGAGAAGATTAGAATCTAGTACTGTGGTTAAACTTCTGGAGTAAGAATTCTTTTTTAAAGGCAAAAGAAAACACAACAAAAAGCTACTATGAATTCAAAGATAAATTCAATGAATTTAATCATATCAGCATCGGTTTTAAAAATGAGTTCTAGAAAGCATATATATACCGCTAGTGGAACTATGAATTTCTGGAAAGCAGTTTAGAATTGTGCCAAGAAAGTGACAAAAAAAAATCCCTATCTTTGACCCACAGATTCAACTGCTGAACATCCTGAAGAGACCAAGTGATAAAAAGAAATGCCCTACATATATTCCAAAATATTTCTAGCAGCACCTTTCTGTAGTAACAACAGGAAAAACATGCCTATCAATTATGAAATGGTTTAACTAGTTGGGACATAAACTGAATATTATACAAAGCGAAGCATTGAGAAATGAGAAAACTGCAAAATGGTTAGAATATAAATGGAAAAACAACAGAATGCCTGAATGCTGTGAAAAGGATTGGAAACCCTGTTGCCTCTGTCCTTTGGGACTATGAATGTGAACCCTTCCATATAATGTCAGACTTTAAAATGTAAAAATTGAATTTTTTCCCCTCTCCTTTTTGGGATGACTCTTTGGAATGAGTTGGGGGAAAGGGGTAGTCCCTGTGTGACAATGTCAATTAACTCTGGGCCTCAGTTTCCCCACATGTGGAAGGTCGCTGAGGTATAATCCTTTCTGCCTGTAGATCTCTGATCCTTTGGCACTGTGATATATTGGGAAATCCAGGTGATGTACAAAGAATGTAATCAATTTAAAGTTAACATTTTAAAAGTGAGTTTTAAATGTATAAGACCTTCAATCTGTAGTAGGTACCCTTATTAAACTGAGTTAAGCATAATGTTTTACTGTAGTTAAAAATATCAAAACGGCAACATTTGACATGCGTGACTTCTTCAAATAGTCTCATATCCTCCACTCTTTACTGGCACCATTTACTGAATTTAATAATTCTTTCCCCAAAGGGTAGCTAGGTGGCGTAGTGGACAGTGCCAGCCCTGGAGTCAAAGACTTATCTAGTTGCATACAAATCTGGCCTCACTCATCAGCTGTGTGACCCCACACAAGTCACTTAAATCCTATTTGCCTCAGTTCCTCATCTATAAAATGAGCTGGAGAAGGAAATGGCAAACCACTTTACTATCTCTGACAAGAAAACCCCAAAATGGGGTCACAGAGAATTGGGCACTACTCCCTCCCTCCTTGAGTTTATGAAGCAAACACCCCAGTAGCTTCCCAGAGCCCATGATAGCCTGCCAGGATACAGAAATCTGAACTGCAGTCACTCTTCAACTAAGCAAATCTTAAGTATCTACTTGTAAAGCACTATGCCAGGCTCTGGGGATACAATCATGGACAGTTCTTGCCTTCAAGACACTCAAAAACGGCTGATGTTTCAAGACAATTTCAAAGGACTCACGATGAAAAATGGTACTCACCTTCAGAGAGATAACTGGTGAATTGAATGCAGCTTGAAGCATATTTTTCAAACTCATTTTTGTTTCAGGTGTTTTTCCGTATGTTTTGTTTCGCAACATGGCTGATGTGGACATGTTTCATATGACTTCACATGTATAATCAATACAATCAATGGCTTGGGAAGGGACAGGAGGGACAAAGAATTTGGAAAAAATGAATATTAAATTTTTTTTACATGTAACAAATTTTTTAAGCCAAAGCTGTGTGAAGGAAATTAAAAGTGATGGAGAGAAACTTCTTCCCACAGAGGTGGGAGCAATTAAAAAACATTTGAGAAAAGTTTATTTGCATGCCAAGGTCTGTTAGGACAGGAAAAACTTTTTCCACTAGTTTCCAAATTAATGGAAAATTTCCATTTTCTTTTTGCTCTAGAAATTTTTTATGTAATCCTGGGTGTGTAGGTATATAAAATAAGTATATAAATCAAATTGTGCTGATAACTGATTATGGGGGCCCCCATAATGTTACAAAATCCCATATGGGATTGTGAACTACAGTTAACAAAGAGGGTGCTAGGAGAGCTAGGAAGGCAGAAAATTTAAATTCTCCCAGATGAACTGATTGTCAGCCAATGCTTAGCTAATTGGGCAAAAAGGGTGGGAAGGGATGAGGCAAGTGCTGAATGTCAGTGAACAGCTTTCTCTGGTTTTCTCAAAACCCCCTTGGAAAGCCCCAGCTACAAATACTCTTCTAAGATGTATGTCTGACCCAGAAAATGGAAATAGTTGAGGGGGGGGAGTGGGGGTGGAAGGTGGCGGGAAAGGCAAGAAGAGTAGCTCACAGCAGAGCACGGAGGCCTCCCCAAAATAACCACACTGGGTTGCTTCAGCCTGTGCTGCGTCGGGGCCCTAACTGTCAGCCCTGCAGGAAGCGAAAGCCACACAGAGTGAGCACCCTGGGGGGAGGGGAGGAAGGGGAAGACCCCTCTTCCCTATAGGGTCAGTGGACTGCTGCCCTCCCTTGTCTTTTGCCTTCCTCAAAGTCGACCCTGCCAGGGATGGGAGGGTGGGGGGCTCTGGACTGCAGGAGCTTTTGCTTTTTGTTTTCCGGCCCCCACTCTGGCTAAGCTGGAGTCTCTGTACACCCAGAGAGACAAACCACTTCCTCTCCCACCCTCCCCAATGGGGGCCAGGCGCTGCACTGCAGCTCTGAGGTCTGGGTAAAAGGGGACTAGCCCCTGAGACCCCATCCATTACCTCCCCCTGGCCTACAGAAGTTGAACTGGGAGATTAAAGTGCCGGAGACTGCAGTCCCATGTTTCTGACCTATTTCCAGCTTACCAAGTTCTCACTTTGCCTTCATGGCTATTTTCCCATTGTGAGCGTGAAAGCCGCCTGTTTTGCCATAGTCCACAGTTTAATCTCATTACTACCTTTTTTCTCATTTTCTGCCCACCTAAACCATGGGACTCTTGGATTTGAGGGATCACAGAATTTAAAGCAACCTCGTTATCTTTTTCACTTCATAGATAAAAGAAACTTAAGGTACAGAGAAGTTAAGCAACCTCTGTGATCATGGAGAGCCAATGCTCTCTTTCCATTATACTATAATCTTCTCTCTTCCTCTTGCCTGCTCTCTTCCTTTCCCAGCAGCCTATCTCCCCATTTCACTTTGATGGCCTGTACAGTTTTAGTATTACTTTGAGAGTTCTCTCCTAGAACTCTGTAGAGTGGGGGAGAGCCACCTACCACTACTCTAGTCTTGGGTCTCTTCCACCATCATTCGATCCTGGCCCATTCAAGGGAGCTCCCAGGCCGCATGGTATAGAATTCTGTCCAGAGGTAGCAACCTGCCATCCCTGGGGAGAGATTTGCATCTGATGAGTGAGCAAAAGGTTGGCACATGTTGGCCTTTGGGGGCACCAGAAATAATGGGAAGCAGAAGGTCAAAACATTTCTAGGTCCATGATCTCGGTGACCAACGGCCACTCTGTTCTTATGAGGAAAGGATTTTAGCACTTGAGAGATTACAAGGTCCACCTGCCTCATTCATACAGACCAGCAAGCAATTTCCAGGTTGTCTTCCTCTTGACATGATTCCACTTGCCTCTCTCCTGTTAAAGGACGATCTAATGGTCCCATGAGTTGTAGCAAGCACTAGAATTTGGACACAGGCCCTCTGAACGTAGTCTGTTCTTCCTGTTGCATGGCACGCTGACTTTCTCTTACCTAGTCTCCACAGCTGCAACTGCACTGTGTATAAGAAAGCATGAGTGATGCTTTATAACAGGCAACTTATCCATAGCTTGGACTAAAGTCTGATAGTAAGTAAAACACAATTCTTTTCCTCTCTCCACATAATAGCATTTTACTTTTTCCAATTAAATATGTAAAGATAGTTTTGAACGTTCACTTTTATAAGAATTTGAATTCCGAATTTTTTCTCCCTTCCTCCCTTTCCTGCTCCTTCCCTCTCCCCTAGACAAAAACAATCTGATATGTTATAAATATGTAATCATATTAAGCATATTAGTCATCTTGTGAAAGAAGAATCAAAACAAAAGGGAAAACCCATTAAAAAAAAAAGTGAAAATAATGCTTTGAGCTCCATTCAGACTCCACAGTTCTTTCTCTGGTTGTATATAGCATTTTCCATCATGAGACTTTTGGAATTGTCTTAGGTCATTGTATTGTTAAGAAAAGCTAAGGCTATGAAAGTCGATCATGACATAATGGTAAAACATAATTTTTAAAAAATCTTTTTATTTTCAAAATATATGCATAGATAGTTTTCAACATTTACTCTTGCAAAACCAATTTTTTTTCTGCCTCCCTTCCCTTCCCCCTCCCCTAGATGACATATAATCCAATATATTAAACATGCAATTCTATACATATTTCCACAATTATCATGTTGCACAATAAAACATAATTCTTGAGGTCATATGATCAAGAGCTAAAAGATTCTTCAGAAGCCATCTAATTCCAGCAATAAGGAAACAGGCTATGGAGAGGTTAATTAATTTGCCTTAGGTCACATAGTGTCAGAAGCAAGATTTGAATCTAGGTTCTCTGATACCATAGCAAGTGTTGTTTTTCTTGCCTAGGAATTATCCCAAATAATTGAGGTATAGAAAATTCAACTTAAAAGTTTGTCATGAAATGAAAAGGATTTTCATGTTTCAAATTGGAGACAGTATGATCAAAACTCCAAACTTTCTAGATTCTAGATTGAAAAAACTCTTCTTAGAATCAGAAGACTTGGACCTCGAAAAGGGAGTCTTAACCTGGGATCTATGAACTTTTTTTTTGAATATTCGTTTTAAAAATTTTGGAATTTCACATTGTTTCTCTCCTGCTCCCTTCCCCACCCATTGAGAAGGCAAGCAATATATCTCATATGGAGTCATACAAAACACATTTCCACATTAGCTATACTGATGAAAAAAAAGTGAAGCATTGTGTTGTTATTTTATACATTAAAAATATGACTCCCGGGAGTCCATAGTCTTTACCAGACTGCCAAAGGAGTCCATAATACACACACACACACAAAATGAGTTGAGAATCTGTGGTTAAGTTTGTTTTGACCTTCGCTAGCTGGAGGATGCTAGGCAAATTATTTTGTGTTTCTGAAATTTAGTTTTCTCATTGTTAAAATGAACTGTTTTAAACCTTCTATAAGCTTGAAAACCCTGTATTAATATGAGCTGGTATTATTAATTTGCCTACTAATATGGAATAAAGCAGAAAGTCCTCAAATTTACATTTCACCATGAGCTTGATCAGGCTCACACTGGCCATCTCTTCCTTTACTTTCCATTATGTGATTACCTAGCACCCTCACTTGTTTGTTTCTATTTAAAAATTGACAGAAGATAGTGAACAAAATCAGGACATTTTTGCAGACCACATTTAAAGTCCCCATTTAAAGGATTGGAATACTGATTTTCTCTGCACCTGTCTGGCTCCCCGATTGATATTGTGATTGTGAACAACTTCCCCAAGGAGCTGTTTCCTTCTCTTTTCTACATTCTTCCTTCCCATCTGCAGCTTCCCACCTTAAAGGCATTGGACCTGTCTTGATCAGCTCTACATTTCACTATGGCAGTTATACACACACACACACACACACACACACACACACATACCCCTCTCTGTCCACCTCTATCTTCCCTTCCCTCTCTCTTGTTTCTTTTTCCTCCCTCTCCTCCTCCTTTTCCCTCTCTGTTTGTCCCACTCCTCCTATACTACTACTTTCCTCCTCTCATTTTTCTTTCTCTCCTCTCCTTTCCCTTTCTGCCTCTCTTCTCTCCCTCTTCTCCCCATCTCATTTCTTCCCTTTCTCTTTTCCTTCCCTTCCTCTCCCTTCCTCCTCCACCCTCTCTTTCTCAAAACTAGATTGAAAACTCCGTGAGAGCAAGGACCATGACTTAAATCATGATATCTGCACCTTCTTTATCAGGTAGCAACTGAGAATGAGCTATTCCACATGAATGAGTATTCCAAATGACAAGTGCCCATTCTAACACTGAGAATTTTTGTTCTGACTTTTCTGATAGCAATCTTTTGAAGGCTGATCACACATCTCCCTCCCTCTATAAACAATGGCTTTTGAACATAGTATAATAGTCTTAGAGCTTAGCATAGTACCTGGCATATATCGAGTGCTTAATAAAGTCTTGTTGACTGACTGATTGACCTTAGAGATCAATTCCTTTGTTTTCTAATGATGAGGAAATTCAGTCCCACAGAGGGTTGCCTAGAGAGTAAGTATCAAAGGTAGGATTTGAACCTTTTCTTCCAAAGTCAGTAATCTATCCACTGTACCAAATTTCTTCTAATAATTTAGCTTTTTGTTTTTTTTTTGGTATGACAATGTCATTGTTAAGAATCTAGCTTAGAGGATCTCTGAGGTCCTTCCTAGCTCTAACCCTTATTATCTATCTAATGGAGTAAAACAGTTGTATTTATTTTTTCCCTTTTCTGTCTCCATTTATGTTAGCTGTCATCTTTCACTTTTCTGTCTCCTAATTCCTTCTTTTTATTTTGTTTTGACTAAACTGTGATAAGCTGGGGAAACCAGATAACCAGGCTTAAGAATTATGTTAGAGTTCCCAAAACTCTGGTGGATAACCTCAGAAGCAGAGTGCATGCGTGGGTTTTGTGAAAGCTTTTTTTGGGAAGCTCAGAGGGAGTTTTTTTGGAAAGCTTGTTCAATAACTTCAACTTTAGGAGCTAAGTTCTAGAACACACAGTGTCTCATTGTGCAGAAAACATGAATTTTGGAGTCAGAAGAGCATTCCCACAAGCTGGGGGAAGCAGAAGGCGTGGGTGGAACCCACTTTGAGAACTGATACCTCCCTAACTCCCTTAGCTCTCTAATAGTCTCCAGCAAAATGGGTCAGTCTCACTGTAAGCGAGGCGCACCTGCTGAGGTTGAAGACTGGGATGAATGCCTGGGGTAAGGACCCTTTCCTGCCTGCCCAAGGCCTGAGCTCAGCCTCTTCCCAGAAGGCCTCCTTACCCTCAGTTCATTCCTCCAAACCTGGCACCTGGCACCCCCCACCCCTACTCAAACTGCCTCATGGGAAATACCTGGAAGGAAGTGAGAAATGGGGGAAGCATATACAGGAAATGGGGGAGGGGTATAACTGTCACCTCATCTCAGGGGATTGGGCAGGGGGCAGAGAAAGAAATGCAAACTTAACATTTCTGTCAGGTGGGGTGAGAACAGGGTGGGCCCTGAGTGCCCCAAGTGAAACTCAGAAAGGAGAAAGGAAAGGAGTGAAAACTGGTCGTCCAGAGTCCGTTTTTCATTTTTTTTTTTATGCTCTGACTTCTTTGGGGATCCAGGACTTGGGGGAGATGGAGAAGCCATCTTCCCCCCGCCCCAAGACATCCCAATAGCCCTTTCTTCAACTGTCCCTTCCTTCCCCAGTCTCCAAGGACTGTGAGAAGTGGGGGTGGGGCAAACCAAACTTGTGCTTTCTCTTTACCGAAGCCTTGAGCTCACTTCCTCAGCACTGCACCCCCGGGAGGGGTGGGGAGATGGGGTGGAGCCTCGGGGGAGAGAGTGCAGTCCTATCTTCCCTGTAGTTATAGTTCTATAGGGAGGCGGGAAGAGGAGGGAAGGAGCTAGGATTTTCTAGGGCTGAGGGAAATCAGGATGAAATCACTGGCAAATCATATTTATAAATAAAGTTTGTCTAAAGAAAGTGGCCAATGTGTTCTCTTGCCCCTGAAGGAAACAGGCCACAGAATGAGGGATTGAGAAGGCAGGCTGTAGAGATGCTGAAGAGCAGAGGGGACATCTCTTCAAGAGATATTTTGGAAAGAAGGGAGATCTATCTACCTATATCCAATTCCTCTACCCCTTAGATCAGGGAATCTTAACGCTTTCTTTTTCTTCTTTTGATCATGGATTCATCCCTTGAACAGCTGGTAAAACCTACAAGATCCCTTTTTAGGATCATTAAATAATTGAAGGAAATGCTAAAATTCAGTTAGATGTTAGTAGAGGAAAAAAAGATGTAATTTTTTTTTCCCATCCAAGTTCATGAACCCCCTGAAATCTACCCAGGGACTCCTTTCTCTAGAACCTAATTAAATTAACTATCCCCTCCAGATAAACTGGAGACAGAAGCTTGTGTGAAGATGGTAGAGGAAGGAATAAGATGATCTTTTCAGAGATTCTGGGCTCACAGGCAACCTAGCCATTATCTCTCCCCATTGATTTTTAGCATATTGTTCTCCAGGGTCTACAATTAGAGGGATAAAGGAAAAAAATCATCCCCATGTCCCAACCTTACCTTCTGGATGTAGGATTACTTAGGATTTTTAAATTACACTGGATTTATACTTGGAAAGGACCTAAAGAGGTCATTTTGTTCAAACACTTCATTTTATAGGGAATGAAACTGAGCCCCAGGACATAGGATCATATCTCAACTCACAGTACAGTATCTAGCCTATAGTAAGCACTTGTTGATTGATTGATTGGTTGATAATAGAGTAGGAAAATACCTCAGAGGACATTCAGTATTTTATGGATAGGGAAACTGAGGTTCAGGGAAATTAAGTAATTTATCCAAGTGACCCTAGACAGAGCTGCCCTTCTGATTTCATTTCATGCAATGTGGACTGAGCTTCTGAGGATTCCAAAGTGGGAGAGATCCCCTCATTCCAAGCATGCATGCACATACTAGCCGGCATTTTTAGGCAACTGTGATCAGAGGGCCTGCTGGATGTTTCACACACCCAGTCGGGGAGGGATTCGCAAACATGTTTTCACATGCATTCACATCCTCTCTCACACACAAATGCTGACTCTCCCCACCCCCAGCCCCCTCACACCCCTGACTGGTCCCATAGCTCCTCCCTGGCTGCCTCTCTGCTCTGCACCTCTCTAGCTGCAGGGCCCCCCCATGTGACGCATCACGCAGGTGGCTGTGGATTGGAGCACTAGGGCCATTTTGCCCTTATTTGGCTGGGTCAGGCTCTGGGCCAGGGCCCTCCCCACCCTCCCCAAGTAGCCTTTCTCACTTCATCTTTTTGAGGTTTGGCTCAGGGGGGCTGGGATGCTGCTTCAAGCACTTTCTAATTGACTCACTTTCTAACGGCCTCCAGCTCCTGGGCTGAGCTGTTGCTATGGATTGTTGAGCCTCCTGTCCCATTCTAACTGGGGAAGCCACAGTCAGAGACCCCCACAACCTCCTTCCCACCTGCATTCTTGTCCTCTCCCTTCAACAAGATAAATATCTGTATATTTAAAATGAGGAAGGAGTGTATTTGAGAGAGGGTGGGAAGTGGGTCGTCTGTCTTTGGAACAGTTCTGCAAACTCCTTTAAGATACCATTCCATCCAACCTCCCCATAACCCCCTACTTCTGTTTAACTTCTGTCCCTCCCATTCCAGTTTCAGCTGTCTTTGGGAGATGGTCACCGGTAATTTCCCCACACTCTATGAAATAACATTTCAGTGTTATTTATTCAGTTTATTTGGTAACTTGGTTAATATTGCCTTCTTTGTTGGATCTCTTTTATCTCTTCAGCTCTGGGGAAAGAAAATAAGACACAAATTTTGTGGAGTCTAAAATTGAGGCTCAGAAAGGAACAGACACAGGCACAAGGCCATACATTAGATAGGAAATGAACACAGTGATCGTGGACCCTTTGCTTCTTTACCTCCACCCTGTGATATCCCCCAAATAGCTTATTCCTGAGGGAGGGGTTGTGGGGAAAAAAATCATAGAACATCAAGTAAGATCAGTATAAGTATTTTGCAAGCCTTAAAACACTCTATAATTCCTAGCAATTAGGGGTTAGTTGGGATGGGAAAACGGTGGACCCTTTGGGGAACAACGGCATCACAGAGTTTTTTTCCCCTTGGTTTGTTTCCTTTTTTCTTAAAGCCCACTATATCCAAGAATGCACTGGTAGATTCATATAATGTTCAATCTTGCCTAGAGAGGATTGAATGAAACATATTTCCCTTCTTTTGCTAGGAAGCTTGTGGACTACAAGTGTAGAACATTGTCTTGATATCATCAATGAGCAGTTTGTTTTCCATAATTGTGCTTTTTTTATTGTTAGGGAGAGTTCTATTGTGAGGGAGACAGCTAGGTGGTGCAGTGGATAGAGTGCTGAGCTTAGAGTCAGGAAAACCTGAGTTCAAATCCAGACTCCAAAACTGGGCAAGTCATTGAACTTCGAGGTCTGCACAGAAGAAGGAAATGGCAAATTACTTTAGTATCTTTGTCAAGAAACCCCCATGGACAGAGGTTTATGGGATTATAAAGAGTCAGACAGGACTGAAGCAACTGGTAGAATGGGGAGTGGGGTGGTATTATTAGAAAATGATATTTATGTAATGAAAAAAATAAAACTTTTTTTTTAAAGTATGTATTGATAGACAAGGATTTTCCAAAATGGAAATGAGAGGGATGTCATTACTACTTTCCAGTGTCTGTCTCTTCTTTGCAACATTTTCCTGAGTAGACCTTACCCAAAATCAACTCAATCTTTGTGCTATTGTGTAAAGAATGATGACTTTGGCATCAGAGGACCTGAATTCAAATTCTGACTCTTCGAGTAATACCAATATAAACTTGGATAAATAACTTCAGAGGACCTGAATTCCAATCCTGGCTCTTCAAGTTACTACTACAGTGTACTACTACAAGTTACATTACAGTGTAAACTTGAATAAATAACTTCATCTTGATAGACCTCAGTTTCCTCCTCTGTAAAATAACAAGATTGGACAAAATACATAGGTCCTTTCCATGACTCTGTGATGATATAAAGTAGGTCAGTGTGCTAGGCAGGGTTCAGGGGCCCATGACTCTACCTCTTTCTCCTCCTTGATTCCTTTGAGGGAATTGAACTCTGGATGGGAGTACTGGGATAGAAACTATGGCAAAAAGGGCAAAAGCCCTACACATTTACACATCTAAAGCAGCAGCAGTGTCCAACTCCCATGGAAGATGGCCCAGTTTCCCCAGATATACATGAGGTCACCCAAGCAGACCTAGAGCTTTTCTAACTCTCCCCACTCTGATTCTTAGGGAAATGCCACTGAAGACCCTTCCTGAGGCAACTCCTACTTCTCACATCTGCTGGCTACAGAGTCCCAGACAATGAATCTCAGGAGGTGGCTGGTGCAGATGTCTTTAAGGATCCAAAATACTTGTGTATCTAATTTATATTTTAATATATTTAACATCTACTGGTCATCCTGCCATCTGGGGGAGAGGGTGGGAGGTAAGAGGTGAAAAATTGGTACAAGAGGTTTGGCAATTGTTAATGCTGTAAAGTTACTCATACATATAACATATAAAGGCTATTAAATAAAAAAAATTAAAAAAAAAAGGATCCAAAATACTGATCTATGAATATTCAGGTTTAGTCTGACCCTTGGAGTAGTATAGTTGAGACCAGGATGGATAGTCAAGAAATTTGAATTTTATTTCTGATTCTATGCCCAGATAGCTGCATCATCTTAGGCAAGTCCCTTCCCATTTCTAGACCTCAACTGACACCATTGTAAAATTAGGAGGCTCAACTAGACACTCTTATAATTCCATTTCTGGCCTTTTATGGTCTTAACCAATCAACCATATCAGTAGAACAGTGCCATGGCAATCTCACAAGTCACAGAGTCTCTATAGGAGGGGAAAAAATGAGGAGAATGGGGTGAAAGTTGGGGGGAATGACTTTCTGAGCACCTGGTTGGATAAAAATGGAGATATGGTCTCTCCTGCTCTGAAGATCTCTAAAGATTGCAGGAACTTTCCTCCCTGTCTGAGTTGGGTTGCACTTTTCCACTTAAGAACTTGGGGATACAGAGCCCAGGATCCCACTTGTTATTACATGCTGACTGCAACTTGCCAGGGGCTCTTGAGGAATCTCTCCCCTTCATCTCCACATTTGACTCCTCTTCCCAGGGCCTCCAACACCTGGGGTTGGGGGCTTGGTTTTGTTTCTCCAGACTTGTTTCTACTCCATTCCAAGTTCTTGGTATAGAGGAGCCTCAATTACCCTCTCCTCTCAAGAAGATTATCCTCCCCACCCCCCTTCCTGTTTGTGAGCGGTTAACTTTGGTGGCTTTTGTTTCAGGCTCTTCTCTTAGAGACAGGTTATCGAGCTAGCCATCTCTCCCTAGGCCCTGGGGAATAAAGAAGCCCTCATTTCACACTAATATCACGTTTGGCCTCAGTTTCCTTCTTTGTACCTCATTCTTTGATGCAGAGGGGCAGTCACTCCAGCCAAGCTAATCTCCTTGTTCTACATTGCATCAGAATCATCTTCCTTTTTTCATCTTGCCATTGTTGGTTGCCTCCTTCTCACAGTTATATCCCTCCTCTTCTTCCAAATCCAGAAGTATTCCCTTTTCCTAGAATTTTACCCTAAGGCCACTCCCTCCACTGTTTGTTGAGCCTCAGTGGATATCTTTCTTTGTACCTCACTTTCAGTACTTAGACCAGGGCCCTAGACATAATTCTTTGCTATTTCTGGATAGCAAAGAATTCTGAGTCGAACTGTAGAGATGGGGCAGCATGAGCCAGGAACCCCTATGAATTCTAAGCAGAAGAGAAGAGTGACTGGGTAAGAGATCCTTTACCAATGTCCCTAAATATCCCATGACTTTCAGGCTCCTGTGGACAACAGCTGATTATGCTGGGCCAGAAGGGAAGACTACCATTGCATCATGCACACTTTCAGCTGCCTCCCTCTGCCCTATTGCCCCTACCAGTGGAACTCTTGATCCTTCTTCCTTCCTTCCTCCTTTCTCTGCCAGGAATCCAACAGTAGGGAAAACCCCAACAATTAGGGAGGTAGGAGGGGAGAGATGGGGAAGATACCCAAAGGGGCCTTAAACCCCACCCCCATCCTATCATCACTGAAAGTAAGAAATACTCATACTGCAAAGCTAAAACTCTTTATGAGATATGTTCCATTTCCAAACTAGAAATCACTATCACTGGAGGAGGAGAACAGGGTTGTGTGTGTCTACTGCCTTTTCCATTCCCCTCACATAAGGATAGACTACTAAACCACAGTAAGAAAGAACTGAATTCAAATCCTGCCTCTAATTTGTGACTATAGGCAAATCACTTAACCTTCCAGTTTTCTCAGCTGTAAGATGGAGATAACACTTTAAGGAGTTATCTTTTAGGGTTCTTGTGAGGAGTAAATGAAATAATAGATTAAAAAACCTCCAAGCACTATTCCCAGCTTCTTAAACTGTGGTTCCAATCCCATATAGAATCTCATAAACGAATGGGGGAGATTGTGAAATTATGACTTATTATCAATGAATTTTTTATTTGTATACCTATCTTATATACCTCTATACACAAATTCATGTTAAAATTTCTCAGGTAAAGAGGGATTGTGGGTGGAAAAAGTTTATTAGCTATTATGATCCAAGTGAATCAGGTTGTTTGTTTTACTTTTTTTTTTTTTAGGTTGCCCTTGAAGGAAAAAATAAATCACAAGATGTTGATCTGAAGTGGGAATTACTAGCTCATCCTCCTCTTGTTCTGCCTTGGTGGTGGTAGTGAGAGAGAGAGAGAGAGAGAGAGAGAGAGAGAGAGAGAGAGTGTGTGTGTGTGTGTGTGTGTGTGTATGTATGTGTGTGTGTGTGTGAAATATAAATTGATTACATACTTTTGAATCTCAGTGCTTTGGGGGCCTGTCTTGGTAGGATTCCCTTTCTCTTCTCCTGACTATGGTATGAGAAAAGCAACAAGTGATAGGAAGAAGGGCACTGGCCTAAGTGTCAGTCTGGGAGATGCAGATTTTAATCTTGGTTCTGGTTCCTAGCTGTATGATTTGAAATCAATCATTTCTCTCCAAACTTCTATTTCTTCTTTTGTAACAGTCATTCATTCAATCAGTAAACATTTACTAATACTTACTATAGACCAGGCACTATGCTAAGTGTTGGAGATAGAAAGGTAAAAGATGGACCCTGTCCTGAATGAGAACATAGTCTAATGGGGGAGACATTGGGGCAAGTTACTTCATCTCATTTTAAAAATCTCAGTTTCCTTACCTATAAAATGAAGGGAATCTATTAGATGGCCTCTAAATTTCCTTCTAGCATTATCTTCAAACAAGATATATGAAGAATAAATTGGGAATAATCATTCAAACAAGATATATGAAGAATAAATTGGGAAAGCATTAGAATTAAAAGGGAATGAGAAAATTTCCTGTAAAAGATAGAATTTTATCCAGGACTTGAAGGAAACCAGGAGGCCTAGATCAGATGCACTCTAAGCCTCCCCATTTCAGTCTTTCTATGGATCTCTGATTTCCAAGCTTCTAACCTTGATCCCCAAAAGAGATGTATGCACAGGTAAAGTAGAACTTAAATCCACTGATGGAATTTCAGTAGGTTGAGGAGAGGAAGAGAGGGAAAGAGATGATAGGATAGGACTATACAGAAAAGTCAGAGAAACCCTTCACTGAAAAGACCACCTCTCACGCTAATAGCCTCAGTGCTACACTGTTCTGCAGCTTCAGGAAGTTTATTGGTGAATAACTATAACTGACATGTATACATTGTGTTCAAGTTTGCAAAGTACTTCTCAAACAGGTGTTTGGCTTATACCCGTTACACTTTACTTACATTCTAATCATTTGTTTCTCATAACACTGTGAAGTAGTTACTGTAAATGTTATTTTCCATTTTCTACTAAAGGAAGTACTTGGATGTCTCATAAGGGATAACATCACAAAGGACTGTCACTGCGTATCTAGAGTTAGAGTATGATAGGGCAAAAGTGATCAGTTAAGGTTGGGTTAAGGATGGAGACACTTGGGTAGATAAAGTGCTGGGCATTAGGAATAAGGAAGATTTGAGTTCAAATTTGATTTCAGAAAATACTAGTTGTATTAACCTTGGGCAAGCCAATTAACTCTGTTTGCCTCAGTTTCCTCATCTATATAATGGAAATACCTTGCAGGATTATTGTGAAGATCAAATGAGTTATATATATATATATATATATATATATATATATATATACATATATATAAATAACTACTTAAAATTAAATATATATACATATGTATATATATTTAATTTTAAGTAGATTTTTATTTTTCCAAATACGTGCAAAGATAGTTTTCAACATTCACCCCTGCAAAATTTCCAAATTTTATTTCTCTCCCTCCTCCCATACACAGCAAGCAATCCAATATAGATTAAATATTTCAATTCTTCCATATGCATCATGCTACACAAGAAAAATCAGATCAAATGTTGAAAGGAAAAAAAAACAAGCAAACAACAAAGTAAAAATATTAAGCTTTATATTTAGTCATTCAGTGTCCATAGGTCTCTCATCTTATGATGACATTTTCCATCACAAGTCTATTGAAAATGCTTTGAATCACCTCATTCTTGAAAAGAGCCAAGTCCACTGCAGTTTATGAGATAATAATTGTAAAGTACTTGGCATATAGTGCTAAATAAATGTTACCTATTGATTATGATTGGGAGCAACTAGATGACACAGTGGATAAAATACTGGATCTGGAGTCAGGATGACAAATCTTTCTGAGGTCAAATCTGGCTTGATGCACTTAACTCTGTTTGCCTTAATTTCTTTATCTGTAAAATGAGCTGGAAAAGGAAATAGTAAATCACTCCAGTATCTTTGCCAAATAAATCCCCAACAGAGTCATGGAGAGCTGGACATGATTGAAAAATGATGTGCATTGATGACGATGATTATTTCAGAAATCTGAGAAAGGGAATGGTTTAATTCTAGGAGATTTGAGGTGGCTTCTTTTGTGGAAGGGCAGCCAGATCAGCTCTAGCCTCTCAATTTAACTTTCTCATTGCTGTTTTATCACGCTTTGCCACTGAAGTATGCCCCATATAGTGACTCTGATTTGTGATTACCTAACAGTGTGTGACTGTCACTTTTGTGTATGCTTCTGCATGTTATATACATGAATATCTGTATAACTCCAATTGCTCTGAAATCAAGCCATTCCTGAATAAGACTGAACTCCTAAAATTAAATTTCTTTGAAAGAAGATATATAGTGATAGATATGTAATATATTATATATATGTAGAATATATATAATGTATATTATATATGGAATATATATATACAATATATTTATATATATGTATGTATATATATATGTGTGTGTATATATATATATATATATATATATATATATATATATGTTATATAGTTAGGAAATCAAGGATTTATTAAGAGCTTATTATTGCCAGAAGCACTGGGCCTAGAAAGAAAGGTAAAAAGATTGTTCTTGCCTCCAAGGAGCTCACATTTTAGTGGAGGCAAAAATATACAAAAAAATTGTACATATAGAACAAATAGAATGTAATTTCAGAGGGAAGACCATATGTGATAAATGATGGAAGAGAGACCCAGAATCAGGGAATTAGAAGAACAGAAAGTGGGATTTGAGTTGAATCTTGGGGAAAGCCAGAAATAGAGAGGAAAAAAATTCCAGGCCAAGAGAACAGTCAGTGAAAAGTCTGGGACCAAGAGATAGAATAGTCTCATGGATAGAGGAACATAAAGGCGACCAGTGCAACTGAGCCAGAGAGGACATGATAGAGGGAAGTAATATATAAGATGACTAAAAAATTGTTGTTCATCCTTCATTTTCAAAGAGGATCAGTAATGTCATGTACAGTTTTTTGCATATTTTTGCCTCCACTAAAATGTGAGCTCTTTGGAGGCAAAAACAATCTTTTTACCTTTCTTTCTAGGCCCAATGCTTCTGGCAATAATAAGCTTTAAATAAATAAGCTCCTAACTATATAACATATATATATATATATATATATATATATACACACACACATATATATACATACATACATATATATATATATATATAATATTGTATATATATATATATATATGCCATATATAATGATTTGTGTCTGAAGACTTTGAATGAGGGCAGGGCCATACAAAGTCATCAGCTCATTCTCTTTTCCAGAGCCATCAAAGTACAATGGCAGGATAAAAGTTAGAATGACTGGCAATGGTCCAGGATGCACTGGATAACCTTGGCATCTTCAATGTATAGCCAAACTCTAAGAGTTCTACAATACCTACTTCAGTCCATTCTGACCACTGGAACAAATTGTACTCATTTGCCCTTTCTGCTAGGGGAAGTCTTCATATGTTTGGAATAAACACTAGCCCTGCCCCCAGACCCGTAAACTAATTCACTGATAGGTTTGAAATCTGTCATTTACCCTCAACTTGGTTTAGCTTGGCTGTTGAGACAATTTACTGGGGTGTATTCCCTGCCTGTGCTTCAACTTCTTGGAGCCATAGGTAAGAAGGGGACATATTGTGAAGGGTTTTAAAAGCCAGAGGATTTTCCATTTAATCCTGGAAGTGATAGGGAGCCATTAGAGTTTACTGAATAGTGAGGGTGACAGAGTCAGTACCTCAAGGGTGGATGATTTCATCAAGGTGAATATTTTCATCCAGTGTAGAATCCTTCTGGACCCTTTCATGAGTTCCAGTGTCTCAACGAATCATTTACCTGAGGTTTCTTATCTGAGGCTAGGTAAAATCAACTAGACTATACCTTAGGTGACAGACATACTTGTCCTGAAACTTTGATTAGAAGGCTAGAGCAGTATGTCTGGGAGATAGAATGGTGGGGTTGGAGTCAGAGGAAATAAGTTGAAATTCTGGATCTGCTAATTAATAGCAATGTGCTCCTGGGGAAAGTCATTTAATCTCCTCTGAGCCTTAGTTTTTGCTTTTTATTTAAGTTGTAAAATGAATTTTCAAAAAATGTGTAAAATTAGATATCTTCCAAAGTCCCTTTCAAGAACTTTAGTCTATGATCCTTAAATCTTTCCAGACAAGAAGGAGCTGGCAAAGTTTGGACTCTACTGGTCTAGGCTTTGAGAACACGAGCTCATCTCTATGCTGTGATTCAAGATGAGAAAAAGACTTTGGAGGAGGATACAGGGAAATAATAAACTTTAGTGCTGTAGGTTTGAATATTATCTTTTTATTGCTTTTATTTTTTATTTTAATTTTTTTCAATAGTATTTTATTTTTCTAAATAGGTGCAAAGGTAGTTTTCAACGTCTACCTTTGCAAAGCCTTATGTTCCAAAATTTTCTCCCTCTTTCCCCTCCAGCCTTGACCCCAAGACAGCAACTATTCCAATATGGGTTAAATACGTGCAATTTTTCTAAACTTATTTCCATATTGAACAATTATCTCAAAGAATGATAGGAACTAAAGCTGTAATTTCATTGATATAGAAATCTCCTGGATGAGAAAAAAAAAACTCCCTTTATTAATGTAGGTCAGCACTTTCCTTGTGATTCATAAATCTTAGAGTATTGTCTAAGGCCCTGTAAGGTTAAGATGACTTGTGTAGGGTCACACAGCTCATGTATATCAGAGGAGGCAGTTGGACCCTGGTCTTCCTGATTTAGATGCCAGATTTGTACTGAGTTTGTTCTGATGGCATCTGGCCAGTTGTCCATTGAATGGAGACATTGAATGTAAGGCAAGGTTGCAAATTCAGATAAATGAGATCTATTATTGTGTCTGTTAGTAAAACCATATGATGCGGAAAAAAAAATAAGGTTCCTAAATGTAGGTTTGTATGGGAAAGGTCAAAAAGTACCTGAAGAAAAATCAATGCCATTTTGTTGACTTAAAACCAGTTTCCTCCATTTTCCAATTTTTAAGTATACACTAAAAATTATTATGCAAATTCATTTTACTTACATATCTCTGCAGTAAATTTTAAAAAAATTATATTCAAATAAAAAGTTTTATTCATTTCACTGATGTGCATGTGGTTAAGATGAAAAGGAGGGATTATAAAAATGAATAAAGCAACAAGTACAATTATCAGCCTACCTAGATTTTCTACAAGGCAAATTCTAGAGAAAAATGGAATTGGCATTCTGACCGTGATGGTATTCAATTATGTGATATTATGTGTCTTTGTAGGACTGTACTGAATATTTCTGTGTGTTGATGTTTAAGATTGTGTCCCTAGTCTAGATGCTCCAGATTCATCCAAGAGCTAATCTTGACCATGACATCCTAGGTTAGGGGATTCATTAAGCCATATTTGAGACTTCACAACTCCAAGTAGGAGAAAAAGAATTGACCTGGGCCTGTGTACCAAAGATATACTCCACTCTGTCTTCTTTACTCATTTATTTATTCATACAAAGAAATATATATTAAGTGCCTAGTATATGAAAAGCATTCTATCCTCACTTAGAATCCTCATTAGCTTGGTTGCATGCCTAACTAAAGTTCCTCTTCCCCATCCTCTCTCTCTCCAGCATTGTATATTCATAGTATCATAGATGGTTAAAATTGGAAGGGACATAAGTCCAATCCCTTCATTATACTGATGAATAAACTGAGATTCAGAGAGAGAATGTCTTGTCTAAGAAAGCACAGGTACTAAAGGGTAGACTAAGATTGGAACTCAGGTTTCCTTCCCAATGCTTAGCACTGTGCCTGGCATTTAACAGGTATTTAATAAAGGCTAAGGGCCCTAAGTGGGGAATAGGAAAAGATCCTATGAGGAAGCTTACAACAGCTTACAACCTTAGAACCCAGGTTGTATTGGACTTACATGAACTGATGCTGGATGAAGTCAGCAAAACCAGGAGAATATTGTACACGGTAACAGCAGGATTGTTAGATGATCAACTATGATAGACTTAGCTCTTCTCAGCAATGCAGTGATTCAAGACAATTTCAAAAGACTCACGATGGAAAATGCTATCCACATTAGAGAAAAAATTATGTCTGAATGCAGATTGAAGCATACTCTTTATTTTCTTTTTTGTGGCTTTTCCCTTTTGCTCTGTTTCTTTTTTTCACAATGTGACTAATGTGGAAATATGTTTACATGATTGCATATTATAATCTACATCAGATTGCATGGGAGGGAGAAAAAATTTGAAACTCAAAACTTTACAAAAAATGAATGTTGAAAACTATTTTAACATGTAATTAGAAAAATTAAATTGTATTTCTAAAAAGAAAGAAAGAAAATAAGAGGAAAGAAAGAGAGAGAGAAAGAAGGGAAAGAAGAAAGGGAGAAAAGAAGAAAAGAAGGGAGGAAGAAAAAAAGAAACAAATAAAGAAAAACAGAAAGAGAACCTGGCTTTTGGTGGGTCCCTTACTGATCAATTTCCTTTTCATTCATTAATCTCCCATAGAGGCAACATGGTAAAATTCCTAACAAAGCCAAGGAAGGATGTGGGGAACTTCTGCAGGGAAAACAGGCCTCAGTTTGGATCCCTCCTCAGAAAACTGGCAGGGGATATGCCCAAGGTGGGGAAGTAGAGTAGGGAGAACTATAAAGTGATGTGTATATTGAAGAGTCAATGTCTCTGCCCCCATCCCAAAACAACCCAGTGCCTGTTTTCACCCTAGTGATGCTGTAGGACATCAGAAGTGGAGATGGAGAGTAAGAATGACCCCTGGAAATTAGTGAATGTTAGAGGAAATTTAGACTTCAGGAGAAGAAGAGATCTATTTTAGATCACACAAACTAATCAGTGTCAGAGCCAAAATTAGAATCCAGAATCCCTTAAAAGTTTTTACATAGATTTCCAGATATCTAAGAGCTATGATTTCATCATAGAGTCTTTCTTAGGCAACTTTGTGAGTTGAGGTTGGAAAAAATTCATTTGATGGCCATTCTTCTGGTCATGGGGCCATCAGACCTAAGGATCTATCCTTGAAGTTAGTCCTACTTTGTAGAACCTGCAGCAGCAGATTGGGCTAGGTTACTCATGAGGTCTCTATGTCTTCACTACATATCTCTAACAAAGGAAGAGAAATTGAATAGAAGCAAAAAGAGTCATGTTGCAAAGAGAATATTACAGTGGAAAGAATGCTGAGTTAGTAGTCTCTAAAAGTGAAGTCAATAAGCAGGGATATTCTGGTAAATGTTTAACAACCAGCTTGGGGTGGGGGGGAGTGGGAAACGTGATACAGGAAACACTTTAATCTGCATTATTAGCATTTTCTTCATCACATTAAGTCTAGACAATCAACAACAAAAATAAAGTAAGCTCTGATTTGAACTGTTTGGAAATTTCCAAAAAGTAAATGATCACACTGAAAATTTAACAACCACCTCTCCAGAGCTCCATCATAACAGGTCAACAAGCTTGTTGTTTCTAGAATTGTGTTTGAATTTTGACTCTCCTGCTAATTAGTTGTATGAATTTAGACAGGTCTCTGACTCTTACTGGGTCTTCTCTGTTTTTGTCTGTAAAGTAGAGGATTATTCCTAAAATAGATACCTCCCAATTCTGGCTTCCTATGGGACTCCTAGACCTATGCTTCTCTTCAACTTTTTTGGGGACCCTGTCTAAGGCAATACTTGGGGTGGGGGAGGAAAGTACTCTTTGGGGAAGGACAAGAAGTTTTGTTGAGGGGAGCTAGGGTGATTCCCTGAGGAAAAGGGATGCTTCAGAGAAAGAGTGTCTAAGGGGGGTGGGAGTGCAGAAACCCAGGTTACTGTGCAAACATGATACTCTTATCCCCCCTTATCACTCCTTGCAGCCATTTCCCCTCCACCCAGGATCTGGAGTAGGGAGTGAGAACCTTGGAGAGGGGGTCTCTTAAAGGAACTTTGCCCTATTTCTACATGCCTGATTTTCACTCATGATCTACTAGCCTTACAATTTTTTCCCTACTTTTTCACCATCATCCTTTCCCTTGGCTTGCAAGACCTGAGCTGACCTCTGTCCCATTAAGAGGTGACTAGATGGAATGGTGAAGTCAGGAAGAGTTGGGTTCAAATACTGCTTGAGATGCTTACTAGAGCTATGTAATATAGGGAAAATAATCTGACCTCTCTAGGGCCTCAGTTTCCTCATATGTAAAACGAGATTGACCTCAGTGATGTCCTAGGTTACCTTTAGATCTAAATCTGTGATTCTGTGATCCTTCCAAGTCTCAATTCCTTTTCTTCTCTATCCTGTTGTCCTGTTCTTTCACCTTGGGCCTCAGGGAAGGGATGATGCCATAGATACAGTGACTGTGGGTAGGGAAATCAAGCTGGTCGGTTCTCTCATCTATATGTGTGAATGAGAAACCTCTCAGGAAAAGGAAGTGGGGACTATGAAGTTGAGAGCTGAGGTGGAGAGGCTCTGTGGAGCTGGCAACCGAAAAGGTGGCCCTATGGACCTTTTTGCAAAGTAGCACTTGATCTTTCTAGGGCTCCCCCATTTCTCCGGATCCTTAGGGACTTTCACTTTTTCTTGAAGATCTCCCCAGGATTGATTCCTCCCAATTCCACAGGTGTCCACAGTCTTAAACTTAAGTTTTTTGAGACACCTGGGATAGTCCCGCGGCTGGATCCCCTGCTCAGCTAAGATCCCCATCTCCTTCCCCCCTTCCTGCTCTCCCCACCCCTTGGGGGGCCCTGCACTGGGGCTGTTTCCTGCCTCCTGTACTCTTCCCCACCCCCACCCTTCCTTGAGAGAAGGGGGTGGAGTGAACAGGTGGGCGGGCCCTCCAGTTTGGTGCCCACATCCGCAGTCTTGCCCCTCCTCCACCTGCTGCTCCCCTGAGCTCACTCAGGAGTCTCTTCCTCTCTGCTTTCTTGGGGATGGGGAGTGGGGGGACTTTTCATTTCAGTGACCCCAAACCTTCACCCACCTTCCGTCTTGCACACTTCCCCTCTAAGTATTTCATCTTTACTACATTTGCCCCATAGACCCCTTAGGAGGCCAGTTAGAACTGGGAGCTGTAGGGAAGGGAGGTGACAAATTCAACCTTGTGCTGTCCACAGGGAAAGTGGCACTATTTTTAGGCCCAGTCTCCTATCCCACACCTGTCTCATATCTATGCTAACCCTCACCTTCTTTCAGCACCTACTTGGCTCATTCATCCTAAAGGGGAAAAGATGTACATTGGACTGGCTTGGGAGGGGATGCTTTGGGTAGGAGATGTTCCTAGGCTAATATTCCTCTGGTTCCAGATCTAGTCAAGAGGGTCCCCTAGGAGTTATGAAATTAGAGACTCTTGATCTTACCTCACACTGTCCCAAGGGCCTCCAGTCATCCTTCCTGCTCAGACCCTATCTTGGTCCTATTCCAACTATAATTTGACTCATCTGGCTCCTTTCTTCCCTGTGCCCTCGCAATGGGGCAATCTGTCCTTCCTTTCCCTCACCCACCTCATGTACCAGTATGATTGCTGGGGGACACCGAAACCCAGAGAGCTGAATACTTTGATTAAGGTTGTCCAGCAGACCTAGAATTAGGCTTCTGTATCCAGTCAAAGCTTGGCTCTGATTGTCAACTCGCCTAGAGAAGTGAGAGATCTCTCTGGTATCGAGGCTGGAGGAGCCTGTGTAAGAGAGGCATATTCTCTTACTGGGGGCCAAGATTTCTATCCCACTCTAGGATTCATTCCACCATGAGGCCATGTGCCTTCTGGTACCCTTTCTCCCAATCCCAGCTGAACTATATAGCCATATATATATATATATATATATATATATATATATATATATATATACACTAGAGAGAAAAAACTAAATTCCTGGGTGCTGGCCAGATCCCATGTAGGGAAAGAGCAGAGTCCAGCAATCTGGGGTCTTTTGATGCCATCTACCCGGAATATGTTGCATCCTTTGCTACCCTTCCCCCGCCCCGTTCTCTCCAGGACCAAGCATTGCTACTGGTTTCCTGTCAGTCTGTCTTGCCAACCCTGGGACTAGGGTGGGGGTGGGGGAGGAGTTCTCTAATCTCCTGGGGCCGCCTGCCTGGTTGGGGGGTGGAGTGGACTGAAGGGGGGGTGGAGCCAGTAGCCCTATGGGGTGGTTGATCACTCTGTGGTCAGCCCCACGTGGTATCACAGAGGGTTATAAGCCGGGCCCGCTTAGTAGAGGACCCCATTTCAGCGCCTGGAGCACACCAGCGGACTCCTCACCCACTCCATCATGGTAGTACTACCCGGTAAGTGTCATGTACCTCCTTCTCTTCCTTCTCCCCATCTCTTAAACATTGGGAAGAGATGACAGGGACAGGCCTTGAGGAGAGAAGGAAAGATCTGGGGAAGGAGGAGCAAGGGGGGAGGGATGGTAGAGTATAGCACCTGGAGGTGCTAGAAGTTAGGGCAGAGGGAGGGTGCAAGTCAGGCTGGCAAGAAGAGGAACTGAGGAAAGGTGGGCAGTCTTTAGTTGTCTGAGGGGAGGCTCGGGAGAAAGGGGGCCTGAGAAAAAAGATTTCACACTAAGACCTACAGTTTTGAAATCAGACTATTTTGGGGGGAGGAAGAAAAGATTAGAGGAGTTATTCCTTGTGTCCAGAGCTTTTGCTTCTTTACTGCCTCGGACAAGGATGGGAAAATTCCTCTCAGCCCTTTTCAGCAGAAAGAGGTGACAGAGACCTTTTATCGAAGAGACCCAGTGAGGCCCAGGACGTGGTGCCAGAAAGAGGCTTTGAGGTGGGAATTGGAAACAGCAGAAGGGCACTGGTCCCTCGTGGGACAGACCCCTCTATTACCACCTCCACCCAAGATGGCTACCACCCTGACATCCAGGGTTCACCACTAGTGGGAGGGCCTATGGGAGAGCCACAGGGGATAAGGGACAATGGGCTTCCTTTGGATTGGGATTTGAACTATAGAGCCAGACAGGAAGGTCTGGTTGAGGAGGAGGCCTTGAAGAGAAGTATCCTTCAAACTGGTTAAAGGAGGATAGGTGTAAGGGAAATGATCTTGGGGAAGGGGACAAGTCAATAAGAACAACAGAAATGGGGTGGAAATTTGTTGAAATTGGGGTATATTGTCACTGTCCACACCTGTTTCTGCCAGAAAATGGCTGAGGCTGTTAGGGGTGGGGGTTGCTTTGGAGGACAGGAGATGTGCCCAAAGAGGAAGTGGCGGGTGAGGTTGAGAGGAGGGGAGGATGAGCGCCATGCTGAGTCACTGCCCATGAGGTTCAGGGCGGGTCCCCTCACTGTCCCGGCTTTACTTCAGGGGGAGTCCCAGAAGTATGGAGCTAGGGAAGGGGGACTGGAAATAGGAAGGTCTGATTGGAAGAGGGACAAAGGTAAGGGTTGGGGTAGTGGTGGTGGGATCTCTCTCAAAGCAGGTGGCAGAAGGAGGAAGTGGGCAGACCCATCATCTGGACAAACACAGACAGACAGACAGTGCAGTCACCCATAAAGTAGAAAGCACTACTAACAGCAATGTAGGGTGTAGTGTTTCCTACTTTATGGATGAGTGTACTGTGGGCTTCGGAGACACGCCGTCAGTCACCCTCACCATCCGTCTTCTGGACTCTTAGCCCTAGTGGCACCAAGGATCAGGTAAACAGCTTCCCCAATGACTACCACTGTCCCTAGACCATTCTGTGCTCCAACCTGGTGCTCCAATGGCAACATCTACTAAGGGTTGAATAAGAAACTCAGCCCCTGCTTTTGCTGTCAACTGAATAATAACTCCTTGGTGGGCAGAAGAGAGCCCGTAAATTTCGGACTCTTTTTTCCCCTCTTTCTTTTTATCTCTGGCAGTACCTTGTGATCCCTTAAACAGCATTGTGGGGGGAGAGGAATAAGGGCATGCTGGGAGGGTGGAACTTATCTGAAATTTGGAGACACTTGCCAGAAACTCGGAAATGTAATTCTCCTGGATCTGAGGCCCAATGGAGCCAGAAGCTTCAAGAATCAAGAAGGAAGAAGGGATGATGGGGGTGGGGAAGGAATCAATGATTGTGTCAATGACTTGCAACTAATAAAGAACTAATTTCCCTTTTCTTTGTCATTTGAGAATTTTGTTACTGGTGGTTCAATGACAAGTGGTTGAACGGTTGGGGATTGGGAAGAGGGAATTAGTCCAGGGAATCAGAAGCAACACGAATGGTGGGCATTTTAGGGTCTTTGATTATATTGTGGCTGGGTCCTGGAGGAAGGGCAGAGATGAGGGCAGTTGACACCATCACCATGGATGCCCAGCAGTACCTCACTGCCTCACTGCTGACCCTAAAGAGAGTATTGATCACTGAGTGGGGGTGGGGAAGGAGCTAGGGGACCTTAGGAGCCAGCCCCTTGCAAGGATAGAGTTTGTACTGGCTAGGTACAAGAAAAAAGCTCAGGACAGTAGGACAAGCAGGAAAGCGGGAAAGGGACAAGGCCTAGAATTCAAAATGTCTATGTCTCCCTGCATGCTACATATTACTTCCCCCCAACCCCTTACCCAATACCTGACCACCCACGGTCTAGGGCTACAATAGCAAGTGAAAGCATCCACACCCACTAGGGGCTGCTATTTCCCTTTCTGCCTTCTCTGCCCTCTCCCCACCTCCAGCCCCTAGCTTTCATGGCAAAGCCCCAGAGAAAATAATAAAACACTTGAAGCTCATGTACAGAAACGAAACTCTGGGGTTAAGAGAGAGAGGCCTCAGAGAGCATCTTGTCCACCCTCATTTCCCTTATTATACAAATGAAGAAATTAAAGTCTAGAAGGGGGGGGGGAACCTCCTGCTCTGTGCTGTACCATAATATTTCTGCATATACACGGACACACATATGCACATTGACCCATACACAGATATACACTGACACACATGAATAATATGCTGACATATCCAGTGGCCCGCTAATACACATGGATACATATGTTAACACATGTATCCAGTGGCCCATTAAACACATGGATATGTGTTTACTTATGTATCCAGTGCTCTGTTGATACACATAGAAACATATTTGACACATGTATCCAAAGACCCATTAATACCCATGGATACATGTTGACACACATATCCAATGCCCGTTAATACATAATGATACATATGTTGACACACATATCCAGTGCCCTGTTAATACACATGCTGATATTCTCACACACCCAGACCCCTTTCCCAGAGACGCTGACATTAATTGGTCAGAATTATTTATTCAGAGAATCCACAGCAGCCGGCTCTTGTCTGTGCCTCTGAATGCCACATGAGGGCGCTTGGAAAGGGAGAGGAAGAGACCAGAGCACAGAGCTGTCCCCATTACAGTGGATACTATTCTAGCTCCCCAAGGACCCCCTGCTGATCTGAACCCTGCAGTCCTGGCTAGGCATGTGCCTACTCTCCTGCCGGATCACTACAAGGGACATGCTCTTCATTCCACATATGGGAAGAAATATATTCCCAGGTCCCTGATCTACAGGGACTTTTAACTACTCTGAGAAGGATGGAGAACAAGTAGGAGGGGAGACTGCCTGGAGTAGGAGGTGAAAAAGGCAAGAACTGAAGAGCATGTGGGCTTTCTCCAAGAAATGTATAGGATCTAGAGAGAAGGGCATAGACACAGGAAGCTGTGAAGGTTCCCGGATGACTCTTTCTCCCTCTATGTCTATTTCTATTTCCTTTTCTCTGATAGTTTCTCAGCCTCTTTGTCTACCTTTCCATTTTTTCCATCGCT
The DNA here is from genome assembly GCF_902635505.1 of Sarcophilus harrisii. Taxonomy (NCBI): domain Eukaryota; kingdom Metazoa; phylum Chordata; class Mammalia; order Dasyuromorphia; family Dasyuridae; genus Sarcophilus; species Sarcophilus harrisii. The sequence goes on along the minus strand of NC_045429.1, from coordinate 349,316,002 downwards.
CCTCTCATCTCTCTCTGTCTCTGTCTCTGTTTCTGTTTCTCCTCCCCTCTCTCTTTTCTTTATTTCTCCCCATTTCCTTGCTTCCTCCCTCATTCTCTCTAGCCTTCTTTATCTCTTTCCATTTCTCTCTCGCTGCTGTCTCTCAGACCTCTCTGCTAGGAGGGAGGAGAGAAGGAATAGGTATGTGGTCACATTCCGATTCCTTCCTCATCCCATCTCATCCTTTTCCTTCCGTGTGCTCTGGAAGCAGCATTGTGAATGCATGTTGTATGTGTCCTAGGCAGCACATCCCAGGAGGAATGGATTGCCCAGTCCCCCAACCCCCGATCCTGCCTATCTATCCTGCCTACCATTGCAGCGCAATCACCATGGAAACCAGCAGCTGGCTTTCCATTGGCTGACTGGTGAGGAGGGGAGAAGGGCGGGGGAGGGGAGCGTTCTTTATCCCCTATCTCCATGCACACCCCAATGCTTGGACCCTCTTCCATACCAAGGACTTTGGGGCACAGACAGCTGTTGGGGAACCCAAGATTTCTTAGAGCTAAACCATTGACGTCTAAGCGAGAGACTATGAGGCAGGCGGCACATCGTCCCAGGCCTCCTTAGGACCCAGAAGAGCAGAGCCGAGACAGACTGGGAGAGTGAAGGGGGCCGGGCAGGCAACCAGCGACACCCCCGCCCCCAACCCAAAACAGAGCCTGGTCTGTGCTATGGAGAAGGGATGGAAGCTTATTCAGATGGATGACCAGCTAGAGCCAAAGACACTGAACTACATACATGAACACTGTCATACAGAGATATTGACACACAACAAATACAATTAATGATAGTGACATCCACCTACTAATCCACACCAACAAGACAGATACACACACACACACACACACACACACACACACACACACACAAAGACACCCCCTCCCACATACTCCCCCCACATCTCCTGTCACTTATCTGCACACAGAAATCTATGCTTTCATTTAGTTAAAACTGACTCTGGCCTCCTCACATTGCCCCCACAGGGACACCCTCTCTTGCTCACACACGGCGACTGGCGCACACTCACACGCAAACCCCAGCTTCAGTGCTAGCAGCTCGGCTTGTCTTTGTAGGCAGGAAAGCTCTCTTGCTGCCGACCTTGGACGGAGTGTGGTGGAGTGAGCCGGGAGGCTGACCGGAGAAGTGATTCTGGCCCAATATGACCCTACGCTGTGACCTCATTTGGGGAGGTGATGCCCCTGGTCTTTGGCCCTGGGATGCTTCAGTGCCACAGATGATCTGAGCCCCCCCTTCCCATCAAGGGAGAAAGGGAAGCAAGGAGCAATGGAACCACAGGCATTGCCTACCTGGCCTGGCTGGGCCCCGAGCCCAGGGGGTGTGCCAGGAAGCACAGCTCCAATATGGGGTGATGTCCTGGTGGCTTTGGATGCTGAAGAGCTGGACCCTGGGGAGAACCTAGAGCCTGGGGAATCTGGGAGCCCTGGACAGATGGAGGATGCTCCATCTGGAGGGGAAGGGGCTGTGTCGCCCAAAACAAACAGCTTCCTGAGTGCCACCCAGCTCTCAGAGAGCCCTGGATCCATCAGGAGGATGCTACAGTGTTGGGATTCTGAGAACTCCCCTCAGGTAAGAAGCTTGTTTGGAGGGTCTGGGGTTAGAGGGGCTCATAACAGGTAGAGAGGGTGAAGGTTTGGGACTCCTAACCGCTGCCAATTCAGCCTCAGCACATGGCATTAGCCAGAGCTGCAGCCCCGCTGCGTCTCCTTCTCCTTCCTTGAATGGGAACCTGGTTCTGCATCTGTCATTCCTTCTTTGCCTTAGGCCCTATCTCTCTGGGACTCTCTCAGTCCAGCTCTGTGCCTGATGAGGTGACGCTATCTGTCCACCTCTGCCTTTCTTGATGTCAGTCTGTCTCTCTGGGTCTGACCCTTTCCCTGACTGACACTATCTGTCTCTGCCTCATTCTTTCTTTGCAACCCTCACATTCCCTATACTTGCTGCCTCCTTCTCTTTAGGGGTGCTTAGCTTTTGGAGGGAGGAAGAAGAAATGGGGAGGGAAGCTTATAGGGAGTTGGTCTTGTGGGGTGTGTGTATGTGTAATGAAGTAGAGGGAGCAGTAGGGGATGGGGGTAGATCTAATAGAAGGCAGAGGAAGCTACGGAGTTTGGGACTGGGGCATCAGGAGGTTGGGAGAAAGGGCTGGAGTTTGTCAAAAATCCTAGCAGTGTGTGAGAGCCATGAAAAAAATAGAGGTTGGATTCTCCATGCCTACCCCAATTCTCACATTTTTGGCCTTCCCAGGAGGGTGAAAGTGAGCATGGGATAATGGTGAAAGGAAGGACCCAGGGGGAGAGGGGGTCAGTACTGGACCAGGAGGGTAGAGTAACTAACCTCTTTCTTTTCACATGTGTTCCTCTCTTGAACTCCCCTGAGAGGTCAGGATTCTTGGGGAGAAGGACCCCCTCCTGTCCCCTATTTCTTTAACTCCATGTGAGGAGTTCTTAACCATTTTTGTGTCATGGACCCTCTTAGCAATCAGCTAAAACCTAAGGGCTCTTCAGAATCATGTTTTGAAAGAATTGAAGGAAATGCTAAATTTTATTGGAAATTAGCTTCCTATTTCTTCTTCCTATTTCATAGACACCCCCCCTTCTGATCTATTCACAGACACAAGGTTAAGAACTCTTATTCCACAAGTAAAAGGTGGTGGTGGTGTTTGGAATGGGGAACAACCTGGCTGCTGAGGGAGGGGCTCTCTCTGAGGCTTGCATGCCTTCTCCTCTCCCTCTGTCAGACCTGGTTGGATTCAGGTTGTGGGGTGAGGCCTAATATGGAGCTGCTGAGGGCTCTGGGTGAAATGCAGCGTCGATGTGCCATCCTGAAGGAAGAGAACCAACAGCTGGTGAGAGGTTGGAGGAACCTGAGCATGGGGCAGTACTGGGGAGGAAGGAAAGGGCTTTGAGGTGGGAATGGGTGGCAAGGAATGGTGGTGGAAAATCAAAAATAGGCTTTTTAGAATAGAACTTTTTAGTCCCCATCTTTTGGAGGGATGTCTCCCTTTGGAGACAGATATTTCTTCCCTCTTTCAAGGCCCAGAGAGGGTGAGCTCTTGACTCCAACTCCCATAGAGCCTTGGAGCTGGAGGTGGGAAACTAGGGGATTAGTATAGGAGTTAGTTGGCACGTCTGGATGCTCAGAGATCTCTCCATTCTATTCAATCTTGGATCTACTCCCAGCGAAAGAGCAGCTTCCCTGAGACAGAGGAGAAGGTGAGGAGATTGAAGAGGAAGAATGCAGAACTGGCAGTCATTGCCAAACGTCTAGAAGAGAGGGCCCACAAGCTTCAGGAGGCCAACCTACTCATGGTGAGGGCAAGTGGCTGGGGGAATAAGACAGTGGATGGCTGGGGAGCTGGGCATAGGAGTGGTGCTAACCCTGGAGATTGGAGGACTAAGAAAAATACAGAATTAGGAGACTGGGGGACACTAGAGAAATCCAGATAATGAGAAGTAGCAAAATTGAACAGTGATAAAATCTAGGAGTCTGTAGTGTCAGGAGACAGAATCTCTTCCCCCACCCAACACTTGGAAGTAGGGTGCCGAGATTCTCATGTAAGTTGGTTCTGATGCTGAGGTCTGCTGAGTACTCCTGAATATGTGTGTGTATTTGTGTAGTGGGGTACCCATCAGTGTGGCAGTCCTATTTTAGCTGTTCTAGCTTCCCAGCTGTTCTCAAGCTCAGTTATTGCTTCATTAACTCTTTCGATCCTACTTAGCATGTGGGGAAGTCCTCATCCTTAACATGGAATTTGAGTATCATCATTCTGGGAATTCCACACACATCAGAGTCCAATAAGAATTCATTCTGGGGGAGCCAGTGGGGGCTGTCTTCAATTTAAACCAAAAACCTTCAGATTCTCATATTGCCTTTACCTTTTCTCTTATTTGGGGCTTGGGGAGGGCAAGGGAGAGAAGGAGCCAGGTTCTAACAAGAAAATTCTTGGCCATATGCCTTGCTCTTGGACAGGTGAATGCTCCCATGCCCCGTCCAGGTGCCAGCCTGGAGCTGGCCAGGAAGGTCTTGGCCAGCCAACGAGCCCGTGACCTCAGTGAGACAGCTAGTGCCCTCTTGGCCAAGGACAAGCAAATTGCTCACCTGCAGAGAAAGTGTCAGGAACTTCAAGTACGACTCGGCTCTGAGGGCAAGGTATGGTGGGCATGGGTGGGATGAGCACAGAATAGACCCTACTCCCCTGATTGGTTCTTCGTCCCTTTTACTCTCATGTTCCCACCAAGACATGTCCTCTCATTCCCTTAATTCTGCTTAGGGCCTATTTTATAATTAGGATGCTGGTGAGATGCTAATGAGATGCAAAGGTTGGTAGAAGATGGAGAATGCTGGGGAGTGGGTTCTCTCAGCAACAATCCAAGTGGGAAGGGAGAAAAGGAGGGCCTTGAGCCATGGGGGAATAATGAGCCTTGCTCCTGGGGGATTGATAAGCATTAAACTTGCTGGATACATGAGTATAAATTCATGCATATGTGCATTTTGCTGATGCCTATATATGAATGTTGCCAATGTAGCTAAAAGCAGATATGTACATGCAAATACATGTATGTAATTAGGACAAAATTATAAGAGTACATATATACATATACACAAGCATGGATACATATATACATACATATGTATGTGTATATATGTGTGTGTGACTATATTTACATATATGGATGTGGAGGAAGCTATATGTAGATGTGAACTTATGAACACTCCTGTCGCTCATTGGGCAAAATCCTGGACCACCTGCCAAGCTTTCCTGTCTTATATGGCTTGTGAAAATCAGAGTGGGGTTCACAGCTGTGAGAAACCTCCCTGAGACTGGGGAAAGAGCGGCAGTTGAATTGAGATGCCTAAAAGAAGGCAGAGTCTTAGGGTATGAGGATAATTGAGAAAATGGACTGTGGTGTCTGGCAACTGGAGTAGAATTCATGAGAAATGAAGGTTTGGAGGGTGGGGGTGGGCAAGGCCTGAGACTTGGTCTGCTCACTCTGCTGATGGTACCTGGATTCTGTGTGACAGGAGGGCCCAAAGTGGCTGAATGTGTGGGACTTTGACCGTCTTCTGCGGGAGTCCCAGCAGGAAGTTCTGAGGCTGCAGCGACAGATCGCCCTGAAAAATATGCAGGAGGTCTCCCTGACAGGATCTCCCAGCCCCCTGGACACTGCTGTGCTGCCCCCTGCCCCTGGCGCCCCTGGGGAGGTGAGAACCCTGAGCAGGAGGCAGACCTTGGGGTGGGATATCAATAAGGCTCCCCATCTCCTCAGGTAAGAAGACCAGGTGGAAGAAGGGGAAAGCCCTGGGATCCTGCCAGCCTCCTACTTTGGAGGAAAGAAGAGATGACATCAGCTCCCTTAAGGAAATGGAGGAGAATTACAAAACAGGACAGAGTAGCATGCTTCAACGCAGCAACACCTTGCTCACTCCCTCCTGTCTACCCCTTCTGATTTCTTCAAAGGACTCTGGTTTTCATTCTCTGACATCTTCCCTGCTTCTCTGAGGTCCAGTCTTATAATTCCAGCTAGATCTTCTTTTTCCATCTTCCCATTCCTAGTTACTCCAAGATAATTTGCTCTGGTGAGCCCCTCTGTAGCAAACCTTACACCAGGAGGGGAGAAGTCCCAGACATCCTCCAGTCTAGATTCTCTCTGTTCAGCCATGGTTAGAAGTTGCTATGTGCTCATTCCCAACCTTCCAGTAGCGGAGCTGAATTGTACCAGTCGGGCCTCTGTCCTTCTTTCTCCTCCCTCCCCCCCCTCACCCCCAGCTGAGTGGTATAGCCCAGTAAATCCCTCTGGTTGCCGTGGTAGCCACTCTCCGGGGCTGAGCCTGCTGCCTTGGACGCTTCCTTCAGCACCAGTGGCCTGGCTCCCTGCAGTTACCCAGGCATCTTTGGCACAAGTGCCCCGAGGGGCATTCGCCCCGTGCCCCATCCTATCCTCAGTCACAGCTCCAGGTAGGAGCCGATCTCCTAGGAACAATGATACCAGCTCCCCTGCAGATTCAGGAGCCTGTGGGGCAGAGGGCTAGGCAAACGCTGAGGGGACTAGATAGTGATAGGGAAGGAGCTGGTGAGGTTAAGGGATAGCTTGAGTGGGCTGGAGGAGGACCTGAGTCTCATATCAGATTCTAACCTTTTTTAAAAGCCTGAAGGTTCCCCCTGCTCTTATGTCTCACAGGAGCTGAGGGGCAAGAAAGGGACATAGTTAGGACCAAAAGCTTTGGAGACCTGGTGGGAGCTAAAGGGAGGGGATGTGGCAGGCTCCCCAAAGAAAAAGTCCAACTCTGTTTACTCTCATCTTCTTACTGAGTTAGACTTGGCATATCATTAACCCCATGGTGATCAAGCTGGGTGAAGAGAAAATAGATGCTTAATCCAGATCTTTACTCCCTAGGTGTTTGATTAGGGCTGGACCTGTACTCTGGGGAAGTAGGGTAGTGGTCCTGAACAAGGGGAGATCTGATTCAGGAAGGGAGGTGGAGTGAGGGGGAAAAAGAAGTAGTGGTGGAAGGCAAGGATTGGAAAGTGGTAAGTCTAGCTATGTCTTGGATAGAGTATGGGACCATAATCAGAGTGACCTGAACTTGAGTTCTGATTCAGACAGTTACTATCAGTGTGACCTTGGGCAGGTAACTTAGCTTCTGTAGCTTCAGTTTATTCATCTGTAAAATTAATAATAATAATAATAATAACACCTACCTCTAAGGGTTGTTGTGAGGATCAGATAAATTAACATATATAAAGCACTTTGCAAACCTTAAAATGCTACATAAATGTTAGCTGTTATTATTAATTGACCCTTCCATTTGATGTCTGAATGATCTATCTCCCTCAACCAGGGTCCCAAAGCTTTGAAATGGCAGGTGAATCATACTCCAAATTCTCTATTGTCTGCTGAAGGGCACTTAGTAGAGGACAGAATCCTATTTAATACAGGTTAGGGGGCGGGGACAAGAAAAAAAAAAAACAGCTAAAATGGGAAACAGTGGCCTGGATAGCAAGAATGGTCTCTCAGGACCCAAAGTACTTTTCAGGATCTCAAAGCACTTATGCCTCCTACTGCTCTAGGAGAAAGAGTAGGGCATCCTATTCAAGGGAGATGGGAAATATGAGATCCAAAGAAGAAAAGTGTCTCATTGGAGGTCACACAGACAGTAATGGATGAAAACTAGGAGAGAATGAGTTTTTCTTCCCTTTCTCTAATCCTAAATGGATGACCTCATATTGCCTTTAGGATCTGGTCAGAACTTTACAGGTTCAGGCTGGACATGGACAGAGCAGACTGGTTAAAAAACCAGCTTGCTCTGCAGGAAGGGTCAAATTCTTCTGGCCATTTCCAGGCAGTGCCTTTGGGTAGACCTCAGGATGACGTCGATATCCTGCTGGAGGGGGTCTCATTAGCAGAGCCAGAAAACCAGCAGAGAGTCAAGCAATTGGTGAGCTTTGTGGGACCCTTGTGAACTTTGGGGGTGATTCAGGTGGTTGGGTCTAGTTATACTGATTTTTTGAGGTGTTGGGAACAGAGCTCTGACTTTGCATTTCCAACCCCAATTCATTTGGATTTGAAAGTTTAGAGAGGGACTTGTAATAGTGGATAGAGTGTCTCAGAATTCTGATCCTGGTTGCTATGTCCTGCTTCTGGCATGCTGACTGTGTGATCTTTGCAAATCACTTAACATCTCAGGGTCCCTGAGAATGGATCTATTTATCTGAGTAATGGTATAGTGATATGGGGTCCATCATGGACCTCTCATACTTTTTCTTGTTTATGGCAACATGGATGCCCAGAGGCATCCAAAGCAGGGCCTAAAGGGGACAACTGTATCTTCATTCTATCGGGATTTTAGAAAGAAAGCTCTTATCCATGGGATAATCTTGTGTGGCCAATTTTCTCTGAGGTCCCTGCTCTTCTTTTCCTTACCTCTGTCATATCTTTTCTCTACTCCAACCTTAAAAAAATGACCTCAGACAGAAATAGGACCATTCTCTAGTCCCAGTCTTAGATCATTTACCATGCCTGCTGTCAGAAGTCAGAAGAAAAAGCCATTATTCCTGTGAATCTGAGGCATGGTCCTTTTAGGTAATAAGGGAAACTTCAAGGAGAGTAGCAAATACTTTTGACTGATTGTGTGAGGTTCAAATTCATTTATTATTTTGGTAGAAAACTATGTAGTTTATTTGTTCAAAGTTATGAGGTATCGATCAGTGTCAGGAAGGAAGTTTCCACACCAGGAGTTTCTTATGAGGTCTAGACTCTTTTTCTCTCCAGCTCTGTTCATTCCTTCTTTCCCCTAAAAAGGAAAGAGCAGAATTCAATATGAAGTTGGTGTCAGAGGTCTTAGGTCCCTACAGATTCTGCTACAGATTTGAGTTATGTTATGCTGCTTACTTATCTATGTGGCCCTGGGAAGTTATTCAGTTTCCATGTCTCTAAGAGAGATGGGTAGACTCAAAGCCTTTAAAAGTTTTTTCTAACTCCAAACAACCTCTGATACTATTTGAGAGGAGGCAAATTGGTATATTGGAATAGATGATAAGAATCAGGAGCCCTGAGTTTGAATACTGCCCCAGACTCCCAATAACTATGTGAACATGAGCACATTATACAGCTTCTCAAAACCTCAGGTCCTTACCTGAGGATCCAAGATGAGGGTTGTAATGATAGTCCTAAAATTCAGTTCTTATGGACTTACTCTTCTCAAAAAGCTTCACCAATTCAGATTAGCCTTTAGAGTAATAAAGCAAAATCACTCTTGGGTTTGACATTAGAAGCTACCCCACTCTGGCCCCTATATTTCCAGACTGATTTCACATTAAGGTAACAGGATTGTTGTGAGGGAAGTGTTTTACGGAGCTTAAATTGCTATAAAAATCCACATATAATTACTATGATCAGAATTCCAAATGGGACATCTACAATTGTAGAATTGGTAAGTACAATTGTGTACAGTTATCCTTTCCATATCATAAGGGATTTGAGGTGTGGTAGTCCTGCAATCTAGAAAATCCACATAAATTTTTTTGGCACTCCCTTTACATTAGAGAAGATTTCTGAATCATTAAAAAGTAAAATATGTTGATATTATATAATGCTATGCTATATTATGCATTTCTGAATTCTAAAGTTTTTTTCTGTACTATCTGATGATCTTTATGTGTCATTTGCAACTTCTGCAAAAGTCTTTTAAAAATTCCCATTTAATTTCTTATGTTGAACCACAATATATTGAAACTGATTCAGGGAAAGTTGCAATGTGGAAAAGATAACTATAGTAGCTGGGTTGGCTGAAGTTTGGTCTAAATTCTATAAAAGACAAGTTTCTGTGGATAGAAAAGGGACCATGATGGAAACTTCTATTATGGACATCTAAGTTTCATTTAAACCAGGAATTTTAAACCTTTTCTGTGTCATGTTCTCTTCTGGCCATTTAGCAAAGTCTGTGAGCCCCTTCTCAGAACCATATTTTATTGTCTACATTCATAACTGAAGGAAATCATTACTGGTCAGTTACAAATTAGTGAAAACAAAGATGTAATGGATCTCCTGGAATCTACCCATAGACTCTAGGTTAAGAACTCCAGCTTACCTATATTCCAAGAGTCTAATGACCTTAGATCTTTCAGTGCTGGCAAGAGTCTTCTTAGCTTACACACAACAACTCACACAGGTTTTCTTTGAAAACAGGAGTGTGTTTATTTTTTGAGACTGGGCTTGTGATTTCCCTGCTTATAAGGAACTCCAGGTGAGGTAACTCCTTCCACTAAAACAGATCAGCAACTAGCCTCCAATAGATTCTGAGAAAGTTGCCCTGGGTGGGCCTTGGGAGGTTAACTGTTTGTCAGGGTCATGCAGCCAGTATGTGTTAGAGGTGGAGCAGAGCTTTGCGGCTTCTGTAAATTTGTTAGAGGGAATAAAAATATACACGATCATATTGGGGAAATTTTAGGCGAGTATGCAAACCATTCTCCAAAATGAGATTTAGATCTTCTTCCTTTTAATAGCTTTTAATAGAAAATGAAGCAGATCTCATGTTGAAAGAAGACAAGAGACATGGGGCAGATGAATAGGATTCATCAAAGAGAGAGAACACACAGAGAATATTGGGACATATATGGATGCTATAGCTGGCTGTCAAAGTACTTTGGGGAAGATAAAGGGTAGGGGTAGATCTGTTTTTGTTTTTGTTTTTTTTGTTTGTTTGTTTTTGGTATAGAGATTTTGCTAGAGGAAATTCCTTCCACCAAAACAGATCTTAAGACTGTTAACAGCTTGGGGCCCATGCCTAGAGGTTCAGTGATGAAGAGTATGTACAAATAGCAGCTACATGGAGCCTATGTCTTTTTGGCTTTGCGCTTAAACACTATACCATAATGTCTTTCAGCAGAACAGAGGACAAAGCAAAGAAGATATTTATCCAAGGGCCCCTCTAGCCCATTCGTGCTGATCCTATTCAGCTTTGGAGATCCTATTCAGAGGGAAGAAAAACAGCAAGAGAGTTTCTTAGCCTTAGGAAAAAGTAAGAAAGTGTTGAGAAAAAGAAAGACTATTGGGGGGATAAAAGGAAAAGAAAAAGAGGGAAAGAGAGAGAGAGAGGGAGCAAGAGACAGATAGAGACAGAGAGAGAGAGACAAAGACAAAGATAAGAGGCACAGAGACAGAGAGGCAGAGAGAGAGAGAGAGAGAGAGAGAGAGAGAGAGAGAGAGAGAGAGAGAGATAAAGGCAGAGACAGAGAAAGACACACACACAGAAGAGAGGAAAACAGAGACAAAGACAGACAGGGAGAGATACACATACACACAGAAAGACAGACAGAGACAGACAGGGAGAGAGGGAGGAAAAGGGGGAGAGGGAAAAGGAGAGAGAAAGAGAAAACAAAAGTTACACATGAATGTGTCCTCCCCCCCAAAAAACAAGAAGTAGCAACAAAGAGAGCAGGAAAGAAATAAACCTGTAAAACATAAAATCATCCTTCTCAAAACAAGAAATATCAGCAAGAGAAAGGAAACGGATTCTATTCAACATATGTTGACTGCAGAAAACATAGATGTCATTGTCACTTTATTGTAGTAGAGATGTATACAAGAATTCTTGGCAGAGACTATCTCTTTTAGGTACAGTGGATCTGGCCTGGACAGTTTGTTACTTCTCTATGTACTCATTAGCTGTACAAAAGATCATTATAGAGCACTTGGGTATTTTCAAGAAGAATTTACATTTAGTTTGGAAAAGGACATGAGGCAGGGTTGAACAACTATTCAAATAACAGTTCTACAGTGAGACTTTGTTTTGCCAAATTCATGGTCTGGGATTAGACCAATCTCAGAGATTTTTTCCCCCTTCTGGTCCTAATTTCCTTGACTGATCTCAGAGATTTTTTTTCCCTCCTCGTCTAATTTATATTATATTATAATATATATTATTATGTCCTTTAATTCTAGATGAAACTTGGTTTTAAAGTTGTCAGTTTGTCCATTGTGTCTTCATAGGAACTAAAGGGAAAAATAGTTAGGCAGAGGGTTAATTAGGCTGCTCATTTCAAGGTAGGAGGAACAATAACATTTTCAGCAAAGACCAACTGCTGCCTTCAGAGGCCTGCTTTTCCACTGCCCTTATAGAAATTCCTTGGTAAAATGAGAGTTTGGATTAGATGGCTCCGCTATCCCTTTTAAGCCTTCATTTATGTCCTATGATCCATCTTGGACAGGTCAATAAGCAAAGATGCCACTCAGGGCCATTATCATAGCTTTGATATGACTCCTTTTCAGAGAAAGGCAGCATGGGAATATTAGATTGAGGAGCATCTTAAAATCAGGAAGAGCTGGCTTGGGGTCTTGCCTCTGACTCATGACGATTCTGGGGAATGGTTTAATGTCTTAGGGACTCAGGAAACTCTCTGTAAGAGACAGAGCAGGTACCGATCAGAATTAGTAGATGGTATTAATAGAGGGTATTCTTAATGGGGAAAAAATCCCAACACAAAATTAACAACACAATATTTTTTCTGAGTATGCTAGTAAGTAATCTGCTAACAAAAGAAGAAACCTGATATCCCAGGTCTCATCCCAAGTTGGGTGCTTCTTTATAGTAAGGGTATAGTAGGGGTATTAGGAGGTAGGACTAACCCTAAGCTTATGATCAGGGCTAATGTCCTCCAGGGATATGAACCATAGGGACAGGTTAGCACAGAGAGTGCATCAGAGTGGGGTCAGAACCTCAATGTTTCAGACTGTTCAATTAAAACAGAGGTGGCCAGGGCTAGGGGTGATCAGAGAGAAAGTGGGTGCTATCTGAGACCCTCAGGTGGGAGGTTTCCAGGTGTTGCTGGCAGAAGAGCCCCTCCTTCCAGATGGGAACCCATTTTTTTTTATTTCTACAGGAATTAGAACTTGGCAAGAAGCGGAAGAAATGGGAGACCCTTGAGCATGAAGTGAGGAAGAAGCAGAGGCGATGTGAGGAGTTGGTGAGCAGGACAATAAGGCCAGGCAGTGTGTCCTAGCCAGTACATGGGAATAAGTATTTTTAGTGGGAAAGTCTTCATCCCATCTATCCCCTGCTTCTTCTAAACCATCTTCACCTTTGGATGTAGAATCAGAACTCTGAGTTTGAGTTTTGCCTCTTATCTGGCTTCTCTGGATTTCAGTTCCCTTCTTTCTAGATTTGGGGCTGTGGGTGTGAGGTTGGGTGGAGTGGGGTGGACAGGAACTTAACTGGGAACATGGGGGGGGGAATTCTACTCATGACAACATAGGATCCAAAGAGTTCATAGTGAGAGAAGGCTAATGTAAGTGTGTGGGGGATGGGTGGGGGGTTGGAAGCCCCAGCAGGTGGCCATGGCTCTTTGTCTTCACTTCTTCTAGGAACTCCAGCTGCGGAAGGCACAGAGTGAGAATGCCCGCTTGGTGGAGGAGAATTCTAGGCTCAGTGGAAGAGCCTCGGCAAAGGAGGAGGTGCCAGCCTTACATAGGGGAAAGTGGGGAGGCCTGAGCATCTTTCCCCTTCCTCTCCATGTTTCATTCCAGGCTAGGCTGTTGAGCTATGGGAGAATAAAGCTTGGGTGTTGGGAGAATTGGGAGGCTATAGAAGCCATCATCTTACTTCCGATTTGGCCAGGAGGTGGAGACCCCTATGTGGACAACAATTCCCCATTTCTCCTCTCCCTGGATTCCTAGCTCCACTGAGGGCTTAAGGTCTTTCTGTCTCCCCCTCTGTCCAGGTGGAATCTGAGAATGCAGAGCTGAGGGGCCAGCTCCAGGGGGTGACAGAAGAGAGGGACTCGGCCCTTCGGAAGAGCCAGGGACTCCAGAGCAAGCTGGAGAGCCTAGAGCAAGTGCTGAAGGTAAGTTGAGGAACATGATAGGGGAGCAAGAGAAGGAAAGCCGAAGTATAGGGAATAAGGATAGTAGGAAAGGAAGAGCTGGGGAACATTAAGAGTACTGGTGTTCAGGGAATTTGAGAGGATGTTGGTGGATTTTTTGTAAGGGAAAAAAAGCCTAAGGCTGAGGGGGATTAAGGATTGGCAAATGGCAGAGTAGGAGGAAGCAGTACCATGCTTTCATCTGACCTAGTCAAAGGAGGATAGAACACACACACACACACACACACACACACACACACACACGGGTTTGGTATAGAATTGAGTCAATTCAGAGAAACATTGAGAATAGAGATAGAAGAAGGGAAAAGAAGAAGACTTATTTAAGGAAAGATTAGTCATAATTTTAAAAAAAACTTAAAGATTTTAAAATGAGATGGGTTTTTTGGTCCATAAATTGAAGTTATTTAATAAACTTAATGCAGACTTCATTTAAAAAAATTTTCATTTAGTACAAGCACATACCCATAAGGCTGCATACTCCAATAGCAGTCAATTTTACATGCAATTTCTCTTTTAGTTTTCAACATTTACCTTTATATAATTTTGATTTCTGTTTTTTCTCCCTCCTTTTCTCCTCTTCCTCCAAGAAGGCAAGAAATTCAATATATGTTATTCACGTGCAATCATATTAACCATTTCCACTAAAATGAGGTTTTAAAAGTAAAAAGAAAAGACACTAAGAAGCTATGAATGGATGAGAAGAGAGGGGATGGGACATACATAAAAGCAGATTATATAAAGAATAGAGCACTGTAGCTAAACTCATTCTTCTCTTGCCACTTTCTTCTTGGTCAAGGGGGAGTGGTGGTAAGAGAGGAGAGATTTCTGGAGAAAAGGATGGAGGTGAATAGTACCATAAATAAGTAGAACTGTGAATATGAATGGGATGAACTAACCCATGAAATGGAAATGGATGGCAGATTGAATTAGAAAGCAGAATTCAATGAGATATAACAATATCTTGTTAACAATAATCTTCTTAACAAAGAAATATATCTGAAACAGATTCACACAGATTTAAAATAAGTAACAGATTCACACAGATTTAAAATAAGGTACTGCTGTTTGTTGTTTGACCTTCCTTCTCAAAGAGGTCCATGCAAAAATTTATTTTGCCTCAGCTAAACTAAAAAAATAAGGCACAGGGCTGAGGGTCAACAGGGATGAACTCAGTCATGGGGGCTCTGTATGTTCCAGCATATGCGAGAGGTGGCCCAGAGGAGGCAGCAGCTGGAATTGGAGCATGAGCAGGCCCGGATAGGTTTGCAGGAGAAGCAAGAAGAGGTCCTGAGGCTGCAGCAGGTAGGGAGAAGGATCTCTATGATGAAGACTGAGGCTAAGCTGGTTAAATAGCATCATTTAGGAAGACAGGAATGAGGAAAAGAGAAAGCTAGGGCTAGGAATGAAGGAAACAGTATCAGATTGCACCATAGAGCTTTGATGTATTTCCCCCACCAAGCAAAGGGGAAAGGGCAATTATCTCCCTTTGTACCAATCTTAGGTCTCCAAGAAGAACTTTACCCTTTGGGATGGGGTTAATATAGTAAAGTTGGGGTCCTGGACCTGATTATTGGATTAGGCCCTTCCATTTCCTGGAGAGGATATGTAGGTGATATTAATTTTCTTTAGACTACCCTTCTTTTTCCTCCCTTCCCCTTTCCTGACTTATTCTCTCTTTTCTCCAGTTCCCTGTCTCTCCCATTCTGTGCTTCCTTTCTCCTTGGTTCCCCCTCCCTCCATTTCCTTTTTTCTTTTCCCCTTGCTCCCTCTTCCCTAATACCTCTATAACCTCTGACTCCTGCCCACAGGCCCAAGCCCAGGCCAAGAGAGAACATGAAGGGGCTGTGCAGCTCTTGGAGGTAATGGGCATTTCAGGGACTGTGGCTGGGAGTGGAGGGTAAGGGCAGGGAGGACTATGGGAATTTCCTGGTAGGATACTAACCTTAAGTGGACTATTAATTCTAGGAAATAATGTTTGTGTCCACTGGGGCCTGAGGTAGGGGTCAAACACAGAACTATGCTGTCTGATGTATGGGGGGAATTGTATTGGGGTGAGGAGGGAAAGTCACCTGATGGGAGGCTCAAGAATCCATATGCTTCTCAGAGGTAGGAGATGGATGTTAGCTCCCACCTGCAAGAGGAGAGAGCTCCTCCTATAGTCTCACCTGGGTTGCCTCTTTCTGGGTGGTTCCAAGCTGCCTCCCCTCAGGGCTATGATTCTTCCACCTCCCCTTATGGGGCTACCCTCACCTCTGGGCATCTCCTTTCCTTTTAGGAGTTGCTCTCTCAGTCCTGGGAGTTGCCCTGCCTGGAATTGCAGTCTGGCCGGTTCCTTTCCATTCTCCCCTTTTCTTTCTCCCTCCTCCTCCCTTCTCTTCCTGCCCCATGGGGCTAATAAACAAATGTGTGGGCCAGAGGGGTTCTAACCTCTCCTCTGCTCTTTCTTTTACTGCTGCAGTCTACCTTGGATTCCATGCAGGTATGCCTTTTTCTCACCTGCTGGCTCCCACTTTACCCTGGAAACTTTCCCTATTCATTTATCACAAGCTGACTTTGAGCATCTTCTCTCACATTTGGGATTCAGAGAAGAGGTCATCATAGTAACCAGAGGTGGGGGTGGGATTACATAAATCATCAGAGAATCTGCTGACTCCCTCTTCCTTATGAAGAGTCAACTTGATTCCATCCTATTCCCTCCAACCCCTCCCTCAAATCCTCCCTCTTCCCCCGCCCCTGACCAAAAAACAAAACCCAAGACACCCTGTTTTTCAAGACTGGTTGTCAAAAAGTTCACCCATGATATCTCATTATTGGATTTGGAAGCAAATCTCGCTAGGCAGTGTGCTATGCTTTGAAAAATGTGTTGAACAGGCAGTCAAGGGACTTGGTCTTTCTTAATCTCCAATCCCTATTTTCTCATCTATAAAATGAGAAAGTTGGACTAAGTGGTCTCTCTAATTCTTTCCAGTTCCATAGGTCTTGATTCTATGCTACCGGCTATAGTCCTCCAAGGGGAAACATAGAAGTAGCATTTGGTTTATTATTATCTTTATGAGTCATCTTGAAGATGGAATTCCCCACCCCTCACCTCTAGGTCTCCAGTCTCCTTCTTCCCTCTCCCTTCTCTGTGGGAGGGGATTTGGGTCAGTAACAGTAGGAAGGTGAAAAGCTGAGAAAAATCCAGAATTAACACTGATTGGGATGAAGGAAATGCAGGGAAGGTGGTAACAGTCCCATTTTACCATGGAAAAGGCTTAGAAGAACAGAAGGCACAAATGTATGTTATAAAGTATCATTACGTTTCCTAGGGTAGCAGCATAAGGATTGTGAATAGAGGTGCCATAAGGTTTTTTCTTTTCTTTTTTTATTATTAAAGTTTTTTACTTTCAAAACATATGCATAGATAATTTTCAACATTCCCTCTTGCAAAATCTTGTATTTCAAAATTTTCTCCCTCCTTTACCCCTATCTCCTCCCTTAGATGGCAAATAATCCAATATATGTTAAATATTATTATATTATATATATTTCCACAATTATGCTGCAAAAGAAAAATCAGATAAAAAAGAAAAAAATGAGAAAGAAAGCAAAATGCAAGCAAACAACAACAAGCATGAAAATACTATCTTGTGATCTACATTCAGTCCCCATAGTCCTCTCTCTGGGTGCAGATGGATGCCATAAAATTTTAAGATAAGATAAGATTTTAAATCTAGAACTGGAAGTCTTAAGAGGTCATGAAATCCAAATTCCTCATTGTACAGATGGAGAAACTGAGGCCCAGAGAGGGTATGTGCTCAAAGTCACACAAGTAGTAAGCAGCAGAGATAGGATTTGAAACAAGATTCTTTGACACCAGGGTGTATACTCTCCCCTCCCTCCTCCAGTACATCATTCGACTAAACATCTAGAGCCCCCAAATTCTACCCCCAGCTCTCATTCCTTGGTATCTTACCCTGATTTGGGGGCTAAGAATAGAGACTGAGAAAGGAAAAATGGCATTTAATCCTTTGAGAAATGGTTTTGGGGAGGGATATCATCTTAAGGCTGGGGGAGAAGAGACAAGAAAAGGAAGGGATATTTCTCTTTGGGGGTGAGGCAGATGGACAGAGGCTGCCTTCCCCCTCTGGGGGCTGGGGGCTCATGACTTGTGCTTCCCAGGCCCGGGTGAGGGAGCTGGAGGAGCAGTGCCGCAGCCAGACAGAACGCTTCAGTCTCTTGGCTCAGGAGCTCCAGGCCTTCCGAATGCATCCAGGCCCCTTGGATCTGCTTAGTTCAACCCTGGGTACCAGCAGCACTGAACTACCTCCTGTTCCTTGCTGCTGCTCCACCCCACAGCCCTTCAGGGGGCCCAGCCCCAAAGGTACAGGACTGAAATGATGGCATGAACCACCCGATTGCTTATTTTGGAATGTTTGAGACTCTGTGGCACAGTGGTTAAGGGCTGGGCTTGCCCTCTAAGCCAGACAACTCTGTGAGACTATAAATTGCTCCAGAGAAGATGGTGATTTCCTCACCAAGTGCTTGCTACATCTGAGGAAACCACAGGTCCCTTCATCCTTCCTCAGGGTTAACAAAGTGATCTCCTTATAATAGCTCTATGAAGATATATTCGATGGGCATTCTACTCATTACAAAGATGAAGAAGCTGAGACCCAGGACAGTTGAAACTTGGTCTCTATCACAGGCACAAATCTCTCACTTGTTCTTTTGCAATAGCCCTACCCTTTTGCACAAGGGAAGTTATGGAGCTTGTGGTGTGTATAGACAGATAACATGTTCAAAAGCATTATTGGGAGTTAAAGAGGAATCATTGGATGAATAGGCAGCGTGGGAGAGCTAAACCCCTTCCTCCCCTCTCCCAATAAATGTGGGAGGGAGAAAGAGCAGGAGAACATGGATTGGGAGGGAAGAATTTTCTCAAATGCAGCCTGGGAATTATGGTAAATATTCAGGCCACAGGAAAGCTGTGAACACAGACTTCTTAGCTCATAGAGCCACATTGAAGGTGAAGTGTGGGGAAGACAAGGTATTTTCTTCTCCCCAGCTCATTTCATTGCTTTTTGGGGGAACCCTGAAGTGAGAGCCACTTTCTTGGATGGGAGTCCCAGGGTGTGGAGAGACCACAGCCTACCAACTGTCTTCTCTCTCTCAAATCTCCTATCTCTCCTCCAGATGCAGATCTCCTGCCCAGTTCTCCCAGGCGTGGTGCCCCAAGAGCTCCAGATGCAGTTTCTATCGCTCACTCTGGGGCCCCACGAAGGGCTGCCAAAAAAGCAGAGTCTCTCTCCAACTCTTCCCGCTCTGAATCTATTCATAACAGTCCCAAGTCATGTCCTACGCCAGAGGTCAGTGTCCATCCTGCCCCAATTTGATACTTAAGAAAGGGAGTTTAGCCTGGCAACCTCAGCCTGGCATTCTAGCCATATTTCTGTGAAGGGTCTCCTATGATTTCTCTTCTTCTGGGGGTGTCCTGAAGGATAGGTTGTATACTGCTCCTTGCTGCACTGCTGGAGGGCTGGGGACAGAAGTCTGTTATGTCCTCAGGATATGAGAGATGAGCCTCCCTGTCCTCAGAGGTTGGGTTGTAGCCCTGTCTCAGGTTGCTTTTTGCCCTGATCCTTGGGGGACCCCCTGAGGCCTCAGGGGACTAGACTGGATAGAGACACTTTGGCGCCAGGAATACTTGCAGAGAGACTATTAATAAGAGTATCTATGCATATATAGGGGCATTTCCCTGTTCCTAGGACCAAAGTAAGTAGAAAACTAGGTCTGGGATGGAGTTGAGACTTAAACTTCTGGCTTCTTTGTTCTGAGCTCTAGAATTCCCTCTTGGTGCAGACTGTCCATTTATGGTATCTGCAGTTATCCTATCTGTTCATTCCATTTGCTACTTCCTTTGTCTTCCCAACATATAATCCTTTTTCCTCTCAGGGCTTTTAATAGAAGACAAAAGTTTCCCAGTTACCAAATCTCATGCCAGGCTCAGGTATAAGTGGCAACATCCCATTGTGGAATGGTGGGGATTATGGAGTCATGGCAAGCCAAAATCACTTCTCTCCCACTTGATTTTTCTGCTTCACCATATCTATGTCCACCCAGTCCTATGTTTCACACAGAGAGAAATATTGTATAACTGTAACTATGTCTCTTGTCAATATGCATCCTCTCACTTTCATCCTTTCCCTTTTGGGCCAGGTTCTTTAAAATAGATTTTATAACCTGAGATCCATGGACCTCCCCCTCATCCCACATACATACAAGGAGTCTGTGGATAGTGAAAAAAGTTATATTTTTATTTTCAGTAGCCTATAATTAGGGTTTCTAAAACCTGGAATTTGTGAGCTTGTTTTTTAAAAAATAATTATACTTCATAATTATTTTTAATAATTAGATATTTAAAATAAATTATATATTTTTATAAATTATATAAAAAGTAATATAAAAATTTTTATTTAGATATTATATCTATATTTTTCATAATTATATGATTGGTTTCCTTTGATATCCTGTGTATTTTATTTTATAAATTTAAAAAACATTCTGAAAAGGGGTCTGTAGGTTTTACTAGACTACCAAAGGGAAGTCCATGACCCAAAAAAGATTAAGAATCCTTTGGAATAGGATGACCCTTTAGTTCCCATTTAAAATC